>NC_060187.1:36831715-37131715 GCF_021184085.1 Oncorhynchus gorbuscha
AGATAGACCCAGGTCTAACAGAACCCGGTAGACCCAAGGCTAACAGATCCAAAGCTAACAGATCCAGAACCACAGAGTGTGTAGTGAAAGGGGGCCGTTAGCCAGTAGCCAGGCAGTCGGAGCTCCACTGTAAGCTCTACTGTCACCTTAGAGGAGACATGAACAGAGATCTGCCTGTACTACTCCAGAAAGGGAGAGGGGAGGGATGGAGAGGGAGGGAGGAAGGGAAGGAGGGAATGAGAGAGAGGAAGAGAGAGCAGCTGAGGAGAGCGAGGGGGTGGGGCACAGGAGAAGGGAAAGGAAAGCTGAGACAGTGAAAAGAGAGGGGGAGAGAGAGGTGTTGAGCAAAAAAGAGAGGGGGAGTTAAATAGAGAGAGTGTGATATGAGAGAGAAAAGAGATAGAGAGGAAGGATGAGTGAGAGCCAGAGAAAGAGAGGGTGAAAGAAGGGGAAAAAAAGAGCGAGAGTGCACCGAGAAACGACAAGGGAAGCTTTGAGCTCTGGCGAGGAATAATGAATCATGAATACGTTTAGCAGTATCTGCTCTTAGTTCCTCTCTCCCCAGCCCTAGTCGTGTGCCATTACTCTCCTCATTTTCACGCACAGGGCCATCTCATGTGCTGCTGCCATTAATTGAGACATCGCGGTCACTCGCTGTCTACAAGAGTCAGAGTCCCTTTAGCTTCTACTGATCGGGAAGGGATGTGTATAGGAGAGGATTTGGAGGGAATGGGCCGGCTGCCAACAGGGCTACTGATACTAATTGATCTGATACTATCTGATCTGATACTGATTGATCTGATACTAACTGATCTGATACTAAATGATCTGATACTAACTGATCTGATACTAAATGATCTGATACTAACTGATCTGATACTAACTGATATGATACTAACTGATCTGTGTGTGTGTTCTGTTTTCCCCTCCCTTCCTGCCGTGGAGATGGTGATCAGTGATCAGCTATGGCATTATGGTAGCTTTAGATCAGAGAACAGCTAACGGAGCACAGCATACACTTCTCTGCCTCACTGGGTGATAGACAGGGGAGCACCACTGATACTGTATGTAGGACCATTGAAGGACTAGTAGACTGGGTTTACTTATTCAGTGATATACAGTATATGTTGGCAGAAATGAAGTCATATCAACACGTGATATTTTAGGTCTGCAGGCTGCTAGTTATATATTCCATGCTATACATTCTCAGAAGTCTCACGGATCTGCGTCCAAACGAAGCCTCAGTACAGGGGTTGAATATGCAGTGAAATACAGCACATTTGGAAAGTATTCAGACCTCTTCCCTTTTCCCAAATGTTGTTACGTTACAACCTTCTCCGAAAACAGATTAAATAAATGTTTTTCCTCGTCAACATACACTATACCCCATAATGACAAAGCAAACATTTTTGCAAATGTATAAAAAATAAATAACAGAAAAACATTATTTACATAAGTATTCAGACCCTATGCTATGAGACTCGAAATTGAGCTCAGGTGGATCCTGTTTCCATTGATCATCTTTGAGATGTTTTTACAACTTGATTTGAGTCCATCTGTGGTAAATTCAATTGATTGGACATGATTTGGAAAGGCACACACTTGTCTATATAAGGTCCCCAAGAACGCAGTAGCCTCCATCATTCTTAGATGGAAGAAGTATGGAACCACCAAGACTCTTCCTAGATCTGGCCGCCCGGCCAAACTGAGCAATCGGGGGAGAAGGGTCTTGGTCAGGGAAGTGACCAAGTACCTGATGATCACTCTGACAGATCTCCAGAGTTTCTCTTACATAAGTATTCAGACCCTATGCTATGAGACTCGTAATTGAGCTCAGCTGCATTCTGTTTCCATTGATCCTCCTTGAGATGTTTCTACAACTTGATTGGATTCCACCTGTGGTAAATTCAATTGATTGGTCATGATTTGGAAAGGCACACAGCTGTCTGTAAGGTCCCACAGTTGACAGTGAATGTCAGAGCAAAAACCAAGCCATGAGATTCAAGGAATTGCAAGGAATTGTCAGTAGAGCTCAGAGATAGGATTGTGTCGAGGCACAATGGGGAAGGGTACCAAAACATTTCTGCAGCATTGACGGTCCCCAGAACACAGTGCAAGAAGTTTGGAACCACCAAGACTCTTCCTAGAGCTGGTCGCCCAGCCAAACTGAGCAATCAGGGGAGAAGGGCCTTGGTCAGGGAGGTGACCAAGCACCCTATGGTCACTCTGACAGAGTTCCTCTGGGTTCCTCTGGGGAGATGGGAGACCATTCCAAAAGGACAACCATCTCTGCAGCACCTCACCAAATCAGGCCTTTATGGCAGGGTGGCCAAATGGAAGCCACTCCTCAGTAAAAGGCACATGACAGCCCACTTGGAGTTTGCCAAAAAGGCACCTAAAGGACTCTCAGACTATGAAACACAAGATTCTCTGGTCTGATGAAAGTCTTTGGCCTGAATGCCAAGCATCACTCTGGAGGGAACTTCGCATCATCCTTACAGTGAAGCATGGTGGTGGCAGCATCATACTGTGGGGATGTGTTTCAGCGGCAGGGACTGGGAGACTAGTCAGGATCAAGGGAAAGATGAACGGAGCAATGTCCCGAGAGATCCTTCATGAAAACCTGTTCCAGAGCCCTCGGGACTTCAGACTGGACAAGTCTCTGAATGTCCCAGCCAGAGCCCGGACTTGAACCCGATCGAACATCTCTGGAGAGACCTGAAAATAGCTGTGCAGTGATGCTCCCCATCCAACCTGACAGAGCTTGAGAGGGAGGAATGGAAGAAATTCCCAAAATAAAGTTGTGCCAAGCTTGTAGCATCATACCCATGAAAAGTCAAGGCTGTAATCACTGCCGAAGGTGCTTCAACAAGGTACTGAGTAAAGGGCCTTAATACAGAAAACCTGTTATTGCTTTATATTTATGGGCTATTGTGTGTAGATTGATGAGAAAATAACAACAATTTAATACATTTTAGAATAATGCTGTAACGTAACATAATTCTGTACATAGGTCTGCAGAAGGCTAGTTACATACTATATTTAGTGATATACTGTATTCAAGGATATTGGCCTGCAAGGCACTCTGTTCATAGTTCTACTGTACACTACTGTTCAAAAGTTTGGTGTCTAGTTTGAGAAACAGACACCTCAAGTCCTCAACTGGCAGCTTCATTAGATAGTACTCGCAAAACACCAGTCTCAACGTCAACAGTGAAGAGGCGACTCCGGGATGCTGGCCTTCTAGGCAGAGTTCCTCTGTCCAGTGTCTGTTTTTTTTTACCCATCTTAATATTTTATTTTTATTGGCCAGTCTGAGATATGGCCTTTTCTTTGCAACTCTGCCTAGAAGGCCAGCATCCCAACTCTTCACGGTTGACGTTGAGACTGGTGTTTCGCGGGTACTATTTAATGACGCTGCCAGTCGAGGACTTGTGAGGCGTCTGTTTCTCAAACTAGACACTCTAATGTACTTGTCCTCTTGCTCCTCTTTATATTCATTCTGGTTAGAGACCGTTTTTGCTGTTCTGTGAAGGGAGTAGTACACAGCGTTGTACCAGATCTTTAGTTTCTTGGCAATTTCTCGCATGGAATAGCCTTCATTTCTCAGAAGAAGAATAGACTGAGTTTCAGAAGAAAGGTCTTTGTTTCTGGCCATTTTGAGCCTGTAATCGAACCCACAAATGCTGATGCTCCAGATACTTAACTAGTCCTAAGAAGGCCAGTTTTATTGCTTCTTTAATCAGGACAACAGTTTTCAGCTGTGCTAACATAATTGCAAATGGGTTTTCTGATAAACTTGGATTAGCTAAAACAACGTGCCATTGGAACACAGGAGTGATGGTTGCTGAAAATGGGCCTCTGTACGCCTATGTAGATATTCCATTTAAAACCAGCTGTTTCGAGCTACAATAGTAATTTACAACATCAACCATGTCTACACTGTATTTCTGATCCATTTTATGTTATTTTTAATGGACAAAAAATGAGCTTTTCTTTCAAAAACAAGAACATTTCTAAATGACCCCAAACTTTTGAACGGCAGTATATATATTCAGTCAAGTCTAGAAGGCTCAGTGGATATAGTAAGTGATAATGCCCTACAGAAGGCTAGTTATATATTCAGTGCTAGGCCTACAGAAGTGTGTGCGTGTGAGGAATTGTGAATTTGCCCAAGGTGTGGAAATGCTGGATACAAGGATAAGGTTTAATAGACAAGCAATGGACAGGCATATGCAAACGGACAGACAGACACGTTCCTCTGAGAGGTTCACAGCAATCTGGCATAGAGTGAAGGACAAACCTCTCATTATATGCTCATTCTTTATCTGTTTGTTCCCTCAGTGCCAGACCCAGACCAGAACAACAGTCAGAGTTGGGTCAGACTGAACACACACACACACATTATTCTATTGGACGCCATTTAGCTGAGTGTTTGTGTGTGTGAGTGAGATAAAGAGAGAGAGTGAGAGGGTTTACAAAATGTGTGTGCTCTAGTGTCTGCATAATAAATGTGTGTGTGTGTGTGTTTGCTCGCTCATGCCTAATTATCGCTAGCTGTCTGCCCAGACTATGTTTCTATGTGTACATATAATGCATATTAATACGTAGCCTCGGCTGGTTGTGCTTAGCTGGCATTATAACCTGAAGCCAGAGCTGTGTGGCAGAGAGATGATGGCATTATGACCTGAAACCAGAGCTGTGTGGCAGAGAGATGATGGCATTATGACCTGAAACCAGAGCTGTGTGGCAGAGAGATGAAGATGGCATTATAACCTGAAACCAGAGCTGTGTGGCAGAGAGATGGAGATGGCATTATAACCTGAAACCAGAGCTGTGTGGCAGAGATATGAAGATGGCATTATAACCTGAAACCAGAGCTGTGTGGCAGAGAGATGAAGATGGCATTATAACCTGAAACCAGAGCTGTGTGGCAGAGAGATGGAGATGGCATTATAACCTGAAACCAGAGCTGTGTGGCAGAGAGATGAAGATGGGCTTTGCTTTAATGCCTTCATTTCCAACACACTGATTTGCCTGTAATAGGATTGGGTCTCTCTCTCTCCCCTTTTTCTCACCACCATCACCTCCTCCTCTCCTCCATCCTTTAATCCAGGCTTGATCTTAGTGGGTTCAGTGCTTTTTTTCTCTGTTTATTTAAAGAGATGCATTAGGATGAGGGGTGTATGTGGGTCAGCTGGAGGAGGCTTTGGACGGGTCAAACGTCCCTCGGTGTGTTTGTGTGTGTGTCTGTGTGTGCACAGCATGTGTGTGTGTCTGTGTGTGCACAGCATGTGTGTGTCTGTGTGTGCACAGCATGTGTGTGTGATCACTGATGTGTGCAACCCCTCTTTGCACATGTTATAGCATATGTGCTCTGTGTGTGTGTCTTTGATGTAGGAGTGTGTGAGCGCATGCATGTGTAACAGAGCTCATTTGTGAATAATGAGGCAGAGAGAGAGAGAGTGATGTAATCATGTTGGAATGAGAGAGCGAGAGAGAGAGAGTGATTCATTCCCAGGGAGCTAGCCTTTTAGCCTAATGGGTTTGTCACTCGATCAAAAGTCCACTGAGTAGCTACAGATGCCCTGCTTGGGGTTTGTGTATGAACGAGTGTGTGTTTGTGTGTGTGTGTGTGTCTATAGTTGTGTGTGGGCACACATACATGCCTGTTCATGTATATGTGTGAGACCGAAAGCATTATCTAACGTCTGTGTTCTCCTGCGTGGTGTGTCTGTTTGCTTTGCGTGTGTCTGTGTAGATCCCCAACGGTGAACGGGACGCTCCAGTGCCTTTCAGACACAAATAAAAATGAGTTGTGTATGTGTACTACCAAGGTGTATGTGCGCTTCCCCAGTGTGTATGTGTATTGCCATCGTGTATGTGTGTGGCCAGTGTATGGGACTAGTTGTGTACTGTATAATTGCTTTGTGGTGGACAGGAGTTTAAAGCTGTAGCAGTCTGTCAGCCCAAGCTGGTAAGCTGGCAAGCTGGCAGTGTGTGAATATGAATGTCAGAGTAATGGGTAAGCGCATTATATTGCTGGGGAGCCTACGAGAGATATTGTTAAAAATAACCCTAACTCTGGAACTCAGGCAGAAATTTGCCCGCAGGACTGCGTTTTCACAGATGTCCCGTAAAGGCTTCTCTTTGTCTGCTAAAGAGCCGCTCTATGTGTGTTTTGTGTGTGTATATTTTATGTGTGTGTATTCTTGTGTGTGTGGTTTGTACGTGTGTGTGTGGTGTGTGTGTGTGTGTGTGTGTGTGTGTGTGTGTGTGTGTGTGTGTGTGTGTGTGTGTGTGTGTGTGTGTGTGTGTGTGTGTGTGTGTGTGTGTGTGTGTGCACATGCATGAATGAGAGTGTTGTATGTCTTTCCTGTTTATTTGACAGAGCCTCTATATCTGGTTTAGTAAGAGAGGGTTTGTGTTTGTATGTGTGTTTCAAGTTGTATTAGTCGTATGTACAGGATAAACGTGTGTGTATGGCGGGGGCTGTCTGTCTTTCTGTCTTAATGCTCCATGCCCCTCTCATGGTGGGCTCTGTTGCTTTTATGAGAGCATTTCAATATTTTTTGTGTCAATATCTGTCTGTGTGTGTGTGTGTGTGTGCTCTGTTTGTTTGTTTTTCTTTCATTGTGTGTGTGTGTTTACGTGTGCGTGTGTGTGTGCTTTACTGCTCTCCTTTCCTCATTCCCTCTCTCTGTTTCTTTTCCTCCTCTTCCCAAATAGAGGGGCCATCAATCAGAGGGCGGGGGGGTGCTGGCTTAGCGCCAGGAAGAGAGGCTGGCACTCTGCCCAGAGAGAGAGAGAGAGAGAGAGAGAGAGAGAGAGAGAGAGAGAGAGAGGAAGAGAAAGAAAGAGGGAGGGTTCGTGAACAGGATGAATAGAGAGAGAGAGAGACCAAGTGAGCAGAGGGGAGGGAGAGAAAAAAAGAGAAACAGAGTCTAAGTGCACAGAGGAGAGGGAGGGAATAGAGCGGGAGAGAAAAGGAGCGTGAGAGAGAGAATAGGGGTGATAGACGAGGGAGGAAGAGATCAGTTATTTTATTGAATACCTCTGTGGCTTTGACCACAATCAGTGGCTGATTAGTGCATCACTGGTTACTAATATTTGCCTTGAAGTGTTTGCAGAGGGAGGAGAGCAGTTCCATTAGGCAGCAGGGGGAGGGAGATAAGGATAGACTAGGGCTGTCTGGCCAGGGGCACTTGCTTGCTCTCTTTCTGCTGCTACAGGACTGAGGGGGACTAAGGGGACTGCTGAACACATGCAGGCAGGCACGCACGCATACAATGAAACACTCACACACATACACACACCCATATCTACACACTCTCACCCAGCACAGCCCCACTGGGGCTCAGGGAAAGACACAGCTGGCAGTTCCCAAATACACCATCGCAACCCCCCCCCCATCCTCACTATGCTAACCTAGCCGAGCCCACACCATTCACATTCAACTGTGTTAGCAAAGCTTTTGCATCATGTTATAAAGTAAGTGCTCCAGGAAAGCTTACTGCAGCTTGTCTATGTCATACCAATGATCCACATTAGTTTCAGAGTATCAGTAATGACTCCTGTGTTTCAGCTCACTGTATTAATTATTACCCTGAAATGATCTGATGATGGGGGAGCACGCTGAGTAAAGCTGTGCAGACTGTGTGTGTGTGTGTGTGTGTGTGTGTGTGTGTGTGTGTGTGTGTGTGTGTGTGTGTGTGTGTGTGTGTGTGTGTGTGTGTGTGTGTGTGTGTCCCTCAGGCAGTGACAGACTGATGTGCTCCACAGCCTCCAGAGAACTGTGTCCTTGTCCTCCCTCTCATCCATCCATCTTCTCTTCCTCCCACATTTTGGAGGAATTTAGGGTGATTTGTTTGTGTTCTAATTGTAGCCTAATATAGACTAACATTCCCTCTCCTCTCCTCTCCTCTCCTCTCCTCTCCTCTCCTCTCCTCTCCTCTCCTCTCCTCTCCTCTCCTCTCCTCTCCTCTCCTCTCCCCCTCATCTCTCCCTCTTTCCGCCAAACAAAGAGGCAGCAGTGTTCTGTTGGCAGACTATTTATCCTCAGGTGTTTATTGACCAGCCCTCTCCTCCTCCTTTGTATCCATCCACCCATCCCTCCATCCACAGCCCTGCCAAAACTCCCTTATGCACTCTTTTGGCAGAGCTCTCCCCAACAAGTCCATGTTGTTGTTGCTGACACCTGGCCTACGCTGGAGGAAGAGAGAGGGAGAAAGAGATGGGGGAGAGGAAGCAGTGCGGAGCTCTGTTTGAAGCAGGCTGCCAAGACTCCGGTCTGACAGATCTAGGATCAGTTGTAGCCATGGTTGTGTTGTTAGTGAGAGCAGAGGCAGGTCATCTGCACTGATCTGGAATCAGAATTCCTGGGTTGGCTGCCTGGTCGAGGGAGGCCAGCGGCTGCAGTCTACTCTCTGAACAGCTCATTGTAGTCAACAACTCAATGATTGTAGTTTCTTGGTCTAGCTACATGTATTAATGTTACACAGTGTCATAACAGTATATTGTAGACACAGTCCAGTAAGAATACCCCCCCCCCCTCTCATGGCCAATAGGAGTATACAATCCCTGTTCCTGCCCCCTCCCTACTCCCCCATACCCCTTTTACAGGCCTTCACTAAGCAACACAACATTAGTTATCTATCAATACTGAATGTGTCTCTCTCTCCTCCCGCTCACTCTGTTTTGTCTCTTTCACTTCCTCTCTCTCACACACACACACACACACACACACACACACACACACACACACACACACACACACACACACACACACACACACACACACACACACACACACACACACACACACACACACACACCAGTCAGCATGCACACAAGCCCACATTATATCATTAACTAGGTTTTCGCTCCCCTTCGAATGGAGCGCTGTATCTATTAGAGAGCTGTGTTGTAGAATTTGGCCTTGCATTGAGATGGGGCTGGCTGTTTCTGACAGGTGTGTGAGTGTATCAGACCCTGTCAGTCACTGTCCTCTCCTCTCGTTTGTCTCCCTCTGTGTGTCAGAAACATGTGTTTGAGTGGATCCATGGAGGGACACAAATACATAGAGAAACATCGAGGGAGGGAGGGAGGGAGGGAGGGAGGGGAGGGGAGGGAGGGAGGGACACAAATACATAGAGAACCATCGAGGGAGGGAGGTAGGGGAGGGGAGGGAGGGACACAAATACATAGAGAACCATCGAGGGAGGGAGGGAGGGAGGGAGGGAGGGGGAGGGAGGGGGGAGGGAGGGACACAAATACATAGAGAACCATCGAGGGAGGGAGGGAGGGAGGGAGGGGAGGGAGGGAGGGAGGGAGGGACACATACATAGAGAACCATCGAGGGAGGGAGGGAGGGGAGGGAGGGACACAAATACATAGAGAACCATCGAGGGAGGGAGGGAGGGAGGGAGGGAGGGAGGGGAGGGAGGGACACAAATACATAGAGAACCATCGAGGGAGGGAGGGAGGGAGGGGAGGGGAGGGAGGGACACAAATACATAGAGAACCATCGAGGGAGGGAGGGAGGGAGGGGAGGAAGGGACACAAATACATAGAGAACCATCGAGGGAGGGAGGGGAGGGGAGGGAGGGACACAAATACATAGAGAACCATCGAGGGAGGGGAGGGGAGGGGAGGGAGGGACACAAATACATAGAGAACCACCGAGGGAGGGAGGGAGGGAGGGGAGGGGAGGGAGGGACACAAATACATAGAGAACCATCGAGGGAGGGAGGGAGGGAGGGAGGGAGGGAGGGAGGGAGGGAGGGAGGGAGGGAGGGAGGGAGGGAGGGAGGGAGGGAGGGAGGGAGGGAGGGACACAAATACATAGAGAACCATCGAGGGAGGGAGGGAGGGAGGGAGGGAGGGAGGGAGGGAGGGAGGGGGAGGGAGGGAGGGAGGGAGGGAGGGAGGGAGGGAGGGAGGAAGGAAGGGGAGGGAGGGACACAAATACATAGAGAACCATCGAGGGAGGGAGGTGAGGTGAGGGGAGGGGAGGGAGGGAGGGAGGGAGGGAGGGACACAAATACATAGAGAACCATCGAGGGAGGGAGGGAGGGAGGGACACAAATACATAGAGAACCATCGAGGGAGGGAGGGAGGGAGGGACACAAATACATAGAGAACCATCAAGGGAGGGAGGGAGGGAGGGAGGGAATGAATAGAGTAATAATGGCTGTGGGAAGGCTGTTAAAGAGCGAGAGAACGCCTGAGTGAGGAAGACAACAGAATGAGGCTCTGTGTGTGTGTGTGTGTGTGTGTGTGTGTGTGTGTGTGTGTGTGTGTGTGTGTGTGTGTGTGTGTGTGTGCGTGTACACATGCATTTGTATTCTTTCATTTGTGTACATTATATATTGACATGTTATGTGTTGTGTGTTTGTTAGGCTCCATGTGTAGAAGACACAATTCGATGTCCTCACTTAGAAATAGCATTTTCAATGGGCCTTTGGCAAGTGAGAGATAATTGATGAAATAATGGCATTGAATGCAGTGAGGAGGAGAGAGATAAATGAGAAAGGGAGGGTGTTGAAAGGACATATGAAAACTGGAGACTAATAACACAGCTGGCCTTTTAAAGACTCTCTCTCCCTCTCACTCACTCACTCATTTTGTCTTACTATCTCTCTCTTTCTCTTGCGGCATCTTACTCTTTCTGTTTGTCTCTCTCTCATGCACTTGTTGTCGACTGGGTTTGAACCCAGGGCACCTGCATGCCACATGACTGTGTTAGCCCGCTGAGCTAAAGGCATGATCTTGAGGTGCTAAGATTTCAGGTCCCGGGAAGGGTTACTCATTACTGAACCACCTCCATCACATGCCTACTAACCTGAGTTGCCTCAATGACATTATTGATTATTATACGAGCTGTGAGAGGGATGGATGAAGAGTCTGTACATTAATTGATGTATGTTTGTGTTGCTCCTGCTGCTTCCCTGAAACATATTACCCTATAAGGGCCCAAGGGAATGAATAATGTACTATATTACCTTGTATGATACATAAGATAAGACTGAAGTGTGTGTGTGTGTGTTGCAGGCGGAGATTGTGAAGCGTCTCAGTGCCATCTGTGCTCAGATCATCCCCTTCCTCTCTCAGGAGGTAAGTAACACACACACACACACACACACACACACACACACACACACACACACACACACACACACACACACACACACACACACACACACACACACACACACACACACACACACACACACACACACGCTCATACTGTTCTCTTTACAATGGAAACCACATGGTCATAAGTACATATTGCTCTGTGTTCATCAAGACATAAGTACATAATGACCCAAAACAGTTTCTTAGCAGTTTCTTGACTGAGGTTAATATGTTTGACCCTATACCATGTGTGTGACAAGAATGTGGTGATAAAAAAAAATGTAGGTAAAGTAAGTGCGTGTGTGTGTGTGTGTGTGTGTGTGTGTGTGTGTGTGTGTGTGTGTGTGTGTGTGTGTGTGTGTGTCCGGTGATGAGTGTGTGTCCACTGAAGGGAAGGTCACAGAACTGGTGGCGGTTTTACCTTGGTCAATATTGACACAGTGTGTGTGTTCTCACTTGTGTGTGTGTTTACGTACTGTGTGTGTGCTTGAATGAGTAAATAGGTGTGGGTTTAGGGGTGTTTGAGTGTGGTCCTGCTGCGTACTTTTGTGTGGGCATGTGTGACACTTTCTCTGTGTGTGTGTGTGTGTGTGTGTGTGTGTGTGTGTGTGTGTGTGTTGTGTGTGTGTGTGTGTGTCTGTGTGTGTGTGTGTGTGTGTGTGTGTGTGTGTGTGTGTGTGTGTGTGTGTGTGTGTGTGTGTGTGGTTGCTCAATCAGTGCATATATTTGTACTGTGTGTGCATACAGTATGTTTGATAGTGTGTATTGAGCCACTCTGTGTGTGTTTGTTGTGTGATATATGTGCATTTGGTTCCATCACAAACATGTGTCAGGTACAATATACTGTATATGTTAGGAACAGCACACGGTGGGGTAAGTAACGTGTATGTGTGTGTGTGTGCGTGTGTGCGTGCGTGTGTGTGTAGCACCAACAGCAGGTGGTCCAAGCAGTGGAGAGGGCCAAGCAGGTCACTATGGCCGAACTCAACGGCATTATCGGGGTGAGTCACCTCGATTCACCATGACAACCATTACACCCCCGACAGCGACACTAACATACACACACAGCCTACAGGCAGTGGCATGCACACCTCTCTCTCTCTGCAGTGTTTATCATCCTGGGAGGAACAATGGGGTGTAAGTAGGCTGTAATGTGATGAGAGCTCAGACAAGCTCTCACTGGAAAGCCCCTCTACTTTCACACACACACACACACACACACACACACACACACACACACACACACACACACACACACACACACACACACACACACACACACACACACACACACACACACACACACACACACACACACACACACACACACACACACACACACACACACACACACACGCCAAAACAAGCTGTAATAAGACCTGGGGAAAACAGGTTCCCTTTATCTGTATGTACCCCCCTCTCCCTTTTCCTCCGTCCCAATCTTTTCCCCCTCTATTTTCTTCTCTCCCTCTGTCTACTCTTTTATATTTTGGTTTCTCTCTATTTCTCCTACTCCCTATCTGTCTCTCGCCGCTGTCCTCTTTTTTTCCCTCTGCTCTACTCTCACCGATTTTTCTCTCCATGTCTTCTGTCTCTCTCTCCCTCTAATCTTTCCTTGTTCTCTCTCTCCCCCTCTTCCTTCTCCCCCTGCCCTGTCTCCCTGGTGTACAGCAGCAGCAGCTCCAGCACCTGTCTCACCACACTCCAGGTATCCCACTGACTCCCCACCCGTCAGGGCTCTCTCTGGGGGGAGGCTCGGGCCTACTGGCCCTCACTGGAGCCCTGGGAGTCTCAGCCCACCTGGCCTCCAAGGACGAACGCAACCACCTGGACCCTGAGCACCTGAGAGGTACGACTCACTGACTGTTCTCCACGTGAAGGACACTGGTGGAGAGTTGTAGTACTGAAATGTGTCAGCTTTTGATACAAAATAACCACTTGGGTGAACTTTAATTGAACTCAAAGGGTGGCAGAGTATTCTTTTATTTTTCTATTTAACATTTATTTAACTACGCAAGTCAGTTAAGAACAAATTCTTATTTACAATGACAGCCTACCGGGGAAATGCCTTTTTCAGGGGCAGAACGGCAGATTTTTACCTTGTCAGCTCTGGGATTCGATCAAGCAACATTTCTCTAACTACTAGGCTATCTTTAAGAAAAGCACTCATTAAACATAAAACAAGTGACAAATGGCACTCCTTTGCCTGCAAGGCTGTATATTGACGTAGCGTGGTTATATGTTAAACTTCTCGGTCCCTGGTGCAGAAGAGAAAGAGACAGAGCAGACATGAATGAGTGAACAGAGGAAGACAGAGAGCATTGTGTCAGAGGAGTGGAGACGGAGAAGGCAGCACTGCAGATTGGAGACATGCACAATACAAAGCTTGTGTTTTTATTGCAGTGGGACAGGCCGTTTTTCAGGTTGACCTTGGCTTGCTGTGGGATTGTTGTTATTATTATCTATACTGACGTCAATTCCCTCCCCCCTCTCTGTTCCTTCCCCAGAAGGTGCGCCCAGCAGGGTAAGTAACCCCAACGTGTGTGTGTGTGTGTGTGTGTGCTTGTTCATCCGCTTGTGTGTGCATTTCGTGTGTATACAGTACGTGCGTGCTTGTGTGTGAGTGTGTGTTTATGTGACTGTGATGTAAAGTGAAGGGGAAAGAGAGTCTCTTTAAAGAGGAACTCTAAAAAAACATATGTTTTGTTGGAGAGCTCCCATTAATTAAAAAATAGTACTAGAATTATTAAAGCGAGTACAACAGTAGAACAGTGATATTGTTCCTTGACTAAGGTCCAATAGAACACTGGTCAGTTCTATGGAGACAATAATATTATGGTGATATGGGTCCAGTAGGATGGTCATGGGGCTGTCTCTTACTTACTCTGTGGTTTAGATATAACCTTGGTGTGTTGGAACTGAGGGAACTGACAGACCAGACTATTAGACAGCTGTCCTCACTCTGATAATAACAAAAAGAGGGAGGAGTTGAGAGAAGAAATGAGAGATATAGAAGGAGAGAAGAAAGAAAGAAGGAAATAGGGAGGGTACTCTGAGGGGAGCAAGTAAAAAGGAGAACATTTGACTGTGTCTATTTTATTAAAAAGTCTAAATGATTTAAGTGTGCAATAGCCTTTTCTTTATTTTCTTAACCCCTTTACCCAATGGTCTGATAAGAGGTCCGGTTTGATTTTAACGTCCTTCAAAATATGGATGGAAGGAGGTAGGAGAGATGCATATCAATTTGTATTTGTTAAGTCGTGCCAATATTACATTTTTGAATTGTAAATAGTGAGGAAGAAAGAGAAAGTGAGGGGAAGAAGGAGAGGGGGGTGAGAGCTGGAGGAGAAGACTGGGGAGTTTGTTGAGAAAACTGTGGTTCTTTGTGTGTTCTGGTCATGTCCGTCCAACCAGCTTCCTTCCTGTGTCCTCTACAGTTCTAAGGAGCTGAACTTTCCGTAGGAGTCAACCGATGAAAGAGAATAGAGTTATGCCACATAGAGCCCAGAAATAATACTCCACTTTGATGTCTTATTCCTCTATTATGGGGAGTCCCACCACGCTCTTTCTGGTATAAATAGCCAGAAAATGGGCTTCTTGTACAATGATCAGAGTCATATTTTACATGAAGTTGTCAGTGTCAGGGAGAAAGTTAATTCATAATAACACATTCAGAAATGTGTTGTTTGGTTGCATTTTCTGTATGACTTATCTGCTGTGTGTTTCTCTCTCTTTTATGTGTGTGTGTGTGTGTGTGTGTGTGTGTGTGTGTGTGTGTGTGTGTGTGTGTGTGTGTGTGTGTGTGTGTGTGTGTGTGTGTGTGTGTGTGTGTGTGTGTGTGTGTGTGTGTGTGTGTGTGTGTGTGTGTGTGTGTGTGTGTGTGTGTGTGCAGAGTAAGTCAGTGTCATCGACAGACAGCCAACCGGTGGAGGAGCGCCAGGGCCCGTCGGGGGGGTACTCCTCCTCCCAGGGAGGGGATGCAAAGAGGAGGCGCTGTGATGACAAAGAGCCCCTCCCACCTCACTACGTACGTACGCCATTCAATCAAACCTGCAGTATTAACGGTGTCTCTGACATCATAGGTTAACCAGGGGTCACACTCCTTCTAACAGTCAAATATGTGTTTAACTTGGAAGTGATTGATCACCAAAATAGATAACCCTAGTGAACATGATCTCTCTCGCTCTGTGGAATGAGTGTTCTGATTGACATAAATACACACATCACACCAGTATGAGAACTGCCTCACACATCACATCAGTATGATAACTGCCTCACACATCACATCAGTGTGAGAACTGCCTCACACATCACATCAGTATGAGAACTGCCTCACACATCACATCGGTATGAGAACTGCCTCACACATCACATCAGTGTGAGAACTGCCTCACACGTCACATCAGTATGAGAACTGCCTCACGCATCACATCGCTATGAGAACTGCCTCACACATCACATCAGTATGAGAACTGCCTTACACATCACATCAGTATGAGAACTGCCTCACACATCACATCAGTATGAGAACTGCCTCACACATCACATCAGTATGAGAACTGCCTTACGCATCACATCAGTATGAGAACTGCCTCACACATCACATCGGTATGAGAACTGCCTCACACATCACATCAGTGTGAGAACTGCCTCACACGTCACATCAGTATGAGAACTGCCTCACACATCACATCAGTATGGGAACTGCCTCACACATCAGTATGGGAACTGCCTCACACATCACATCAGTATGGGAACTGCCTCACACATCACATCAGTATGGGAACTGCCTCACACATCACATCAGTATGGGAACTGCCTTACGCATCACATCAGTGTGAGAACTGCCTTACGCATCACATCAGTGTGAGAACTGCCTCACACATCACATCAGTGTGAGAACTGCCTCACACATCACATCAGTGTGAGAACTGCCTCACACATCACATCAGTATGGGAACTGCCTCACACATCACATCAGTATGGGAACTGCCTCACACATCACATCAGTATGAGAACTGCCTCACACATCACATCAGTATGAGAACTGCCTCACACATCACATCAGTATGAGAACTGCCTCACACATCACATCAGTATGGGAACTGCCTCACACATCACATCAGTATGGGAACTGCCTTACGTATCACATCAGTGTGAGAACTGCCTCACACATCACATCAGTGTGAGAACTGCCTCACACATCACATCAGTATGGGAACTGCCTCACACATCACATCAGTATGGGAACTGCCTTACGCATCACATCAGTGTGAGAACTGCCTCACACATCACATCAGTGTGAGAACTGCCTCACACATCACATCAGTGTGAGAACTGCCTCACACATCACATCAGTGTGAGAACTGCCTCACACATCACATCAGTGTGAGAACTACATCACATCAGTATGGGAACTGCCTCACACATCACATCAGTATGGGAACTGCCTCACACATCACATCAGTATGGGAACTGCCTCACACATCACATCAGTATGGGAACTGCCTCACACATCACATCAGTATGAGAACTACATCACATCAGTATGGGAACTGCCTCACACATCACATCAGTATGGGAACTGCCTCACACATCACATCGCTATGAGAACTGCCTCACACATCACATCAGTATGGGAACTGCCTTACGCATCACATCAGTGTGAGAACTGCCTCACACATCACATCAGTGTGAGAACTGCCTCACACATCACATCAGTGTGAGAACTGCCTCACACATCACATCAGTGTGAGAACTGCCTCACACATCACATCAGTGTGAGAACTGCCTCACACATCACATCAGTGTGAGAACTGCCTCACACATCACATCAGTATGAGAACTGCCTCACACATCACATCAGTGTGAGAACTGCCTCACACATCACATCAGTGTGAGAACTGCCTCACACATCACATCAGTGTGAGAACTGCCTCACACATCACATCAGTGTGAGAACTGCCTCACACATCACATCAGTGTAGCCTCTCGTAAAGGGAGGTGTTGTGAGCTCTGTTGATCATCAGCCTCTCTGTACTACATAATGGTTGTTTTTCTCCGGACTGTATATGTCCAGAAATGGTCTCATCTCCACCGTGGCCCTGATCTGGCTCAATACAATTAGGGGGTGATGTCACTTCACGTGATGTCAATAGGAATATCAGGCCATGATCACATCAAAGAGTTGTTGCCATGGTGACTAAGTGCCATCGCTGTCACCCGTAGTCCCAGAGATAAAGAGGGAGGGAGAGAGAGGAGTAAAGCAGTGATATGGCCAAACAGAGTGAGAGAGGTTGTGTGTGCCTGACATAGTGAGGGAGTGAGCTGTGGGCAATGTTTATGTGGTAGAGAATGTTTGTGTTTCTGACATTCTCCTCTCTCCTCTGTCTCACAGGACAGTGATGGAGACAAGAGTGAGGACAACCTGGTTGTGGATGTCTCTAACGAGGTAAGTGTGTTTGTCAACCATCGGCACAGATCTAGGATCAGCTTACCCTGACCCCAGTCAACCATCAGAGAGAGAACGCTAAACTGACCTTAAATCAGCATCCGATACTGCTGCGGAAAAACAAACAATGAGTCATATATAACTACTGTAGCTATACTGGCTGAAACCGGTCCGTATTGACCAGACCCTCCCTAGCCAATAGAACATAGTTCAAAATGGAAAGCTGAGTCTCCTCTCTCGAAGACCCTGTTGTTTCACTGTGGCTGGTTAAGTATAGGAGAATAAGACACTTGCGTCGGGATTTTGAAAATAGTGAATATTATTATATAAGCACATTATTGGGAGCTAGCTTGCTGCTTTTCTCTCCTCTCCTACTGAGTACAGTCTCCCTGCTGAACACACACAACCACATATACACACACACACCTCATGCACACATAAACACACACACACCCCTCCTTTCATCAGATGGCAGCAGTGTGCTTCCTTTATTTATGCAAAGCCATTTATGCCCTCAGAATGTTTAAATTCTTTAAATACCTCACGCAGTGTACCAAAATATGTTTTATCTAAGCCTTCTGTGTTTGATACTGCGCAGCACAATGCACAAAAGCAGGAAAGTCTCTTGTGTGATTTGTGAATACAGAACAATTGGAGAATTTGACAAATGTGCTTAATGGGTGTGTGAGAGGGAGTGTCTCTGGTGACTATACCAGAACAGTCTATGGATGTGTGTTCTGCTCTGCTCAGACACAGTAGAAGTGCTGACTGCAGCACACTGGGAGCAGATGGGAATGGTTTTATTTAGGTGGCTGTGGCAGGGAGGTAGACAGTCGGCTGAGTTTGACTTACAGTACCATACACAGGCCTCATGCACACTTGTGCTTAAACCCTTACAGATACTATAGTAATCTATAATGTCTATAATGTTACATATTTACGGGTTTTTGTTTTTTTCACAGCCAATGTGAAGGCTACTGTCTTCTTGCATGGCTTTTGGGGTGATCTGGTCTCCCATATCTCTCTGTGTGTCTCCAGGAGCCCACATCCCCCGTGGGCAGCCCCCATCACTCCCCCCACGGGAACGGTCTGGACCGGGCCCCCACCCTGAGGAAGGAGTTACCAGGGTCCCCCAGGAGCCCCGGGGGAGGCCCCTTCCCCCCCAACCACCACACAGCCCCAACCCAGGCAAGGCCAAGGACCCAGCACAGGTATGATACATTCATTGTCAAGCATTAACATGGTGGCCAAAATCCACCAATTAAAATTACTTATCACTTGTTTACAGTATCTGTATGGCGGTGCTTCGTTTGACAGTATCTCTTTACCTCTCTGCAGATGGAGAAGTCTGGGTCGCCGTTGTCTAAGTCGAGCACCCCGTCCCCCTCTCACCGTGAGGCCCTTACCCCTGGCCCCGCCGGCCCCAGTACATCCTGCCTCCGTCTGCTCAGCAAGGCTGCCTCCTCCGCTGACCCCCTGGGTGAGTCAGACACCCCTGTCTGCCTGCCATACCCTATGTCTTTACCCCTGTTATTATACCCTTGCACCCCTGTTAAACCTTCAAATCACCCTACTGTGATCATATAGCCCTGTAATACCATAATTATACCTTCCATCTGATCATAGTACCATTATCCCACAACTACTGTGATGATATGCTCCTGTGGTCCCGTATTGTACTCACATCTGCCATATTCTGCCTAAAGCAATAAAGACGGCATTGTAGCCTATAAGAAACCGAGATGAACTTGATTGTTGACAACACATCTCTAGCAGTTAGACATCACCCTAAGCCTTTCTTACCCGCTGGAATGTAAGGTGTGGTCTCATCTCCCCCTCACCCCCTCTCCAGCTCTCCGCAGTCCCCTGTCTGTGCCCCCCGGTTCATACCCAGCTCACTTTGGGGTGGTGTCCCACGCAGGCCTCAACGGGGAGCTGGCTAGTCCCGGGGGCTTTGGGGCTGCCCTGACCCTCTCACCCCAGATCAGCACCTCCGCCGGCATCTACACCCGCAGCCCCTTGGTGAGTTAGATACCACGCATCACTGGTCTCTCTGTTTAAAACACCTGTCTACAACGGCAGACCTTACTGGCTACATTATCTATAGTCTTTGTCTCTTCCTGGCACTTAATTGATCAATTATGTCTCTAATTCACCAGTTAGAGCGCACACCTGGTTACCCAGGTCTTAATCAATTAGATTGCTTTCAATTAGAAAGCAAGAAGGAAAACCAGTTGCCTAGATGATCGAAGATGTGCACCACTCATTTAAAACAATACATTTTTTATTGATGAAGATGGATTCTTAGTAGTATTTGGTTTGGAAGCTTGTTTTGTATGAATTGTCAAGATTTCACTCAACTTGATGAGATGAGGATTTACTGAGATTTAAACTGTTACAACACAGGATGATTCTATTATTAAACTCCTAATGTCTTGGTCCTCCTAGTCTCTCCAGATGGCGTATGAGTCTCGGTCCCACCTCAGGGCCCCAGGGCTGTCCTCCTCACTGCCTGGTGGATCCTCCGGGGGAAAACCGTACGTCTCTCTTCTCCTCCATCTAAATCTATCCAGACAGAAAGAAAGATGGCTGTTGTTGTTATAGCGGGAGCAAGCCGCAAACTCTCCCATCACAAATAGCACTCTGTACTAGAAGACCTTTTCTCAACTTCTAATGCCATTACAGTGTTGACAGTCTTCAAGGTTTTAGCAAGTAGTAAGCACTTAGTTTTTGTAATAATATACAGATGTAGATTGTAGTGGTTGAAACTCTGTCCATTCTCTCCCCTCTCCCTCTCTCCAATGCTTACTCTGTCCACCATTCTCTCCCTTCTCCCTCTCTTCAGTGCTTACTCTGTCCATTCTCCCTTCTCCCTCTCTCCAGTGCTTACTCTGTCCATTCTCTCCCTTCTCCCTCTCTCCAGTGCTTACTCTGTCCATTCTCTCCCTTCTCCCTCTCTCCAGTGCTTACTCTGTCCACCATTCTCTCCCTTCTCCCTCTCTTCAGTGCTTACTCTGTCCATTCTCCCTTCTCCCTCTCTCCAGTGCTTACTCTGTCCATTCTCTCCCTTCTCCCTCTCTCCAGTGCTTACTCTGTCCATTCTCTCCCTTCTCCCTCTCTCCAGTGTTTACTCTGTCCATTCTCTCCCTTCTCCCTCTCTCCAGTGCTTACTCTGTCCATTCTCTCCCTTCTCCCTCTCTCCAGTGCTTACTCTGTCCACCATTCTCTCCCTTCTCCCTCTCTTCAGTGCTTACTCTGTCCATTCTCTCCCTTCTCCCTCTCTCCAGTGCTTACTCTGTCCATTCTTTCCCCTCTCCCTCTCTCCAATGCTTACTCTGTCCATTCTCTCCCTTCTCCCTCTCTCCAGTGCTTACTCTGTCCACCATTCTCTCCCTTCTCCCTCTCTTCAGTGCTTACTCTGTCCATTCTCTCCCTTCTCCCTCTCTCCAGTGCTTACTCTGTCCATTCTTTCCCCTCTCCCTCTCTCCAATGCTTACTTTGTCCATTCTCTCCCTTCTCCCTCTCTCCAGTGCATACTCTGTCCATTCTCTCCCTTCTCCCTCTCTCCAGTGCTTACTCTGTCCGTTCTTTCCCCTCTCCCTCTCTCCAGTGCTTACTCTGTCCTTCCTCTCCCCTCTCCCTCTCTCCAGTGCTTACTTTGTCCATTCTCTCCCTCTCTCCAGTGCTTACTCTGTCCATTCTCTCCCTTCTCCCTCTCTCCAGTGCTTACTCTGTCCACCATTTTCTCCCTCTCTCCAGTGCTTACTCTGTCCACCATTCTCTCCCTTCTCCCTCTCTCCAGTGTTTACTCTGTCCATTCTTTCCCCTCTCCCTGTCTCCAGTGCTTACTCTGTCCACCATTCTCTCCCTTCTCCCTCTCTCCAGTGCTTACTCTGTCCATTCTTTCCCCTCTCCCTCTCTCCAGTGCTTACTCTGTCCACCATTCTCTCCCTTCTCCCTCTCTTCAGTGCTTACTCTGTCCACCATTCTCTCCCTTCTCCCTCTCTCCAGTGCTTACTCTGTCCACCATTCTCTCCCTTCTCCCTCTCTTCAGTGCTTACTCTGTCCACCATTCTCTCCCTTCTCCCTCTCTCCAGTGCTTACTCTTTCCATGCTCTCCTTCTCCCTCTCTCCAGTGCTTACTCTGTCCATTCTCTCCCTCTCTCCAGTGCTTACTCTGTCCATTCTTTCCCCTCTCCCTCTCTCCAATGCTTACTCTGTCCATTCTCTCCCTTCTCCCTCTCTCCAGTGCATACTCTGTCCATTCTCTCCCTTCTCCCTCTCTCCAGTGCTTACTCTGTCCATTCTCTCCCTTCTCCCTCTCTCCAGTGCTTACTCTGTCCACCATTCTCTCCCTTCTCCCTCTCTCCAGTGCTTACTCTGTCCGTTCTTTCCCCTCTCCCTCTCTCCAGTGCTTACTCTGTCCTTCCTCTCCCCTCTCCCTCTCTCCAGTGCTTACTTTGTCCATTCTCTCCCTCTCTCCAGTGCTTACTCTGTCCATTCTCTCCCTTCTCCCTCTCTCCAGTGCTTACTCTGACCACCATTTTCTCCCTGTCTCCAGTGCTTACTCTGTCCACCATTCTCTCCCTTCTCCCTCTCTTCAGTGCTTACTCTGTCCACCATTCTCTCCCTTCTCCCTCTCTTCAGTGCTTACTCTGTCCACCATTCTCTCCCTTCTCCCTCTCTTCAGTGCTTACTCTGTCCATTCTCTCCCTTCTCCCTCTCTCCAATGCTTACTCTGTCCATTCTCTCCCTTCTCCCTCTCTCCAGTGCTTACTCTGTCCACCATTATCTCCCTTCTCCCTCTCTTCAGTGCTTACTCTGTCCATTCTCTCCCTTCTCCCTCTCTCCAGTGCTTACTCTGTCCATTCTTTCCCCTCTCCCTCTCTCCAATGCTTACTCTGTCCATTCTCTCCCTTCTCCCTCTCTCCAGTGCATACTCTGTCCATTCTCTCCCTTCTCCCTCTCTCCAGTGCTTACTCTGTCCGTTCTTTCCCCTCTCCCTCTCTCCAGTGCTTACTCTGTCCTTCCTCTCCCCTCTCCCTCTCTCCAGTGCTTACTTTGTCCATTCTCTCCCTCTCTCCAGTGCTTACTCTGTCCATTCTCTCCCTTCTCCCTCTCTCCAGTGCTTACTCTGTCCACCATTTTCTCCCTCTCTCCAGTGCTTACTCTGTCCACCATTCTCTCCCTTCTCCCTCTCTCCAGTGTTTACTCTGTCCATTCTTTCCCCTCTCCCTGTCTCCAGTGCTTACTCTGTCCACCATTCTCTCCCTTCTCCCTCTCTCCAGTGCTTACTCTGTCCATTCTTTCCCCTCTCCCTCTCTCCAGTGCTTACTCTGTCCACCATTCTCTCCCTTCTCCCTCTCTTCAGTGCTTACTCTGTCCACCATTCTCTCCCTTCTCCCTCTCTCCAGTGCTTACTCTGTCCACCATTCTCTCCCTTCTCCCTCTCTTCAGTGCTTACTCTGTCCACCATTCTCTCCCTTCTCCCTCTCTCCAGTGCTTACTCTTTCCATGCTCTCCCTTCTCCCACTCTCCAGTGCTTACTCTGTCCATTCTCTCCCTCTCTCCAGTGCTTACTCTGTCCATTCTTTCCCCTCTCCCTCTCTCCAATGCTTACTCTGTCCATTCTCTCCCTTCTCCCTCTCTCCAGTGCATACTCTGTCCATTCTCTCCCTTCTCCCTCTCTCCAGTGCTTACTCTGTCCATTCTCTCCCTTCTCCCTCTCTCCAGTGCTTACTCTGTCCACCATTCTCTCCCTTCTCCCTCTCTCCAGTGCTTACTCTGTCCGTTCTTTCCCCTCTCCCTCTCTCCAGTGCTTACTCTGTCCTTCCTCTCCCCTCTCCCTCTCTCCAGTGCTTACTTTGTCCATTCTCTCCCTCTCTCCAGTGCTTACTCTGTCCATTCTCTCCCTTCTCCCTCTCTCCAGTGCTTACTCTGACCACCATTTTCTCCCTGTCTCCAGTGCTTACTCTGTCCACCATTCTCTCCCTTCTCCCTCTCTTCAGTGCTTACTCTGTCCACCATTCTCTCCCTTCTCCCTCTCTTCAGTGCTTACTCTGTCCACCATTCTCTCCCTTCTCCCTCTCTTCAGTGCTTACTCTGTCCATTCTCTCCCTTCTCCCTCTCTCCAGTGCTTACTCTGTCCATTCTCTCCCTTCTCCCTCTCTCCAGTGCTTACTCTGTCCATTCTCTCCCTTCTCCCTCTCTCCGGTGCTTACTCTGTCCATTCTCTCCCTTCTCCCTCTCTCCAGTGCTTACTCTGTCCATTCTCTCCCTTCTCCCTCTATCCAGTGCTTACTCTGTCCATTATCTCCCCTCTCCCTCTCTCCAGTGCTTACTCTGTCCATTCTCACCCTTCTCCCTCTCTCCAGTGCTTACTCTGTCCATTCTCTCGCCTCTCCCTCTCTCCAGTGCTTACTCTGTCCACCATTCTCTCCCCTCTCCCTCTCTCCAGTGCTTACTCTGTCCATTCTCTCCCTTCTCCCTCTCTCCAGTGCTTACTCTGTCCATTCTCTCCCTTCTCCCTCTCTCCAGTGCTTACTCTGTCCATTCTCTCCCTTCTCCCTCTCTCCAGTGCCTACTCTGTCCACCATTCTCTCCCTTCTCCCTCTCTTCAGTGCTTACTCTGTCCACCATTCTCTCCCTTCTCCCTCTCTCCAGTGCCTACTCTGTCCACCATTATCTCCCTTCTCCCTCTCTTCAGTGCTTACTCTGTCCACCATTCTCTCCCTTCTCCCTCCCTCCAGTGCTTACTCTGTCCATTCTCTCCCTCTCTCCAGTGCTTACTCTGTCCATTCTCTCCCCTCTCCCTCTCTCCAGTGCTTACTCTTTCCATGCTCTCCCTTCTCCCTCTCTCCAGTGCTTACTCTTTCCATGCTCTCCCTTCTCCCTCTCTCCAGTGCTTACTCTGTCCATTCTCTCCCTCTCTCCAGTGCTTACTCTGTCCATTCTTTCCCTTCTCCCTCTCTCCAGTGCATACTCTGTCCATTCTCTCCCTTCTCCCTCTCTCCAGTGCTTACTCTGTCCATTCTCTCCCTTCTCCCTCTCTCCAGTGCTTACTCTGTCCACCATTCTCTCCCTTCTCCCTCTCTCCAGTGCTTACTCTGTCCGTTCTTTCCCCTCTCCCTCTCTCCAGTGCTTACTCTGTCCGTCCTCTCCCCTCTCCCTCTCTCCAGTGCTTACTTTGTCCATTCTCTCCCTTCTCCCTCTCTCCAGTGCTTACTCTGTCCATTCTCTCCCTTCTCCCTCTCTCCAGTGCTTACTCTGTCCATTCTCTCCCTTCTCCCTCTCTCCAGTGTTTACTCTGTCCATTCTCTCCCTTCTCCCTCTCTCCAGTGCTTACTCTGTCCATTCTCTCCCTTCTCCCTCTCTCCAGTGCTTACTCTGTCCACCATTTTCTCCCTCTCTCCAGTGCTTACTCTGTCCACCATTCTCTGTCCACTTCTCCTTCTCCCTCTCTCCAGTGTTTACTCTGTCCATTCTTTCCCCTCTCCCTGTCTCCAGTGCTTACTCTGTCCACCATTCTCTCCCTTCTCCCTCTCTTCAGTGCTTACTCTGTCCATTCTCTCCCCTCTCCCTCTCTCCAGTGCTTACTCTGTCCATTCTCTCCCTCTCTCCAGTGCTTACTCTGTCCATTCTCTCCCTCTCTCCAGTGCTTACTCTGTCCATTCTCTCCCTACTCACTCTCTCCAGTGCTTAATCTGTCCATTCTCTCCCTTCTCCCTCTCTCCAGTGCTTACTCTGTCCATTCTTTCCCCTCTCCCTCTCTCCAATGCTTACTCTGTCCATTCTCTCCCTTCTCCCTCTCTCCAATGCTTACTCTGTCCATTCTCTCCCTTCTCCCTCTCTCCAGTGCATACTCTGTCCACCATTCTCTCCCTCTCCAGTGCTTACTCCCATTCTCTCTCCAGTGCTTACTCTGTCCATTCTCTCCCTCTCTCCAGTGCTTACTCTGTCCATTCTCCCTTCTCCCTCTCTCCAGTGCTTACTCTGTCCACCATTTTCTCCCTCTCTCCAGTGCTTACTCTGTCCACCATTCTCTCCCTTCTCCCTCTCTTCAGTGCTTACTCTGTCCACCATTCTCTCCCTTCTCCCTCCAGTGTTTACTCTGTCCATTCTCTCCCTTCTCCCTCTCTCCAGTGCTTCCTCTGTCCATTCTCTCCCTTCTCCCTCCCTCCAGTGCTTACTCTGTCCATTCTCTCCCTCTCTCCAGTGCTTACTCTGTCCATTCTCTCCCCTCTCCCTCTCTCCAGTGCTTACTCTTTCCATGCTCTCCCTTCTCCCTCTCTCCAGTGCTTACTCTTTCCATGCTCTCCCTTCTCCCTCTCTCCAGTGCTTACTCTGTCCATTCTCTCCCTCTCTCCAGTGCTTACTCTGTCCATTCTTTCCCTTCTCCCTCTCTCCAGTGCATACTCTGTCCATTCTCTCCCTTCTCCCTCTCTCCAGTGCTTACTCTGTCCATTCTCTCCCTTCTCCCTCTCTCCAGTGCTTACTCTGTCCATTCTTTCCCCTCTCCCTCTCTCCAATGCTTACTCTGTCCATTCTCTCCCTTCTCCCTCTCTCCAATGCTTACTCTGTCCATTCTCTCCCTTCTCCCTCTCTCCAGTGCATACTCTGTCCACCATTCTCTCCCCTCTCCCTCTCTCCAGTGCTTACTTTGTCCATTCTCTCCCTCTCTCCAGTGCTTACTCTGTCCATTCTCTCCCTTCTCCCTCTCTCCAGTGCTTACTCTGTCCACCATTTTCTCCCTCTCTCCAGTGCTTACTCTGTCCACCATTCTCTCCCTTCTCCCTCTCTTCAGTGCTTACTCTGTCCACCATTCTCTCCCTTCTCCCTCCAGTGTTTACTCTGTCCATTCTCTCCCTTCTCCCTCTCTCCAGTGCTTCCTCTGTCCATTCTCTCCCTTCTCCCTCTCTCCAGTGCTTACTCTGTCCATTCTCTCCCTCTCTCCAGTGCTTAATCTGTCCATTCTCACCCTTCTCCCTCTCTCCAGTGCTTACTCTGTCCATTCTCTCGCCTCTCCCTCTCTCCAGTGCTTACTCTGTCCATTCTCTCGCCTCTCCCTCTCTCCAGTGCTTACTCTGTCCATTCTCTCCCCTCTCCCTCTCTCCAGTGCTTACTCTGTCCATTCTCTCCCCTCTCCCTCTCTCCAGTGCTTACTCTGTCCATTCTCTCCCTTCTCCCTCTCTCCAGTGCATACTCTGTCCATTCTCTCCCTTCTCCCTCTCTCCAGTGCTTACTCTGTCCATTCTCTCCCTTCTCCCTCTCTCCAGTGCTTACTCTGTCCACCATTCTCTCCCTTCTCCCTCCAGTGCTTACTCTGTCCGTTCTTTCCCCTCTCCCTCTCTCCAGTGCTTACTCTGTCCGTCCTCTCCCCTCTCCCTCTCTCCAGTGCTTACTTTGTCCATTCTCTCCCTCTCTCCAGTGCTTACTCTGTCCATTCTCTCCCTTCTCCCTCTCTCCAGTGCTTACTCTGTCCACCATTTTCTCCCTCCAGTGCTTACTCTGTCCACCATTCTCTCCCTTCTCCCTCTCTCCAGTGTTTACTCTGTCCATTCTTTCCCCTCTCCCTGTCTCCAGTGCTTACTCTGTCCACCATTCTCTCCCTTCTCCCTCTCTTCAGTGCTTACTCTGTCCATTCTCTCCCCTCTCCCTCTCTCCAGTGCTTACTCTGTCCATTCTCTCCCTCTCTCCAGTGCTTACTCTGTCCATTCTCTCCCTACTCACTCTCTCCAGTGCTTAATCTGTCCATTCTCTCCCTTCTCCCTCTCTCCAGTGCTTACTCTGTCCATTCTTTCCCCTCTCCCTCTCTCCAATGCTTACTCTGTCCATTCTCTCCCTTCTCCCTCTCTCCAGTGCATACTCTGTCCACCATTCTCTCCCCTCTCCCTCTCTCCAGTGCTTACTTTGTCCATTCTCTCCCTCTCTCCAGTGCTTACTCTGTCCATTCTCTCCCTTCTCCCTCTCTCCAGTGCTTACTCTGTCCACCATTTTCTCCCTCTCTCCAGTGCTTACTCTGTCCACCATTCTCTCCCTTCTCCCTCTCTTCAGTGCTTACTCTGTCCACCATTCTCTCCCTTCTCCCTCCAGTGTTTACTCTGTCCATTCTCTCCCTTCTCCCTCTCTCCAGTGCTTCCTCTGTCCATTCTCTCCCTTCTCCCTCTCTCCAGTGCTTACTCTGTCCATTCTCTCCCTCTCTCCAGTGCTTAATCTGTCCATTCTCACCCTTCTCCCTCTCTCCAGTGCTTACTCTGTCCATTCTCTCGCCTCTCCCTCTCTCCAGTGCTTACTCTGTACATTCTCTCCCCTCTCCCTCTCTCCAGTGCTTACTCTGTCCATTCTCTCCCCTCTCCCTCTCTCCAGTGCTTACTCTGTCCATTCTCTCCCCTCTCCCTCTCTCCAGTGCTTACTCTGTCCATTCTCTCCCTTCTCCCTCTCTCCAGTGCTTACTCTGTCCATTCTCTCCCTTCTCCCTCTCTCCAGTGCTTACTCTTTCCATTCTCTCCCTTCTCCCTCTCTCCAGTGCTTACTCTGTCCGTTCTTTCCCCTCTCCCTCTCTCCAGTGCTTACTCTGTCCACCATTCTCTCCCCTCTCCCTCTCTCCAGTGCTTACTTTGTCCATTCTCTCCCTCTCTCCAGTGCTTACTCTGTCCATTCTCTCCCTTCTCCCTCTCTCCAGTGCTTACTCTGTCCACCATTTTCTCCCTCTCTCCAGTGCTTACTCTGTCCACCATTCTCTCCCTTCTCCCTCTCTCCAGTGTTTACTCTGTCCATTCTTTCCCCTCTCCCTGTCTCCAGTGCTTACTCTGTCCACCATTCTCTCCCTTCTCCCTCTCTTCAGTGCTTACTCTGTCCACCATTCTCTCCCTTCTCCCTCTCTCCAGTGTTTACTCTGTCCATTCTCTCCCTTCTCCCTCTCTCCAGTGCTTCCTCTGTCCATTCTCTCCCTTCTCCCTCTCTCCAGTGCTTCCTCTGTCCATTCTCTCCCTTCTCCCTCTCTCCAGTGTTTACTCTGTCCATTCTCTCCCTTCTCCCTCTCTCCAGTGCTTCCTCTGTCCATTCTCTCCCTTCTCCCTCTCTCCAGTGCATACTCTGTCCATTCTCTCCCTTCTCCCTCTCTCCAGTGCATACTCTGTCCATTCTCTCCCTTCTCCCTCTCTCCAGTGCTTACTCTGTCCATTCTCTCCCTTCTCCCTCTCTCCAGTGCTTACTTTGTCCACCATTCTCTCCCTTCTCCCTCTCTCCAGTGCTTACTCTGTCCGTTCTTTCCCCTCTCCCTCTCTCCAGTGCTTACTCTGTCCACCATTCTCTCCCTTCTCGCTCTCTCCAGTGCTTACTCTGTCCACCATTTTCTCCCTCTCTCCAGTGCTTACTCTGTCCACCATTCTCTCCCTTCTCCCTCTCTCCAGTGTTTACTCTGTCCATTCTTTCCCCTCTCCCTGTCTCCAGTGCTTACTCTGTCCACCATTCTCTCCCTTCTCCCTCTCTTCAGTGCTTACTCTGTCCACCATTCTCTCCCTTCTCCCTCTCTCCAGTGCTTCCTCTGTCCATTCTCTCCTTCTCCCTCTCTCCAGTGCATACTCTGTCCATTCTCTCCCCTCTCCCTCTCTCCAGTGCTTACTCTGTCCATTCTCTCCCTCTCTCCAGTGCTTACTCTGTCCATTCTCTCCCTACTCACTCTCTCCAGTGCTTAATCTGTCCATTCTCTCCCTTCTCCCTCTCTCCAGTGCTTACTCTGTCCATTCTCTCCCTTCTCCCTCTCTCCAGTGCTTACTCTGTCCATTCTCTCCCTTCTCCCTCTCTCCAGTGCTTACTCTTTCCATTCTCTCCCTTCTCCCTCTCTCCAGTGCTTACTCTGTCCACCATTCTCTTCCTTCTCCCTCTCTCCAGTGCTTACTCTGTCCGTTCTCTCCCTCTCCCTCTCTCCAGTGCTTACTCTGTCCACCATTCTCTCCCCTCTCCCTCTCTCCAGTGCTTACTTTGTCCATTCTCTCCCTCTCTCCAGTGCTTCCTCTGTCCATTCTCTCCCTTCTCCCTCTCTCCAGTGCATACTCTGTCCATTCTCTCCCTTCTCCCTCTCTCCAGTGCTTACACTTTCCATTCTCTCCCTTCTCCCTCTCTCCAGTGTGCTTACTCAGTCAATTATATCCCTACTCACTCTCTCCAGTGCTTAATCTGTCCATTCTCACCCTTCTCCCTCTCTCCAGTGCTTACTCTGTCCATTCTCTCGCCTCTCCCTCTCTCCAGTGCTTACTCTGTCCATTCTCTCCCTTCTCCCTCTCTCCAGTGCTTACTCTTTCCATTCTCTCCCTTCTCCCTCTCTCCAGTGTGCTTACTCAGTCAATTATATCCCTACTCACTCTCTCCAGTGCTTACTCTGTCCGTTCTTTCCCCTCTCCCTCTCTCCAGTGCTTACTCTGTCCACCATTCTCTCCCCTCTCCCTCTCTCCAGTGCTTACTTTGTCCATTCTCTCCCTCTCTCCAGTGCTTACTCTGTCCATTCTCTCCCTTCTCCCTCTCTCCAGTGCTTACTCTGTCCACCATTTTCTCCCTCTCTCCAGTGCTTACTCTGTCCACCATTCTCTCCCTTCTCCCTCTCTCCAGTGTTTACTCTGTCCATTCTTTCCCCTCTCCCTGTCTCCAGTGCTTACTCTGTCCACCATTCTCTCCCTTCTCCCTCTCTCCAGTGTTTACTCTGTCCATTCTCTCCCTTCTCCCTCTCTCCAGTGCTTCCTCTGTCCATTCTCTCCCTTCTCCTTCTCTCCAGTGCTTCCTCTGTCCATTCTCTCCCTTCTCCCTCTCTCCAGTGTTTACTCTGTCCATTCTCTCCCTTCTCCCTCTCTCCAGTGCTTCCTCTGTCCATTCTCTCCCTTCTCCCTCTCTCCAGTGCTTACTCTGTCCACCATTCTCTCCCTTCTCCCTCTCTCCAGTGCTTACTCTGTCCGTTCTTTCCCCTCTCCCTCTCTCCAGTGCTTACTCTGTCCACCATTCTCTCCCCTCTCCCTCTCTCCAGTGCTTACTTTGTCCATTCTCTCCCTCTCTCCAGTGCTTACTCTGTCCATTCTCTCCCTTCTCCCTCTCTCCAGTGCTTACTCTGTCCACCATTCTCTCCCTTCTCCCTCTCTCCAGTGCTTACTCTGTCCACCATTTTCTCCCTCTCTCCAGTGCTTACTCTGTCCACCATTCTCTCCCTTCTCCCTCTCTCCAGTGTTTACTCTGTCCATTCTTTCCCCTCTCCCTGTCTCCAGTGCTTACTCTGTCCACCATTCTCTCCCTTCTCCCTCTCTCCAGTGTTTACTCTGTCCATTCTTTCCCCTCTCCCTGTCTCCAGTGCTTACTCTGTCCACCATTCTCTCCATTCTCCCTCTCTCCAGTGCTTACTCTGTCCATTCTCTCCCTACTCACTCTCTCCAGTGCTTAATCTGTCCATTCTCTCCCTTCTCCCTCTCTCCAGTGCTTACTCTGTCCATTCTCTCCCTTCTCCCTCTCTCCAGTGCTTACTCTGTCCATTCTCTCCCTTCTCCCTCTCTCCAGTGCTTACTCTTTCCATTCTCTCCCTTCTCCCTCTCTCCAGTGCTTACTCTGTCCACCATTCTCTTCCTTCTCCCTCTCTCCAGTGCTTACTCTGTCCGTTCTTTCCCCTCTCCCTCTCTCCAGTGCTTACTCTGTCCACCATTCTCTCCCCTCTCCCTCTCTCCAGTGCTTACTTTGTCCATTCTCTCCCTCTCTCCAGTGCTTCCTCTGTCCATTCTCTCCCTTCTCCCTCTCTCCAGTGCATACTCTGTCCATTCTCTCCCTTCTCCCTCTCTCCAGTGCTTACACTTTCCATTCTCTCCCTTCTCCCTCTCTCCAGTGTGCTTACTCAGTCAATTATATCCCTACTCACTCTCTCCAGTGCTTAATCTGTCCATTCTCACCCTTCTCCCTCTCTCCAGTGCTTACTCTGTCCATTCTCTCGCCTCTCCCTCTCTCCAGTGCTTACTCTGTCCATTCTCTCCCTTCTCCCTCTCTCCAGTGCTTACTCTTTCCATTCTCTCCCTTCTCCCTCTCTCCAGTGTGCTTACTCAGTCAATTATATCCCTACTCACTCTCTCCAGTGCTTACTCTGTCCGTTCTTTCCCCTCTCCCTCTCTCCAGTGCTTACTCTGTCCACCATTCTCTCCCCTCTCCCTCTCTCCAGTGCTTACTTTGTCCATTCTCTCCCTCTCTCCAGTGCTTACTCTGTCCATTCTCTCCCTTCTCCCTCTCTCCAGTGCTTACTCTGTCCACCATTTTCTCCCTCTCTCCAGTGCTTACTCTGTCCACCATTCTCTCCCTTCTCCCTCTCTCCAGTGTTTACTCTGTCCATTCTTTCCCCTCTCCCTGTCTCCAGTGCTTACTCTGTCCACCATTCTCTCCCTTCTCCCTCTCTCCAGTGTTTACTCTGTCCATTCTCTCCCTTCTCCCTCTCTCCAGTGCTTCCTCTGTCCATTCTCTCCCTTCTCCCTCTCTCCAGTGCTTCCTCTGTCCATTCTCTCCCTTCTCCCTCTCTCCAGTGTTTACTCTGTCCATTCTCTCCCTTCTCCCTCTCTCCAGTGCTTCCTCTGTCCATTCTCTCCCTTCTCCCTCTCTCCAGTGCATACTCTGTCCATTCTCTCCCCTCTCCCTCTCTCCAGTGCTTACTCTGTCCATTCTCTCCCTCTCTCCAGTGCTTACTCTGTCCACCATTCTCTCCCCTCTCCCTCTCTCCAGTGCTTACTTTGTCCATTCTCTCCCTCCAGTGCTTACTCTGTCCATTCTCTCCCTTCTCCCTCTCTCCAGTGCTTACTCTGTCCACCATTTTCTCCCTCTCTCCAGTGCTTACTCTGTCCACCATTCTCTCCCTTCTCCCTCTCTCCAGTGCTTACTCTGTCCACCATTTTCTCCCTCTCTTCAGTGCTTCTTCTGTCCATTCTCTCCCTTCTCCCTCTCTCCAGTGCTTCCTCTGTCCATTCTCTCCCTTCTCCCTCTCTCCAGTGCATACTCTGTCCACCATTCTCTCCCCTCTCCCTCTCTCCAGTGCTTACTTTGTCCATTCTCTCCCTCTCTCCAGTGCTTACTCTGTCCACCATTTTCTCCCTCTCTCCAGTGCTTACTCTGTCCACCATTCTCTCCCTTCTCCCTCTCTCCAGTGCTTACTCTGTCCATTCTCTCCCTTCTCCCTCTCTCCAGTGCTTACTCTGTCCATTCTTTCCCTTCTCCCTCTCTCCAGTGTGCTTACTCAGTCAATTATATACCTACTCACTCTCTCCAGTGCTTACTCTGTCCACCATTTTCTCCCTCTCTCCAGTGCTTACTCTGTCCACCATTCTCTCCCTTCTCCCTCTCTCCAGTGCTTACTCTTTCCATTCTCTCCCTTCTCCCTCTCTCCAGTGTGCTTACTCAGTCAATTATATACCTACTCACTCTCTCCAGTGCTTAATCTGACCATTCTCACCCTTCTCCCTCTCTCCAGTGGTTACTCTGTCCATTCTCTCCCTTCTCCCTCTCTCCAGTGCTTACTCTGTCCATTATCTCCCTCTCCCTCTCGCCAGTGCTTACTCTGTCCATTCTCTCCCCTCTCCCTCTCTCCAGTGCTTACTCTGTCCATTCTCTCCCTCTCTCCAGTGCTTACTCTGTCCATTCTCTCCCTTCTCCCTCTCTCCAGTGCATACTCTGTCCACCATTCTCTCCCCTCTCCCTCTCTCCAGTGCTTACTTTGTCCATTCTCTCCCTCCAGTGCTTACTCTGTCCATTCTCTCCCTTCTCCCTCTCTCCAGTGCTTACTCTGTCCACCATTTTCTCCCTCTCTCCAGTGCTTACTCTGTCCACCATTTTCTCCCTCTCTCCAGTGCTTACTCTGTCCACCATTCTCTCCCCTCTCCCTCTCTCCAGTGCTTACTCTGTCCACCATTTTCTCCCTCTCTCCAGTGCTTACTCTGTCCACCATTCTCTCCCTTCTCCCTCTCTCCAGTGCTTACTCTGTCCATTCTCTCCCTTCTCCCTCTCTCCAGTGCTTACTCTTTCCATTCTCTCCCTTCTCCCTCTCTCCAGTGTGCTTACTCAGTCAATTATATACCTACTCACTCTCTCCAGTGCTTAATCTGACCATTCTCACCCTTCTCCCTCTCTCCAGTGGTTACTCTGTCCATTCTCTCCCTTCTCCCTCTCTCCAGTGCTTACTCTGTCCATTATCTCCCCTCTCCCTCTCGCCAGTGCTTACTCTGTCCATTCTCTCCCCTCTCCCTCTCTCCAGTGCTTACTCTGTCCATTCTCTCCCTTCTCCCTCTCTCCAGTGCTTACTCTGTCCATTCTCTCCCTTCTCCCTCTCTCCAGTGCCTACTCTGTCCACCATTCTCTCCCTTCTCCCTCTCTTCAGTGCTTACTCTGTCCACCATTCTCTCCCTTCTCCCTCTCTTCAGTGCTTACTCTGTCCACCATTCTCTCCCTTCTCCCTCTCTCCAGTGCTTACTCTTTCCATGCTCTCCCTTCTCCCTCTCTCCAGTGCTTACTCTGTCCATTCTCTCCCTCTCTCCAGTGCTTACTCTGTCCATTCTTTCACCTCTCCCTCTCTCCAGTGCTTACTCTGTCCATTCTCTCCCTTCTCCCTCTCTCCAGTGCATACTCTGTCCATTCTCTCCCTTCTCCCTCTCTCCAGTGCTTACTCTGTCCATTCTCTCCCTTCTCCCTCTCTCCAGTGCTTACTCTGTCCATTCTCTCCCTCTCTCCAGTGCTTACTCTGTCCATTCTTTCACCTCTCCCTCTCTCCAGTGCTTACTCTGTCCGTTCTTTCCCCTCTCCCTCTCTCCAGTGCTTACTCTGTCCACCATTCTCTCCCCTCTCCCTCTCTCCAGTGCTTACTTTGTCCATTCTCTCCCTCTCTCCAGTGCTTACTCTGTCCATTCTCTCCCTTCTCCCTCTCTCCAGTGCTTACTCTGTCCACCATTTTCTCCCTCTCTCCAGTGCTTACTCTGTCCACCATTCTCTCCCTTCTCCCTCTCTCCAGTGTTTACTCTGTCCATTCTTTCCCCTCTCCCTGTCTCCAGTGCTTACTCTGTCCACCATTCTCTCCCTTCTCCCTCTCTTCAGTGCTTACTCTGTCCACCATTCTCTCCCTTCTCCCTCTCTCCAGTGCTTCCTCTGTCCATTCTCTCCCTTCTCCCTCTCTCCAGTGCATACTCTGTCCATTCTCTCCCCTCTCCCTCTCTCCAGTGCTTACTCTGTCCATTCTCTCCCTCTCTCCAGTGCTTACTCTGTCCATTCTCTCCCTACTCACTCTCTCCAGTGCTTAATCTGTCCATTCTCTCCTTCTCCCTCTCTCCAGTGCTTACTCTGTCCATTCTCTCCCTTCTCCCTCTCTCCAGTGCTTACTCTGTCCATTCTCTCCCTTCTCCCTCTCTCCAGTGCTTACTCTTTCCATTCTCTCCCTTCTCCCTCTCTCCAGTGCTTACTCTGTCCACCATTCTCTTCCTTCTCCCTCTCTCCAGTGCTTACTCTGTCCGTTCTTTCCCCTCTCCCTCTCTCCAGTGCTTACTCTGTCCACCATTCTCTCCCCTCTCCCTCTCTCCAGTGCTTACTTTGTCCATTCTCTCCCTCTCTCCAGTGCTTCCTCTGTCCATTCTCTCCCTTCTCCCTCTCTCCAGTGCATACTCTGTCCATTCTCTCCCCTCTCCCTCTCTCCAGTGCTTAATCTGTCCATTCTCACCCTTCTCCCTCCCTCCAGTGCTTACTCTGTCCATTCTCTCCCTTCTCCCTCTCTCCAGTGCTTACTCTGTCCACCATTTTCTCCCTCTCTCCAGTGCTTACTCTGTCCACCATTTTCTCCCTCTCTCCAGTGCTTACTCTGTCCACCATTCTCTCCCCTCTCCCTCTCTCCAGTGCTTACTCTGTCCACCATTTTCTCCCTCTCTCCAGTGCTTACTCTGTCCACCATTCTCTCCCTTCTCCCTCTCTCCAGTGCTTACTCTGTCCATTCTCTCCCTTCTCCCTCTCTCCAGTGCTTACTCTTTCCATTCTCTCCCTTCTCCCTCTCTCCAGTGTGCTTACTCAGTCAATTATATACCTACTCACTCTCTCCAGTGCTTAATCTGACCATTCTCACCCTTCTCCCTCTCTCCAGTGGTTACTCTGTCCATTCTCTCCCTTCTCCCTCTCTCCAGTGCTTACTCTGTCCATTATCTCCCCTCTCCCTCTCGCCAGTGCTTACTCTGTCCATTCTCTCCCCTCTCCCTCTCTCCAGTGCTTACTCTGTCCATTCTCTCCCTTCTCCCTCTCTCCAGTGCTTACTCTGTCCATTCTCTCCCTTCTCCCTCTCTCCAGTGCCTACTCTGTCCACCATTCTCTCCTTCTCCCTCTCTTCAGTGCTTACTCTGTCCACCATTCTCTCCCTTCTCCCTCTCTTCAGTGCTTACTCTGTCCACCATTCTCTCCCTTCTCCCTCTCTCCAGTGCTTACTCTTTCCATGCTCTCCCTTCTCCCTCTCTCCAGTGCTTACTCTGTCCATTCTCTCCCTCTCTCCAGTGCTTACTCTGTCCATTCTTTCACCTCTCCCTCTCTCCAGTGCTTACTCTGTCCATTCTCTCCCTTCTCCCTCTCTCCAGTGCATACTCTGTCCATTCTCTCCCTTCTCCCTCTCTCCAGTGCTTACTCTGTCCATTCTCTCCCTTCTCCCTCTCTCCAGTGCTTACTCTGTCCATTCTCTCCCTCTCTCCAGTGCTTACTCTGTCCATTCTTTCACCTCTCCCTCTCTCCAGTGCTTACTCTGTCCGTTCTTTCCCCTCTCCCTCTCTCCAGTGCTTACTCTGTCCACCATTCTCTCCCCTCTCCCTCTCTCCAGTGCTTACTTTGTCCATTCTCTCCCTCTCTCCAGTGCTTACTCTGTCCATTCTCTCCCTTCTCCCTCTCTCCAGTGCTTACTCTGTCCACCATTTTCTCCCTCTCTCCAGTGCTTACTCTGTCCACCATTCTCTCCCTTCTCCCTCTCTCCAGTGTTTACTCTGTCCATTCTTTCCCCTCTCCCTGTCTCCAGTGCTTACTCTGTCCACCATTCTCTCCTTCTCCCTCTCTTCAGTGCTTACTCTGTCCACCATTCTCTCCCTTCTCCCTCTCTCCAGTGCTTCCTCTGTCCATTCTCTCCCTTCTCCCTCTCTCCAGTGCATACTCTGTCCATTCTCTCCCCTCTCCCTCTCTCCAGTGCTTACTCTGTCCATTCTCTCCCTCTCTCCAGTGCTTACTCTGTCCATTCTCTCCCTACTCACTCTCTCCAGTGCTTAATCTGTCCATTCTCTCCCTTCTCCCTCTCTCCAGTGCTTACTCTGTCCATTCTCTCCCTTCTCCCTCTCTCCAGTGCTTACTCTGTCCATTCTCCCCTTCTCCCTCTCTCCAGTGCTTACTCTTTCCATTCTCTCCCTTCTCCCTCTCTCCAGTGCTTACTCTGTCCACCATTCTCTTCCTTCTCCCTCTCTCCAGTGCTTACTCTGTCCGTTCTTTCCCCTCTCCCTCTCTCCAGTGCTTACTCTGTCCACCATTCTCTCCCCTCTCCCTCTCTCCAGTGCTTACTTTGTCCATTCTCTCCCTCTCTCCAGTGCTTCCTCTGTCCATTCTCTCCCTTCTCCCTCTCTCCAGTGCATACTCTGTCCATTCTCTCCCCTCTCCCTCTCTCCAGTGCTTAATCTGTCCATTCTCACCCTTCTCCCTCTCTCCAGTGCTTACTCTGTCCATTCTCTCGCCTCTCCCTCTCTCCAGTGCTTACTCTGTCCATTCTCTCCCTTCTCCCTCTCTCCAGTGCTTACTCTTTCCATTCTCTCCCTTCTCCCTCTCTCCAGTGTGCTTACTCAGTCAATTATATCCCTACTCACTCTCTCCAGTGCTTAATCTGTCCATTCTCACCCTTCTCCCTCTCTCCAGTGCTTACTCTGTCCATTCTCTCGCCTCTCCCTCTCTCCAGTGGTTACTCTGTCCATTCTCTCCCTTCTCCCTCTCTCCAGTGCTTACTCTGTCCATTCTCTCCCTTCTCCCTCTCTCCAGTGGTTACTCTGTCCATTCTCTCCCTTCTCCCTCTCTCCAGTGCTTACTCTGTCCATTCTCTCCCTCTCTCCAGTGCCAGTGCTTACTTCTGTCCTTTGTCCATTCCCTCCAGTCTCTGTCCATTCTCCCTCCCTCTCTCAGTGCTTACTCTGTCCACCATTTTCTCCCTCTCTCCAGTGCTTACTCTGTCCACCATTCTCTCCCTTCTCCCTCTCTTCAGTGCTTCCTCTGTCCATTCTCTCCCTTCTCCCTCTCTCCAGTGCTTCCTCTGTCCATTCTCTCCCTTCTCCCTCTCTCCAGTGCATACTCTGTCCACCATTCTCTCCCCTCTCCCTCTCTCCAGTGCTTACTTTGTCCATTCTCTCCCTCTCTCCAGTGCTTACTCTGTCCATTCTCTCCCTTCTCCCTCTCTCCAGTGCTTACTCTGTCCACCATTTTCTCCCTCTCTCCAGTGCTTACTCTGTCCACCATTTTCTCCCTCTCTCCAGTGCTTACTCTGTCCACCATTCTCTCCCTTCTCCCTCTCTCCAGTGTTTACTCTGTACATTCTCTCCCTTCTCCCTCTCTCCAGTGCTTCCTCTGTCCATTCTCTCCCTTCTCCCTCTCTCCAGTGCATACTCTGTCCATTCTCTCCCCTCTCCCTCTCTCCAGTGCTTACTCTGTCCATTCTCTCCCTCTCTCCAGTGCTTACACTTTCCATTCTCTCCCTTCTCCCTCTCTCCAGTGTGCTTACTCAGTCAATTATATCCCTACTCACTCTCTCCAGTGCTTAATCTGTCCATTCTCACCCTTCTCCCTCTCTCCAGTGCTTACTCTGTCCATTCTCTCGCCGCTCCCTCTCTCCAGTGCTTACTCTGTCCATTCTCTCCCTTCTCCCTCTCTCCAGTGCTTACTCTTTCCATTCTCTCCCTTCTCCCTCTCTCCAGTGCTTACTCTTTCCATTCTCTCCCTTCTCCCTCTCTCCAGTGTGCTTACTCAGTCAATTATATCCCTACTCACTCTCTCCAGTGCTTAATCTGACCATTCTCACCCTTCTCCCTCTCTCCAGTGCTTACTCTGTCCATTCTCTCCCTTCTCCCTCTCTCCAGTGCTTACTCTGTCCATTATCTCCCCTCTCCCTCTCGCCAGTGCTTACTCTGTCCATTCTCACCCTTCTCCCTCTCTCCAGTGCTTACTCTGTCCATTCTCTCGCCTCTCCCTCTCTCCAGTGCTTACTCTGTCCACCATTCTCTCCCCTCTCCCTCTCTCCAGTGCTTACTCTGTCCATTCTCTCCCTTCTCCCTCTCTCCAGTGCTTACTCTGTCCATTCTCTCCCTCTCTCCAGTGCTTACTCTGTCCATTCTTTCACCTCTCCCTCTCTCCAATGCTTACTCTGTCCATTCTCTCCCTTCTCCCTCTCTCCAGTGCATACTCTGTCCATTCTCTCCCTTCTCCCTCTCTCCAGTGCTTACTCTGTCCACCATTCTCTCCCTTCTCCCTCTCTCCAGTGCTTACTCTGTCCGTTCTTTCCCCTCTCCCTCTCTCCAGTGCTTACTCTGTCCACCATTCTCTCCCCTCTCCCTCTCTCCAGTGCTTACTTTGTCCATTCTCTCCCTCTCTCCAGTGCTTACTCTGTCCATTCTCTCCCTTCTCCCTCTCTCCAGTGCTTACTCTGTCCACCATTTTCTCCCTCTCTCCAGTGCTTACTCTGTCCACCATTCTCTCCCTTCTCCCTCTCTCCAGTGTTTACTCTGTCCATTCTTTCCCCTCTCCCTGTCTCCAGTGCTTACTCTGTCCACCATTCTCTCCCTTCTCCCTCTCTTCAGTGCTTACTCTGTCCACCATTCTCTCCCTTCTCCCTCTCTCCAGTGCTTCCTCTGTCCATTCTCTCCCTTCTCCCTCTCTCCAGTGCATACTCTGTCCATTCTCTCCCCTCTCCCTCTCTCCAGTGCTTACTCTGTCCATTCTCTCCCTCTCTCCAGTGCTTACTCTGTCCATTCTCTCCCTACTCACTCTCTCCAGTGCTTAATCTGTCCATTCTCTCCCTTCTCCCTCTCTCCAGTGCTTACTCTGTCCATTCTCTCCCTTCTCCCTCTCTCCAGTGCTTACTCTGTCCATTCTCTCCCTTCTCCCTCTCTCCAGTGCTTACTCTTTCCATTCTCTCCCTTCTCCCTCTCTCCAGTGCTTACTCTGTCCACCATTCTCTCCCTTCTCCCTCTCTCCAGTGCTTACTCTTTCCATTCTCTCCCTTCTCCCTCTCTCCAGTGCTTACTCTGTCCACCATTCTCTCCCTTCTCCCTCTCTCCAGTGCTTACTCTTTCCATTCTCTCCCTTCTCCCTCTCTCCAGTGCTTAATCTGTCCATTCTCACCCTTCTCCCTCTCTCCAGTGCTTACTCTGTCCATTCTCTCCCTACTCACTCTCTCCAGTGCTTAATCTGTCCATTCTCTCCCTTCTCCCTCTCTCCAGTGCTTACTCTGTCCGTTCTTTCCCCTCTCCCTCTCTCCAGTGCTTACTTTGTCCATTCTCTCCCTCTCTCCAGTGCTTCCTCTGTCCATTCTCTCCCTTCTCCCTCTCTCCAGTGCATACTCTGTCCATTCTCTCCCCTCTCCCTCTCTCCAGTGCTTACTCTGTCCATTCTCTCCCTCTCTCCAGTGCTTACACTTTCCATTCTCTCCCTTCTCCCTCTCTCCAGTGTGCTTACTCAGTCAATTATATCCCTACTCACTCTCTCCAGTGCTTAATCTGTCCATTCTCACCCTTCTCCCTCTCTCCAGTGCTTACTCTGTCCATTCTCTCGCCTCTCCCTCTCTCCAGTGCTTACTCTGTCCATTCTCTCCCTTCTCCCTTTCTCCAGTGCTTACTCTTTCCATTCTCTCCCTTCTCCCTCTCTCCAGTGTGCTTACTCAGTCAATTATATCCCTACTCACTCTCTCCAGTGCTTAATCTGTCCATTCTCACCCTTCTCCCTCTCTCCAGTGCTTACTCTGTCCATTCTCTCGCCTCTCCCTCTCTCCAGTGGTTACTCTGTCCATTCTCTCCCTTCTCCCTCTCTCCAGTGCTTACTCTGTCCATTATCTCCCCTCTCCCTCTCGCCAGTGCTTACTCTGTCCATTCTCACCATTCTCCCTCTCTCCAGTGCTTACTCTGTCCATTCTCTCGCCTCTCCCTCTCTCCAGTGCCTACTCTGTCCACCATTCTCTCCCTTCTCCCTCTCTTCAGTGCTTACTCTGTCCACCATTCTCTCCCTTCTCCCTCTCTCCAGTGCCTACTCTGTCCACCATTATCTCCCTTCTCCCTCTCTTCAGTGCTTACTCTGTTCATTCTCTCCCTTCTCCCTCTCTCCAGTGCTTACTCTTTCCATGCTCTCCCTTCTCCCTCTCTCCAGTGCTTACTCTGTCCATTCTCTCCCTCTCTCCAGTGCTTACTCTGTCCATTCTTTCACCTCTCCCTCTCTCCAATGCTTACTCTGTCCATTCTCTCCCTTCTCCCTCTCTCCAGTGCTTACTCTGTCCATTATCTCCCCTCTCCCTCTCGCCAGTGCTTACTCTGTCCATTCTCACCATTCTCCCTCTCTCCAGTGCTTACTCTGTCCATTCTCTCGCCTCTCCCTCTCTCCAGTGCTTACTCTGTCCACCATTCTCTCCCCTCTCCCTTTCTCCAGTGCTTACTCTGTCCATTCTCTCCCTTCTCCCTCTCTCCAGTGCTTACTCTGTCCATTCTCTCCCTTCTCCCTCTCTCCAGTGCCTACTCTGTCCACCATTCTCTCCCTTCTCCCTCTCTTCAGTGCTTACTCTGTCCACCATTCTCTCCCTTCTCCCTCTCTCCAGTGCCTACTCTGTCCACCATTATCTCCCTTCTCCCTCTCTTCAGTGCTTACTCTGTCCATTCTCTCCCTTCTCCCTCTCTCCAGTGCTTACTCTTTCCATGCTCTCCTTCTCCCTCTCTCCAGTGCTTACTCTGTCCATTCTCTCCTCTCTCCAGTGCTTACTCTGTCCATTCTCTCCCTTCTCCCTCTCTCCAGTGCTTACTCTGTCCATTCTCTCCCTTCTCCCTCTCTCCAGTGCTTACTCTTTCCATTCTCTCCCTTCTCCCTCTCTCCAGTGTGCTTACTCAGTCAATTATATCCCTACTCACTCTCTCCAGTGCTTAATCTGTCCATTCTCACCCTTCTCCCTCTCTCCAGTGCTTACTCTGTCCATTCTCTCGCCTCTCCCTCTCTCCAGTGGTTACTCTGTCCATTCTCTCCCTTCTCCCTCTCTCCAGTGCTTACTCTGTCCATTATCTCCCCTCTCCCTCTCGCCAGTGCTTACTCTGTCCATTCTCACCATTCTCCCTCTCTCCAGTGCTTACTCTGTCCATTCTCTCGCCTCTCCCTCTCTCCAGTGCTTACTCTGTCCACCATTCTCTCCCCTCTCCCTTTCTCCAGTGCTTACTCTGTCCACCATTCTCTCCCCTCTCCCTTTCTCCAGTGCTTACTCTGTCCATTCTCTCCCTTCTCCCTCTCTCCAGTGCCTACTCTGTCCACCATTCTCTCCCTTCTCCCTCTCTTCAGTGCTTACTCTGTCCACCATTCTCTCCTTCTCCCTCTCTCCAGTGCCTACTCTGTCCACCATTATCTCCCTTCTCCCTCTCTTCAGTGCTTACTCTGTCCATTCTCTCCCTTCTCCCTCTCTCCAGTGCTTACTCTTTCCATGCTCTCCCTTCTCCCTCTCTCCAGTGCTTACTCTGTCCATTCTCTCCCTCTCTCCAGTGCTTACTCTGTCCATTATCTCCCCTCTCCCTCTCGCCAGTGCTTACTCTGTCCATTCTCACCATTCTCCCTCTCTCCAGTGCTTACTCTGTCCATTCTCTCGCCTCTCCCTCTCTCCAGTGCTTACTCTGTCCACCATTCTCTCCCCTCTCCCTTTCTCCAGTGCTTACTCTGTCCATTCTCTCCCTTCTCCCTCTCTCCAGTGCTTACTCTGTCCATTCTCTCCCTTCTCCCTCTCTCCAGTGCCTACTCTGTCCACCATTCTCTCCCTTCTCCCTCTCTTCAGTGCTTACTCTGTCCACCATTCTCTCCCTTCTCCCTCTCTCCAGTGCCTACTCTGTCCACCATTATCTCCCTTCTCCCTCTCTTCAGTGCTTACTCTGTCCATTCTCTCCCTTCTCCCTCTCTCCAGTGCTTACTCTTTCCATGCTCTCCCTTCTCCCTCTCTCCAGTGCTTACTCTGTCCATTCTCTCCCTCTCTCCAGTGCTTACTCTGTCCATTCTTTCACCTCTCCCTCTCTCCAATGCTTACTCTGTCCATTCTCTCCTTCTCCCTCTCTCCAGTGCATACTCTGTCCATTCTCTCCCTTCTCCCTCTCTCCAGTGCTTACTCTGTCCATTCTCTCCCTTCTCCCTCTCTCCAGTGCTTACTCTGTCCACCATTCTCTCCCTTCTCCCTCTCTCCAGTGCTTACTCTGTCCATTCTCTCCCTCTCCCTCTCTCCAGTGCTTACTCTGTCCATTCTCTCCCTCTCTCCAGTGCTTACTCTGTCCATTCTCTCCCTACTCACTCTCTCCAGTGCTTACTCTGTCCATTCTCTCCCTACTCACTCTCTCCAGTGCTTACTCTGTCCATTCTTTCCCCTCTCCCTCTCTCTAATGCTTACTCTGTCCATTCTCTCCCTTCTCCCTCTCTCCAGTGCATACTTTGTCCACCATTCTCTCCCCTCTCCCTCTCTCCAGTGCTTACTTTGTCCATTCTCTCCCTCTCTCCAGTGCTTACTCTGTCCTTTCTCTCCCTTCTCCCTCTCTCCAGTGCTTACTCTGTCCACCATTTTCTCCCTCTCTCCAGTGCTTACTCTGTCCACCATTCTCTCCCTTCTCCCTCTCTTCAGTGCTTACTCTGTCCACCATTCTCTCCCTTCTCCCTCTCTCCAGTGTTTCCTCTGTCCATTCTCTCCCTTCTCCCTCTCTCCAGTGCTTCCTCTGTCCATTCTCTCCCCTCTCCCTCTCTCCAGTGCATACTCTGTCCACCATTCTCTCCCCTCTCCCTCTCTCCAGTGCTTACTTTGTCCATTCTCTCCCTCTCTCCAGTGCATACTCTGTCCATTCTCTCCCCTCTCCCTCTCTCCAGTGCTTACTCTGTCCATTCTCTCCCTCTCTCCAGTGCTTACACTTTCCATTCTCTCCCTTCTCCCTCTCTCCAGTGTGCTTACTCAGTCAATTATATCCCTACTCACTCTCTCCAGTGCTTAATCTGTCCATTCTCACCCTTCTCCCTCTCTCCAGTGCTTACTCTGTCCATTCTCTCGCCTCTCCCTCTCTCCAGTGCTTACTCTGTCCATTCTCTCCCTTCTCCCTTTCTCCAGTGCTTACTCTTTCCATTCTCTCCCTTCTCCCTCTCTCCAGTGTGCTTACTCAGTCAATTATATCCCTACTCACTCTCTCCAGTGCTTAATCTGTCCATTCTCACCCTTCTCCCTCTCTCCAGTGCTTACTCTGTCCATTCTCTCGCCTCTCCCTCTCTCCAGTGGTTACTCTGTCCATTCTCTCCCTTCTCCCTCTCTCCAGTGCTTACTCTGTCCATTATCTCCCCTCTCCCTCTCGCCAGTGCTTACTCTGTCCATTCTCACCATTCTCCCTCTCTCCAGTGCTTACTCTGTCCATTCTCTCGCCTCTCCCTCTCTCCAGTGCCTACTCTGTCCACCATTCTCTCCCTTCTCCCTCTCTTCAGTGCTTACTCTGTCCACCATTCTCTCCCTTCTCCCTCTCTCCAGTGCCTACTCTGTCCACCATTATCTCCCTTCTCCCTCTCTTCAGTGCTTACTCTGTTCATTCTCTCCCTTCTCCCTCTCTCCAGTGCTTACTCTTTCCATGCTCTCCCTTCTCCCTCTCTCCAGTGCTTACTCTGTCCATTCTCTCCCTCTCTCCAGTGCTTACTCTGTCCATTCTTTCACCTCTCCCTCTCTCCAATGCTTACTCTGTCCATTCTCTCCCTTCTCCCTCTCTCCAGTGCTTACTCTGTCCATTATCTCCCCTCTCCCTCTCGCCAGTGCTTACTCTGTCCATTCTCACCATTCTCCCTCTCTCCAGTGCTTACTCTGTCCATTCTCTCGCCTCTCCCTCTCTCCAGTGCTTACTCTGTCCACCATTCTCTCCCCTCTCCCTTTCTCCAGTGCTTACTCTGTCCATTCTCTCCCTTCTCCCTCTCTCCAGTGCTTACTCTGTCCATTCTCTCCCTTCTCCCTCTCTCCAGTGCCTACTCTGTCCACCATTCTCTCCCTTCTCCCTCTCTTCAGTGCTTACTCTGTCCACCATTCTCTCCCTTCTCCCTCTCTCCAGTGCCTACTCTGTCCACCATTATCTCCCTTCTCCCTCTCTTCAGTGCTTACTCTGTCCATTCTCTCCCTTCTCCCTCTCTCCAGTGCTTACTCTTTCCATGCTCTCCCTTCTCCCTCTCTCCAGTGCTTACTCTGTCCATTCTCTCCCTCTCTCCAGTGCTTACTCTGTCCATTCTCTCCCTTCTCCCTCTCTCCAGTGCTTACTCTGTCCATTCTCTCCCTTCTCCCTCTCTCCAGTGCTTACTCTTTCCATTCTCTCCCTTCTCCCTCTCTCCAGTGTGCTTACTCAGTCAATTATATCCCTACTCACTCTCTCCAGTGCTTAATCTGTCCATTCTCACCCTTCTCCCTCTCTCCAGTGCTTACTCTGTCCATTCTCTCGCCTCTCCCTCTCTCCAGTGGTTACTCTGTCCATTCTCTCCCTTCTCCCTCTCTCCAGTGCTTACTCTGTCCATTATCTCCCCTCTCCCTCTCGCCAGTGCTTACTCTGTCCATTCTCACCATTCTCCCTCTCTCCAGTGCTTACTCTGTCCATTCTCTCGCCTCTCCCTCTCTCCAGTGCTTACTCTGTCCACCATTCTCTCCCCTCTCCCTTTCTCCAGTGCTTACTCTGTCCACCATTCTCTCCCCTCTCCCTTTCTCCAGTGCTTACTCTGTCCATTCTCTCCCTTCTCCCTCTCTCCAGTGCCTACTCTGTCCACCATTCTCTCCCTTCTCCCTCTCTTCAGTGCTTACTCTGTCCACCATTCTCTCCCTTCTCCCTCTCTCCAGTGCCTACTCTGTCCACCATTATCTCCCTTCTCCCTCTCTTCAGTGCTTACTCTGTCCATTCTCTCCCTTCTCCCTCTCTCCAGTGCTTACTCTTTCCATGCTCTCCCTTCTCCCTCTCTCCAGTGCTTACTCTGTCCATTCTCTCCCTCTCTCCAGTGCTTACTCTGTCCATTATCTCCCCTCTCCCTCTCGCCAGTGCTTACTCTGTCCATTCTCACCATTCTCCCTCTCTCCAGTGCTTACTCTGTCCATTCTCTCGCCTCTCCCTCTCTCCAGTGCTTACTCTGTCCACCATTCTCTCCCCTCTCCCTTTCTCCAGTGCTTACTCTGTCCATTCTCTCCCTTCTCCCTCTCTCCAGTGCTTACTCTGTCCATTCTCTCCCTTCTCCCTCTCTCCAGTGCCTACTCTGTCCACCATTCTCTCCCTTCTCCCTCTCTTCAGTGCTTACTCTGTCCACCATTCTCTCCTTCTCCCTCTCTCCAGTGCCTACTCTGTCCACCATTATCTCCCTTCTCCCTCTCTTCAGTGCTTACTCTGTCCATTCTCTCCCTTCTCCCTCTCTCCAGTGCTTACTCTTTCCATGCTCTCCCTTCTCCCTCTCTCCAGTGCTTACTCTGTCCATTCTCTCCCTCTCTCCAGTGCTTACTCTGTCCATTCTTTCACCTCTCCCTCTCTCCAATGCTTACTCTGTCCATTCTCTCCCTTCTCCCTCTCTCCAGTGCATACTCTGTCCATTCTCTCCCTTCTCCCTCTCTCCAGTGCTTACTCTGTCCATTCTCTCCCTTCTCCCTCTCTCCAGTGCTTACTCTGTCCACCATTCTCTCCCTTCTCCCTCTCTCCAGTGCTTACTCTGTCCATTCTCTCCCCTCTCCCTCTCTCCAGTGCTTACTCTGTCCATTCTCTCCCTCTCTCCAGTGCTTACTCTGTCCATTCTCTCCCTACTCACTCTCTCCAGTGCTTACTCTGTCCATTCTCTCCCTACTCACTCTCTCCAGTGCTTACTCTGTCCATTCTTTCCCCTCTCCCTCTCTCTAATGCTTACTCTGTCCATTCTCTCCCTTCTCCCTCTCTCCAGTGCATACTTTGTCCACCATTCTCTCCCCTCTCCCTCTCTCCAGTGCTTACTTTGTCCATTCTCTCCCTCTCTCCAGTGCTTACTCTGTCCATTCTCTCCCTTCTCCCTCTCTCCAGTGCTTACTCTGTCCACCATTTTCTCCCTCTCTCCAGTGCTTACTCTGTCCACCATTCTCTCCCTTCTCCCTCTCTTCAGTGCTTACTCTGTCCACCATTCTCTCCCTTCTCCCTCTCTCCAGTGTTTCCTCTGTCCATTCTCTCCCTTCTCCCTCTCTCCAGTGCTTCCTCTGTCCATTCTCTCCCCTCTCCCTCTCTCCAGTGCATACTCTGTCCACCATTCTCTCCCCTCTCCCTCTCTCCAGTGCTTACTTTGTCCATTCTCTCCCTCTCTCCAGTGCTTACTCTGTCCATTCTCTCCCTTCTCCCTCTCTCCAGTGCTTACTCTGTCCACCATTTTCTCCCTCTCTCCAGTGCTTACTCTGTCCACCATTCTCTCCCTTCTCCCTCTTCAGTGCTTACTCTGTCCACCATTCTCTCCCTTCTCCCTCTCTCCAGTGTTTACTCTGTCCATTCTCTCCCTTCTCCCTCTCTCCAGTGCTTCCTCTGTCCATTCTCTCCCTTCTCCCTCTCTCCAGTGCATACTCTGTCCATTCTCTCCCCTCTCCCTCTCTCCAGTGCTTACTCTGTCCATTCTCTCCCCTCTCCCTCTCTCCAGTGCTTACTCTGTCCATTCTCTCCCTTCTCCCTCTCTCCAGTGCTTACTCTTTCCATTCTCTCCCTTCTCCCTCTCTCCAGTGTGCTTACTCAGTCAATTATATCCCTACTCACTCTCTCCAGTGCTTAATCTGTCCATTCTCACCCTTCTCCCTCTCTCCAGTGCTTACTCTGTCCATTCTCTCGCCTCTCCCTCTCTCCAGTGCTTACTCTGTCCATTCTCTCCCTTCTCCCTCTCTCCAGTGCTTACTCTGTCCATTATCTCCCCTCTCCCTCTCTCCAGTGCTTACTCTGTCCATTCTCACCCTTCTCCCTCTCTCCAGTGCTTACTCTGTCCATTCTCTCGCCTCTCCCTCTCTCCAGTGCTTACTCTGTCCACCATTCTCTCCCTTCTCCCTCTCTTCAGTGCTTACTCTGTCCACCATTCTCTCCCTTCTCCCTCTCTCCAGTGCTTACTCTTTCCATGCTCTCCCTTCTCCCTCTCTCCAGTGCTTACTCTGTCCATTCTCTCCCTTCTCCCTCCCTCCAGTGCTTACTCTGTCCACCATTCTCTCCCTTCTCCCTCTCTCCAGTGCTTACTCTGTCCGTTCTTTCCCCTCTCCCTCTCTCCAATGCTTACTCTCTCCATTCTCTCCCTCTCTCCAGTGCTTACTCTGTCCATTCTTTCACCTCTCCCTCTCTCCAATGCTTACTCTGTCCATTCTCTCCCTTCTCCCTCTCTCCAGTGCATACTCTGTCCATTCTCTCCCTTCTCCCTCTCTCCAGTGCTTACTCTGTCCATTCTCTCCCTTCTCCCTCTCTCCAGTGCTTACTCTGTCCACCATTTTCTCCCTCTCTCCAGTGCTTACTCTGTCCACCATTCTCTCCCTTCTCCCTCTCTCCAGTGTTTACTCTGTCCATTCTTTCCCCTCTCCCTCTCTCCAGTGCTTACTCTGTCTATTCTCTCCCTTCTCCCTCTCTCCAGTGCTTACTCTGTCCATTCTCTCCCCTCTCCCTCTCTCCAGTGCTTACTCTGTCCATTCTCTCCCTCTCTCCAGTGCTTACTCTTTCCATTCTCTCCTTCTCCCTCTCTCCAGTGTGCTTACTCAGTCAATTATATCCCTACTCACTCTCTCCAGTGCTTAATCTGTCCATTCTCACCCTTCTCCCTCTCTCCAGTGCTTACTCTGTCCATTCTCTCGCCTCTCCCTCTCTCCAGTGCTTACTCTGTCCATTCTCTCCCTTCTCCCTCTCTCCAGTGCTTACTCTGTCCATTATCTCCCCTCTCCCTCTCTCCAGTGCTTACTCTGTCCATTCTCACCCTTCTCCCTCTCTCCAGTGCTTACTCTGTCCATTCTCTCGCCTCTCCCTCTCTCCAGTGCTTACTCTGTCCACCATTCTGTCCCCTCTCCCTCTCTCCAGTGCTTACTCTGTCCATTCTCTCCCTTCTCCCTCTCTCCAGTGCTTACTCTGTCCATTCTCTCCCTTCTCCCTCTCTCCAGTGCCTACTCTGTCCACCATTCTCTCCCTTCTCCCTCTCTTCAGTGCTTACTCTGTCCACCATTCTCTCCCTTCTCCCTCTCTCCAGTGCCTACTCTGTCCACCATTCTCTCCCTTCTCCCTCTCTCCAGTGCTTACTCTGTCCATTCTCTCCCTTCTCCCTCTCTTCAGTGCTTACTCTGTCCACCATTCTCTCCCTTCTCCCTCTCTCCAGTGCTTACTCTGTCCATTCTCTCCCTTCTCCCTCCCTCCAGTGCTTACTCTGTCCACCATTCTCTCCCTTCTCCCTCTCTCCAGTGCTTACTCTGTCCGTTCTTTCCCCTCTCCCTCTCTCCAATGTTTACTCTCTCCATTCTCTCCCTCTCTCCAGTGCTTACTCTGTCCATTCTCTCCCTTCTCCCTCTCTCCAGTGCTTACTCTGTCCATTCTCTCCCTTCTCCCTCTCTCCGGTGCTTACTCTGTCCATTCTCTCCCCTCTCCCTCTCTCCAGTGCTTACTCTGTCCATTCTCTCCCTTCTCCCTCTCTCCAGTGCTTACTCTGTCCATTCTCTCCCTTCTCCCTCTCTCCAGTGCTTACTCTGTCTATTCCCTCCCTTCTCCCTCTCTCCAGTGCTTACTCTGTCCATTCTCTCCCTTCTCCTTCTCTCCAGTGCTTACTCTTTCCACGTCAGTGCGGATGGACAGATGCAGCCAGTTCCTTTCCCTCCGGATGCCCTGCTGGGCCCGAGCATCCCACGACATGCCCGTCAGATCCACACTCTGAACCACGGAGAGGTGGTGTGTGCCGTCACCATCAGTACCTCCACACGCCACGTCTACACCGGCGGCAAGGGCTGTGTCAAGGTGTGGGACATCAGCCAGCCTGGCAGCAAGAGTGCCATGGCCCAGCTCGACTGTCTGGTGAGTGGACACACACTTTAAAAGGCTTAACCAATAATATTGCTTGTTTTGCCGGTCCAATACACATGTTCTCTCTTCACACCAATCAGAACAGGGATAACTACATCCGCTCATGTAAGATTCTCCCTGATGGGCGGACCCTCATTGTTGGAGGCGAGGCCAGCACGTTGTCAATCTGGGACTTGGCCACACCTACTCCCCGCATCAAGGCAGAGTTGACGTCTTCTGCTCCGGCCTGCTATGCTCTGGCCATCTCCCCTGACAACAAGGTCTGCTTCTCCTGCTGCAGCGACGGAAACATTGTAGTCTGGGACCTGCACAACCAGACCCTGGTCAGGTAAGAGGAGGAGGTGGTTAGGAGGGGTATAGGGGGGAAACATCATGGTTTGTGACCTGCACAACCAGACACTGGTCAGGTAAGAGGAGGAGGATGAGGTGGTTAGGAGGGGTATAGGGAGAGATATCGTAGTCTGGGACCTGCACAACCAGACCCTGCTCAGGTAAGAGGAGGAGGAGGAGGTGGTTAGGAGGGGTATAGGGAGAGATATCGTAGTCTGGGACCTGCACAACCAGAGCCCCCGGTCAGGTAAGAGGAGGAGGAGAGAAGGATGAGGAGAATGTTAGGAGGGGTATAAGGGGAGATATCGTAGTCTGGGACCTGCACAACCAGGCCCTGGTCAGGTAAGAGGAGGAGGAGAGGAGGATGAGGAGAAGGTTAGGAGGGGTATAGGGAGAGATATCGTAGTCTGGGACCTGCACAACCAGAGCCCCTGGTCAGGTAAGAGGAGAGGGAGAGGGTAGGGCAGGAAAGAAGAGCAGAGGATAGGGGGAGGAGAAAGCAGGTAGGGGTTTACTGTATAGACTATGGATTACATCTGAATGGCTAGGTGTTGATGTGATCTTCATGCTACCCAGGCAGTTCCAGGGTCACACTGACGGGGCCAGCTGTATTGACATCTCCAACGATGGGACCAAACTGTGGACGGGGGGGCTGGACAACACAGTACGCTGCTGGGACCTGAGAGAGGGACGACAGCTGCAGCAGCACGACTTCACCTCACAGGTACTGATGGAACACCTGAGACATTGTGCGATTAGCTTAGACTAGCTAAGACCAGCTCAGTAGTGCCTTTATGAGAAGCACTGCACCTGTTTAATATATGATACATATCAGCCTCTATATCAGACCAGACACTGTTTCTCTCTGTTCTATCACATCACTGTTTGCACATCTTCATATTTCTGTCACAGTAGGGCGCTAGAGCACTGCCAAAAGTCTGAGCGCCAGAAATTGACATGTGCAGGTGTACATATGTAATTATTGCTGGCAAATATTAAGTTACAAGTTTGCGAATTCAATTTCAACTACAACTACTTTTTTCATGATCGTCAGTTACTTGGATACCTGCCGGGCTTCGACCTGTTGTTTACAAAGTTTTATTTTGTTCATAAGTGTTTGTGTCAACCTGCTGACAGCTAGCTAACTAGGTTGCAATGGAGCACGCATCGCTTGGAATAGCTAATAAACAGTTCCAGCGCTGTAGAAGCTGTGTTTATTACGCTTTTGTCTGGGACAATATTGACAATCCGGAGTTTCAATGCGGCAATTGTTTGCTTGCGTAGGATTACACGAATGAGGTGGCTATCCTTAGCAAGCAAATTTCAAGTCTGTGTGAACTTATGGGGAAAACACACATTGGAACTTTCTCGTTCTCAGCTCATGTGGCTGGATGTAGCTCGGGCTTAATGGATGTATCCCTGCCTTGTCATCTGTCCCTATCCGAATTGCCTGTGCTACCTGGAACTTGCCTGCCAAGGAAGTCGTCTCCGTCTGCTTCTCCTCTTCCATAGTGGAGTAGACAGAGAACAGCAAGACGATTGTTCCAATCATCGCTGGGCCCATGTCACAAGTCGTGGAAACCGAAGGCAGCGGCATGCTGCTAAGCGGACTGGAGTGTCTGGGAGAGGTCCGGAGCAGATTCACATGAGGAATATCTACTCCGCCCTGGTGCCTGATCTACCTGCGCCTTTATCGCTGGGACTGCCTGTGTCTGCGACGGCTGGACCTATCGCTGGTAGCTGTGGGAGGTCTGGACCTATCGCTGGTAGCTGTGGGAGGTCTGGACCTATCGCTGGTAGCTGTGGGAGGTCTGGACCTATCGCTGGTAGCTGTGGGAGGTCTGGACCTATCGCTGGTAGCTGTGGGAGGTCTGGACCTATCGCTGGTAGCTGTGGGAGGTCTGGACCTATTGCTGGTAGCTGTGGGAGGTCTGGACCTATCGCTGGTAGCTGTGGGAGGTCTGGACCTATCGCTGGTAGCTGTGGGAGGTCTGGACCTATCGCTGGTAGCTGTGGGAGGTCTGGACCTATCGCTGGTAGCTGTGGATGAATGCTATCCTGCTTCTCCTGGGCCCGTGAAAGGTTCCACAAATTGTGTGAGGGGTATAAATGGGCGTATTTCTCCATCTCCTTCTCCGGCCATTGTATTGGGCAGTTAAATGGTGAGAAATGTCTCAGTCCCTGGAGCAAAAACGGATACAGGACATCAATAATCTGCTCCCAAACATTTTAAACCAGTGTCAGGAAATTGAGTCTATCATAGTTCATGTGGGATTCAATGACATTATAAAGGGCAGCTCAGAACGCTGAAAATTAGTTTTTAAAAACTGATGGGGTCTCTGACACCAACGAACGCCCCATAATATCTGGCCCTGTGCCTTCCCTAAATCGTGGCATTGAATGTTTCAGACTTTTATCCCTCCATAACTGGCTACGTGACTATTACAAGTCTGTGGGTGTAACATTTGACCATTTTGATACCTTCTGGAAAGCTTGTTTTATAAGGAGGATGGGATCCATCCAAATCATCTGGGTTCCTGGATCCTGTTACTGTTGAAGTAATATGGCCACATGTTAATCTGCCTCACCTAAAGCCCTTTTTGGTGGAAAGCTGCTATAGACCACCAAGTGCTAACAGTCAGTATCTGGATAACGTGTGAAATGCTTGATAATGTATGTGATAAACAGATAGGTATATTTTCTGGGTAATTTAAATATTGACTGGCTTTCATCAAGCTGCCCACTTAAGAAAAAGCTTACAACTGTAACTAGTGCCTGCAACCTGGTTCAGGTTATCAATCAACCTACCAGGGTAGTTACAAACAGCCCAGGAATGAAATCATTAACATGTATGGATCACATCTTTCCTAATGCTGCAGACATTTTCTGTAAAGCAGTATCCAAATCCATTGGATGTAATGCTCACAATATAGTTGTCCTAATATAGTGTAAAATACGTTTTGTAGTGATTGATATGTTGATGTAAAGAGTATTTGTTGGTCTGTAGTGTGTAATGAGGAACAACCAGACACTGCACTTGACACATTTATGAAATTGCTTATTCCAGTTGCTAATATGCAATCATTAAGAAAATGACTGTAAAAACTGTTAAATCCCTGTCGATTGATGAGGAATTGACAAATAGTATGGTTGAGAGGGGTGAGGCGAAAGGAATGGCAAATAAGTCTGGCTGCGCAATCAGTTGGCAAATGTATTGGCAATTTGAGAAATCCTGTGAATAAACTGAATACAAATAAACTATACTATGAAACAAAGATGCATTATATAAAGAATGATAGTAAAAATCTTTGTAGCACCTTAAATTTAGGGCAAAAACGCAAACTCCACTCCATCATTTCTTGAATCAGATGGCTCATTCATTACAAAACTCACTGATATTGCCAATTACTTTAATTATTTTTTTTCATTAGCAAGATCAGCAAATTTAGGCATGACATGCCAGCAACAAACGCTGACACTACACATCCAAGTATAACTGATCAAATGATGAAAGACAAACATTGTTATTTAGAATTTTGTAAAGTGAGTGTGGAAGAGGGGAAAATGATTGTTGTCTATCAACAATGACAAGACACCGGGGTCTGACAACTTGGAGGGAAAATTACTGAGGATATTAGCGGGCAATATTGCCACTCCTATTTACCACATCTTCAATCTTAACCTACTAGAACGTGTGCGCCCTCAGGCCTGGAGGGAAGCAAAAGTAATTCAACTACCCAAGAATAGTAAAGCCCCCTTTGGTTGGCTATTTGAGCCAGTAAACAGCCTGTTACCAACCCTTAGTAAACTTTGGGAATAATTTGTGTTTGACCAGATACAATGCAATTTTACTGTAAACAAATTGACAGCCTTTCAGCACGCTTATAGGGAAGGACATTGATCGAAGCCTCTCCAACATAAACCAGGTCAAATCAGGAATTCCCCAGGGCAGCTGTCTAGGCCCCTTACATTTTCAATCTTTACTAATGACATACAACTGGCCTTGAGTAAAGCCAGTGTGTCTCTGTATGCAGATGACTCAACACTATACACGTCAACTACTACAGCGAGTGAAATCACTGCAACACTTAACAACGAGCTGCAATTAGTTTCAGAATTGGCAGGGAATAAGTTAGTTCTAAATATTTCAAAACTAAAAGTATTGTATTTGGGACAAATCATTCACTAAACCTCAACTAAATCTTGTAGTAATTAATGTGGAAATTAAGAAAGTTGAGGTGACTACTGCTTGGAGTAACCGTATCAAGACACAAAGTGAGACCCAAATGCAGGCACAGGAGGCAGATGGTTGGAGTCTTACAATGTTTATTAATCCAAATTGGAAGGCAAGAGAATGGTTGTGGACAGGCAAAAAGGTCAAAACCAGATCAGAGTCCAGGAGGTACAGAGTGGCAGTCAGGCTCGTGGTCAAGGCAGGCAGAAAGTACCCTCCTGCCTGACCAAAGTCCAGAAACAGGCAAAGGTCAATACCGGGAGGACTAGAAAAAGGAGGAAAATGCAAAAAGGAGGAGAATGGGGAAAACGCTGGTTGACTTAGAAACATACCAGACGGACTGGCACAGAGAGACACAGGGATAAATACACTAGGGAAAATAAGCTACACCTGCAGGGGGTGGAGACAATCACAGGGACAGGTGAAAGATCAGGACGTGGCAGTACCCCCCCAGGGATGCCACCTGGCGTCCTACCTGTGCACATACCTGGCTGACCGGGATGTCGACGGTGGAAATCGGCGATGTGGGCCAGGTCCAAGATGTCTTTAGCAGGAATCCAGCACCTCTCCTCTGGGCCATAACCCCACCAGTCAACCAGGTACTGGAAACCCCTGCCCTGGGGTCAAACCTTCAGGAGGCGTCTCACTGTATATACTGGCTGGCCACCGATAACCTGGGGGGAGGGAAGGGCCTGGAGACAGAAAACAAAGGACAGTGAGACTCAGGCTTAATCCTAGACACATGGAAGGTAGGGTGAATACGGAGGGTACGGGGTAACACAAGACGACAGCAGTGGAACTCAGGACTCTGGAGATGGGAAAATGACCAATGAACCGGGGAGACAGCTTGCGGGACTCTACCTGAAGGGGCAGATCCTGAGTGGAAAGACATACCCTCTGCCCAATGCGGTAGCGGGGAGCTGGGGTCTGGCGATGGTCCGCTTGTCGACGATGCCTGGTTGGTCTTGAGAATAGCCGCCCTGGCTCTTCTCCAGGTACGTCGACAGTGGTGGACAAACATCTGAGCAGAAGGTACACTGACCTCCTGATCTGGTTCAGGGAAGAGTGGAGGCTGATACCCCATAGAGCACTCGAAAGGGGAGAGTCCCGTGGCAGAACTGGGAACAGTGTTCCGGGTATACTCCATCCAGACCAGTTGACGGCTCCAGGTAGTGGGGTTAGTTGAGACCAGGCACCTTAAGGTGGTCTCCAGGTCTTGGTTGGCTCGCTCCAACTGATATTAGAAACGTTAGTTTGGGGATGGAATCCAAATGACAGGCTGGCTGACGACCCAATAAGGGTGCAAAATTCCTTCCAGAACTGAGACGAAAACTGAGGACCCCGATCGGATAACATGTCTACCAGGAGTCCATGGATCCGGAAGACATGCTGCACCATAAGCTGGGCTGTCTCCTTGACAGAAGATAGTTTGGGGAGAAGGTGGCCTCGTAGAACCGGCCGACTACCGTCAGAATGACAGTGTTGACATCAGTCGGAGGGAGCCCAGTGACAAAGTCCAGAGATGTGAGACCAGGGACGACGAGGAACCGGTAGTGGCTGCAGGAGGCCAGAAGGAGCTTGCCGTGGAGTCTTGTTTTGAGCACACACAGTATGCGGTGACGAAGGCACTATTGGCGGCCAATGTGCGAAAGTCCACTATGTAGTCTGCCACATTATGGGAGTTTTGACATAAGTCAAGGAGTTTGCTGGCCGCCTTTCTCCCGGATACCGGAAACTTCTCACCTCTGCCATGAATTCCTCCAAATGACCGCAAATGGCAGATTGTTGTTCTCAAACTACCGTAGCCAAGGAGAGCGCCCTTCACTACATTAGCGTAATTATACATGCTATCTTCGATCAGTCTGAATAAAACGAAGATGTCTGTAGCTCAAAAATAAGTGCGCACTGAGAAAGAAAACCCCTGCAGGTACCCGGATTCACCGAGTATCGCTCTGGAGGAGGTAAGCCGGGTTCACGGGGAGTCAGGAAAGGCTGTACAAGCTCACCACAGATAGGAGGAAAATTACTGGGTGATTGGGGGGTTTTAGGAGGTGGCAGACAGTCTCTGAGCTAACCTCCTGATTTGCTCCATTGTGGCATTCTGTCAAGGAACTGAGCCCTTCCAAAAGGCCCTGTAGCAACTCCTGATGTCTTCCAATGGTGGCTCCCTGCAGGGAGACAGCTTGGCGGAGCTGGTCCAAGTCTGCTGGGTCTGTCACAGACAGTTCGTACTATCAAGACACAAGGCGAGACCCAGATGCAGACACAGGAGGCAGATGGTTGGAGTCTTACAATGTTTATTAATCCAAAAGGGTAGGCAAGAGAATGGTGGTGGACAGGCAAAAAGGTGAAAACCAGATCAGAGTCCAGGATGTACAGAGTGGCAGGCGGGTACAAAGTCCAGAAATAGGCAAGGGTCAAAAGGGAAGAATAGAAAAAGGATAATGCAAAAAGCAGGAGAACGGGAAATACACTGGTTGACTTGGAAACATACAAGACAAACTGGCACAGAGAGACAGGAAACACAGGGATAAATACACTGATGAAAATAAGCGACACCTGGAGGGGGGTGGAGACAATCTCAAGGACAAGTGATACAGATCAGGGCGTGACAACCGTGGATTGTAAATTGTCATGATCAAAACATGTTGATACAACAGTAGCTAAAATTTGGAGAAGTCTGTCCCTAATAAAGCACTACACTGCCTTTTTAACAGCACTATCAACAAGGCAGGTCCTACAGGCTCTAGTTTTGTCACACCTGGACTATGGTTTGCAACTGCACATGGGTAAAATATCATACTTTTTGGAGAAATGTCCTCTGATCTGATGAAACAAAAATAGAACTGTTTGGCCATAATGACCATCATTGTGTTTGGAGGGGAAAGGGGAGGCTTACAAGCCGAAGAACACCATCCCAACCGTGAAGCACGGGGGTGGCAGCATCATGTTTTGGGGGTGCTTTGCTGCAGGAGGGACTGGTGCACTTCACAAAATAGATGGCATCATGAGGGAGGAAAATTATGTGGATATATTGAAGCAACATCTCAAGACATCAGGCAGGAAGTTAAAGCTTGGTTGCAAATGGGTCTTCCAAATAGACAATGACCTCAAGCATACTTCCAAAGTTGTGGCAAAATGTCATGACAACAAAATCAAGGTATTGATTTGATAGTGGCCATCACAAAGCCATGACTTCAATCCTATAGAAAAGTGTGGGCATAACTGAAAAAGTGTGTGCGAGCAAGGAGGCCTACAAACCTGACTCAGTTACACCAGCTCTGTCAGGAGGAATGGGCCAAAATTCCCCCAACTTATTGTGGGAAGTTTGTGGAAGTCTACCCAAAATGTTTGACCCAAGTTCAACAATTTAAAGGCAATGCTACCAAATGCTAATTGTGTGTATGTAAACTTCTGACCCACTGGGAATGTGATCAAAGAAATAAAAGCTGAAATATATAATCCTCTCTGCTTCATTCTGACATTTCACATTCTTAAAATGAGATGGGGATTGTAACTGACCTAAGACAGGGAATTTTTATGAGGATTTTATCAGGAATTGTGAAAAACTGAGTTTAAATGTATTTGGCTAAGGTGTATGTAAACTTCCGACTTCAACTGTATATAACCGCCTTAATGTTTCTGGACCCCAGGAAGAATAATAAATACATCACACATGATGATGCTGCTGAGGATCTTTGTCAGATTAGCTCCTTTCACTCGTGTAATGAACTTTCTCTGCTTTTCTCCCACACTCTCTCCTTCTACCTCCCTCCCTCCAGATCTTCTCTCTGGGCTACTGTCCTACAGGAGAGTGGCTGGCAGTGGGCATGGAGAGCAGTAATGTAGAAGTGCTGCACGTCTCCAAACCAGACAAGTATCAGCTGCACCTCCACGAGAGTTGTGTGCTCTCACTCAAGTTCGCCTCGTGTGGTACGTACAAGCTCACAACTCTGCCACACTCACACACATTCTCCTAACTTTTATACTTATGCTAATGAGATGTGTAGTTCATATGTCTGCTGCGCCCAAGTGTAATGTTGTGTGTTTGCTTGCGCGCGTGTGTGTGTGTGCATGCATGTGTTTCAGGGAAGTGGTTTGTGAGTACAGGGAAGGACAATCTGCTGAATGCGTGGAGGACGCCATATGGAGCCAGTATTTTCCAGGTGAAAAATACACACACTCAAAATGTTACCACCTTTACTTCACACACAGAGATGCATACAAATCTCTCCCTCGCCCTCCATTTGGCAAATCTAACCATATTCCTATCCTTCTGATTCCTGCTTACAAGCAAAAACTAAAGCAGGTAGTACCAGTGACTAGCTCATTACGGAAGTGGTCAGAACTCAAAAGACCAACTGTCAATCACAACTACCGGGATCGAGTCATCAGGGGTGGGCATTGCGTGTGTGTGTGTTTGAGTGTGTCGGTGTACCACGTGATAAAAATATCCTAAATTATCTTTGAGACATGGTCATATTAGTTTCAGGGGATGCTACGCTACAGGACTGTTTTGCTAGCACAGACTGGAATATGTTCCAGGATTCATATAATGGCATTGAGGAGTATACCACCTCAGTCACCGGCTTCATCAATAAGTGATCGATGACATCGTCCCCACAGTGACCGTACATACATATCCCAACCAGAAGCCATGGATTACAGGCAACATCTACACCGAGCTAAAGGCTAGAGCTTCTGCTTTCAAGGAGCAAGACTAATCTGGACGCTTATAAGAAATACCTACCCTATGCCCTCAGACAAACCATCAAACAGGCAACGCATCAATACAGGGCTAAGATTGAATCCTACTACACCGGCTCTAATGCTCGTCGGATGTGGGAGGTCTTGCAAACTATTATGGACTACAAAGGAAAACCCAGCCGCGAGCTGCCCAGTGACACAACAACCCTACCAGACAAGCTAAATGCCTTTTATGCTCGCTTCGAGGCAAGCAAAACTGAGGCATGCATGAGAGCACCAGCTGTTCTGTACAACTGTGTGATTACACTTTCCGTAGCCGTTGTGAGAAAAGCCTTTAAACAGGTCAACATTCACAATGCCGCAGGGCCAGACGTATTATCAGGACATGTATTCAAAGCATGTGTGGAACAACTGGAAAGTGTCTTCACTGAAATGTTCAACCTCTCCCTGACCCAGTCTGTAATACCTACATGTTTCAAGCAGACCACCATAGTCCCTGTGCCCAAGAAAGTGAAGGCAACCTGCCTAAATTATTACCGCCCCGTAGCACGACTACAGCTCAGCGTTCAACACCATAGTACCTGCAAAGCTCATCACTATGCTAAGGACCCTGGGAATAAACACCTCCCTCTGCAACTGGATCCTGGACTTCCTGATAGGCCGCCCTTAGTTGGTAAGGGTGGGCAACAACACATCTGCCATGCTGATCCTCAACACTGAGGTCCCTCAGGGGTGCGTGCTCAGTTCCCTCCTGTACTCCCTGTTTGCCCACGACTGTGTGGCCAAGCACGACTCCAACACCATCATTAAGTTTTCTGACGACACAACAGTGGTAGGCCTGATCACCGACAACGATGAGACAGCCTTTAGGGAGGAGGTCAGAGACCACTCAGTGTGGTGCCAGGACAAGAACCTCTCCCTCAATGTGACCAAGACAAAGGAGATGATTGTGGACTATAGGAAAAGGAGGGCCGAACAAGCCCCCATTAACATTGATGGTGCTGTGGTGGAGCAGGTTAAGAGTTTCAAGTTATTTGGTGTCTACACCACCAACAAACTATCATGGTCCAAACACACACAGACAGTTGTGAAAAGGGCACGACAACACCTTTCCCCCTTAAGAGACTGAAAAGATTTGGCATGGGTCCCCAGATCTTCAAAAAGTTATACAGTTGCACCATCGAGAGCATCCTGACCGGTTACATCACGCCTGGTATAGCAACTGCTCGGCATCTGACCATAAGGCGCTACAGAGGCAGTGCGTATGGCCTAGTACATCACTAGGGCCAAGCTTCCTGCCATCCAGGACCAATATACAGTTGAAGTCAGAAGTTTAGATACACTTAGGTTTGAATCATTAAAATTCATTTTTCAACCACTCCACACATTTCTTGTTATTATCAAACTATAGTTTTGGCAAGTTGATTACTTTGTGCATGACACAAGTAATTTTTACATTTTACATTTACATACACTAAGTTTACATACACTAAGTTGACTTTGCCTTTAAACAGCTTGGAAAATTCCAGAAAATGCTGTCATGGCTTTAGAAGCTTCTGATAAGCTAATTGACATAATTTGAGTCAATTGGATGTGTACCTGTGGATGTTTTTCAAAGCCTACTTTCAAACTCAGTGCCCCTTTGCTTGACATCATGGGAAAATCAAAAGAAATCAGCCAAGACCTCAGAAAAAAGTTGTAGACCTCCACAAGTCTGGTTGATCCTTGGGAGCAATTTCCAAATGCCTGAAGGTACTACGTTCATCTGCACAAACAATAGTACGCAAGTATAAAAACCATGGGACCAGGCAGCCGTCATACCGCTCAGGAAGGAGACGTGTTCAGTCTCCTGGAGATGAACGTACTTTGGTGCAAAAAGTGTGACTCAATCCCAGAACAACTGCAAAGAACCATGTGAAGATTCTGGAGGTAACAGGTACAAAGGTATCTATATCCACAGTAAAACGACTCCTATGTCGACATAACCTGAAAGGTCACTCAGCAAGGAAGAAGCCACTGCTCCAAAACTGCCATAAAAAAGCCAAACTACGGTTTGCACATGGGGACAAAGATCGTACTTTTTGAAGAAATGTCCTCTGGTCCGATGAAACAAAAATAGAACTGTTTGGCCATAATGCCCATCGTTATGTTTGGAGGAAAAAGGGGGAAGCTTGTAAGCCGAAGAACACCATCCCAACCGTGAAGCACGGGGGTGGCGGCATCATGTTGTGGGGGTGCTTTGCTGCACTTCACAAAGTAGATGGCGTCATGAGGAAGGAAAATTATGTGGATATACATCTCAAGACAGTCAGGAAGTTAAAGCTTGGTTGCAAATGGGTCTTCCAAATGGACAATGACCTCAAGCATACTTCCAAAGTTGTGGAAAGATGGCTTAAGGACAAAAAATGAAAAGGTATTGGTGAGGCCATCACAAAGCCCTGACCTCAATCCTATAGAAAATATGTGGGCATAACTGAAAAAGCGTGTGCAAGCAATGAGGCCTACAAACCTGACAAACCAGCTCTGTCAGAAGGAATGGGCCAAATTCCCCCAACTTATTGTGGGAAGCTTGTGGAGGGCTACCCGAAACGTTTAACCCAAGTTAAACAATTTAAAGGCAATGCTACCAAATACTAATTGAGTATATGTAAACTTCTGACCCACTGGGAATGTGATGAAAGAAATAAAATATTAAATAAATAATTCTCTCTACTATTATTCTGACATTTCACATTCTTAAAATAAAGTGGTGATCATAACTGACCTAAGACAGGGAATTTTTACTAGGATTAAATGTCAGGAATTGCGAAAAACTGAGTTTAAATGTATTTGGCTAAGGTGTATGTCAATTTCCGACATACACCTGTACTAGATGGTGTCAGAGGAAGACTCCAGTCACCCAAGTCATAGACTGTTCTCTCTGCTACTGCATGGCAAGCGGTACCGGAGCGCCAGGACTCAGTCCAAAAGGCTCCTTAACAGCTTCTACCCCCAAGTCCTTAGACTGCTGAAAAATTTGTCAAATGGCCACCAGGACTATTTACATTGTCTGCCCCGCCCCGCCCCCTGGTTTTTAGGCTGCTGCTACTCGCTGCTTATTATCGATGCATAGTCACTTTACCCCTAACTACATATACAAATGACCTTTTTGACTTTAGTTTATTTGGTAAATATGTTTTAAACTCTATTTATTGAACTGCATTATTGGTTAAGGGCTTAAGGGCTTGTAAGCATTTTACGGTAGGGTCTACAGATTCAGACTTAGGAAATGTACAGCTTTCCTACACACGCCTTTCCTACACACTTCTCAGTAGTTGATATTCAGACTTACCTTATGAAGGTGCAGAACATGCTTTGCAGGTATGGTTCCCTTGTGCGCGCATACAGTCCCTTGCGAAAATATTCGGCCCCCTTGAACTTTGCGACCTTTTGCCACATTTCAGGCTTCAAACATAAAGATATAAAACTGTATTTTTTTGTGAAGAATCAACAACAAGTGGGACACAATCATGAAGTGGAACGCCATTTATTGGATATTTCAAACTTTTTTAACAAATCAAAAACTGAAAAATTGGGCGTGCAAAATTATTCAGCCCCCTTAAGTTAATACTTTGTAGCGCCACCTTTTGCTGCGATTACAGCTGTAAGTCGCTTGGGGTATGTCTCTATCAGTTTTGCACATCGAGAGACTGACATTTTTTCCCATTCCTCATTGCAAAACAGCTCGAGCCCAGTGAGGTTGGATGGAGAGCATTTGTGAACAGCAGTTTTCAGTTCTTTCCACAGATTCTCGATTGGATTCAGGTCTGGACTTTGACTTGGCCATTCTAACACCTGGATATGTTTATTTTTGAACCATTCCATTGTAGATTTTGCTTTATGTTTTGGGTTCATTGTCTTGTTGGAAGACAAATCTCCGTCCCAGTCTCAGGTCTTTTGCAGACTCCATCAGGTTTTCTTCCAGAATGGTCCTGTATTTGGCTCCATCCATCTTCCCATCAATTTTAACCATCATCCCTGTCCCTGCTGAAGAAAAGCAGGCCCAAACCATGATGCTGCCACCACCATGTTTGACAGTGGGGATGGTGTGTTCAGGGTGATGAGCTGTGTTGCTTTTACACCAAACATAACATTTTGCATTGTTGGCAAAAAGTTCAATTTTGGTTTCATCTGACCAGAGCACCTTCTTCCACATGTTTGGTGTGTCTCCCAGGTGGCTTGTGGCAAACTTTAAACGACACTTTTTATGGATATCTTTAAGAAATGGCTTTCTTTTTGCCACTCTTCCATAAAGGCCAGATTTGTGCAATATATGACTGATTGTTGTCCTATGGACAGAGTCTCCCACCTCAGCTGTAAATCTCTGCAGTTCATCCAGAGTATTCATGGGCCTCTTGGCTGCATCTCTGATCAGTCTTCTCCTTGTATGAGCTGAAAGTTTAGAGGGACGGCCAGGTCTTGGTAGATTTGCAGTAGTCTGATACTCCTTCCATTTCAATATTATCGCTTGCACAGTGCTCCTTGGGATGTTTAAAGCTTGGGAAATATTTTTGTATCCAAATCCGGCTTTAAACTTCTTCACAACAGTATCTCGGACCTGCCTGGTGTGTTCCTTGTTCTTCATGATGCTCTCTGCGCTTTTAACGGACCTCTGAGACTATCACAGTGCATGTGCATTTATACGGAGACTTGATTACACACAGGTGGATTGTATTTATCATCATTAGTCATTTAGGTCAACATTGGATCATTCAGAGAACCTCACTGAACTTCTGGAGAGAGTTTGCTGCACTGAAAGTAAAGGGGCTGAATAATTTTGCACGCCCAATTTTTCAGTTTTTGATTTGGTAAAAAAGTTTGAAATATCCAAAAAATGTCGTTCCACTTCATGATTGTGTCCCACTTGTTGTTGATTCTTCACAAAAAAATACAGTTTTATATCTTTATGTTTGAAGCCTGAAATGTGGCAAAAGGTCGCAAAGTTCAAGGGGGCCGAATACTTTCGCAAGGCACTGTAATAAATTGAATTCAACTGCTGAAAAACCTGCCACTTGCTGGCCGACAGAATTTCTCGTGAACTTTTCATTCAATATGGTTTTCAGTACATTTCTCTAAAGCAGTGGTTTGATTCATCCTGAATGTTGCCATGTCCAATTGTTCAATCCATGAAATATTGGAACGTGAGAAATGTGTTGACCAGTAGTCCTGTAAATCTACTATAATAATCCTCACTAATCATGTCACTGTGATGACAACGTTCCAGTAGTCCTGTAAATCTACTATAATAATCCTCACTAATCATGTCACTGTGATGACAACGTTCCAGTAGTCCTGTAAATCTACTATAATAATCCTCACTAATCATGTCACTGTGATGACAACGTTCCAGTAGTCCTGTAAATCTACTATAATAATCCTCACTAATCATGTCACTGTGATGACAACGTTCCAGTTGTCGTGAACTGTGCACCAGGCTCTAGGTTTAAACTGCTACGTATGATGTGCATTCCATAATGATCCAAATTGGTTACATGTTCCAAATAATTGCCCAACATGGAATACAGCCTAATACAGTATGATCCACTATTGTTCGTGATCCTCAGGAACCAAAACACAAACATAGCAGAGGAAAAAAAGGTAAACTAACAATGGAATGATGCAACATTTAAGGAAACTAACACTAAAGTGACAGTTATAAATGTATTTGAGGATAACTGACTGTGGCTACCAATTGTGGCTAATATTTACACGATAAAAATGGTAAAACATACACTGAAAAGTCTGGACATATAATTAAAACATTCTAGAACTCATAAAAACAACTCAATAGGTTTGGACCTATAGGGTTATTTGAGCATGGCTACAGACGTTTATAGCTTGGGTCTCCACATTTCATATATGCAAGTTATAAGGACAGCGTTTCATAAACGTCACTGTAGAAAAGGGGATCTGTTGACATGCTTCAGTTTGCTGCCATGTGACTGGTTTCACATTTGTCTCCAGTGATCATAAGGTAAAATAGACATAAATCAATTGCCCTTTATATTTACAATCCCCTTATCTAAATGGCTTAATAATTTACCTAGCTCTCATCAATAGCACTTATCAATTTGTAAATTACCGTGCATGGAGAATGGTGTTATTTCCATCGGGAAAAGAAAGTAGATGTTGTTCCACTTGGAACTGACCGGTTGCTCGACCTTATTCATTGTTTCATCGTGCGTAAAGCTGGTCAAATGATGAGTGAATTAATTAAAGGTCAGCATACTTTGTATCTGTAGACACCTCCGCCACACCTTCATTTCTTTGATCTCCACCCAAAACAAATTGCGGGTGAATAGCATGCTAATTCTCATGCTTAAATTCAAGGTCAGAATACGAGTAAAAAAGAAAGATGCATAAAAAGGGAATTACGTTACATTTAAACGCACTCGGTTCAAAATTCCACACAAAGGAAATGCATTGTGCATTTCTAGAATATACATTTTTATCCAAGGCTGTTGTAGACTGTGTCTGTGCTGGGTATATATAAGTGTGATGATGAGTTACAGGAAGGGATGGGCTGTTTAAAGGGGGAGAGATGTGTCTTTGTGGGAGGGAGGCAGTATGGCTGTCATCTTGCTGTTTGCTAGACTAGTGCAGAGAGAGGAGGAATCTGCAGCCTTGGCGGTTAGTGTCTCCCTAGGGCTCTGAAATGCACAGAGGCTATCTGCTTTGTTATCCAAATGCCAAATGCCTCTCAGCCCCCCCCCCCGGATCCTGCTTCCCCTCGCTCTCTCTCTCTCTGTCTCACACACTGTTAATCTGCTGCTTTCTCTCTTGCTTTCCTTCTTTTACTCCCCTGATTCATCTCTCTCTTTCACATGTACACACATACCTCCCCTTTCTCCCTCCATTTACTCTCACTCACCACTACCTCATCCTTTGTACCTCTCCCTCCTCCCTGTTTCTGTCTCTGTAGTGTGAGTGTGTCTGTCAGTCAAAATGGCTTCTCTCACCAGTGGCCTGCTGATTGACAGCCCTGGTGATATGAACCTGTGATGTGCAGGAGGGAGGAAGGGAGGGATTAGGATGAGGTTGAAAGAGGAGGGAAGGGGGAGGAGGGAGAAATACTATAGAGGTTCAGAAGAGGGATGGGTTGCGAGAGGAGGGTGAGGAAAGAGAGCGGTTGAGAGAGGAGCAGGTCTCGAAAACCATCTGGGGCCAGGATATGAGGTCTGATGCAGGCAGAGGCTGAGCCTGGTAGAGACGGACAGAATGGAGGTAGAAGGGCTTGTTTATTCAGGTAATGTTGAGAGAGTCAGAGAGTCAGCCCCTGTGTTTCTGTGGTGCTGAAAGCTGTGATTAGTAATGCTGAGAGTACAGCTGAACCTCGTAGGTTAAGAACCTGGGGAGACACACCACTCTGCCTGTCAGACATGAAGAAGAAATGTTACACACACCATTGTCTGTTATGAAACTTCATGGAGCAATTACCATTACTGAGATGATCTAAAACCCTTTTAATAACTTGGTAATTTTCTCAAAAGTCGAGAATGGTTCCATCAGAAATACCATAATAGATTGACTATACCGATTTATTGTGTAAAAAAAGAGTATATTTTGTGCCCTGTTTTGATTCAGTGAATACATCTACACCTGAACTAGTGAGATATACATGGATGAGACTTAATCAAGCTACTACTTTCTTGCCTATTTCTCTCTTGCATCAAAGGTGAAAAAAGTTTTAATAGGAGACAGAATGCGATTGGATCATCATCTAATTTGTCTTCACATAACTCTTATAGAATTTCCACATGGACGGGGATATTGGAAATGTAATCAAAGTTTACTGGAGGACAATTTATTTTTAACTAAGCAAAATAATGTATAACTGATTTTTCCAGTACAATATTGGTTCAGCAAATCCTCTTATTGTTTGGGATACCTTTAAATGTACCTTCAGAGGTCATTCAATTCAATATTCATCAATAATAAAAAAGCAGTTTCTGTCTAAAAAGACAAGATTAACAAGGGAAATACATGAACTAATAGTACAGGTAGATAGCAATAAAAACAATAGTACAGAGATACAAAATAAGTTAGAGGAAAAACAGAAGAACTGGAGGAACTTATTCAAGAACGATTGAATGTAATCTATTACAAAAATAAAGCAAACTGGGTGGAATATGGAGAAAAATGCACCAAGTTCTTCCTGAATCTCCAACACAGGAACGCTGACAATCATTTGCAGAAACTCGTTACTGAAGATGTAGTCATCTATGATTCTCCTAATTATATTTTAAAAGAGGAAGCTAAATACTTTAAGCAGATGTTCTCTTTTCCATCTCATCATCACCCACTGAATGATGATTACTGTAAGGAAAAAAAATATATATATATATATATATATATATATATATATATATATATATATATATATATATTTTCAATTAACAAATGTACAGAAAGATCAGTGTGAAGGCCAAATTACAAAGGAATAACTTTTAGAGGTTATTAAATCCTTTCAGTCTGGAAAAACCACAGGGCTTGATGGCACACTGGTAGAGGTATATCAAGCCTTTTTTGATGTACTCAAAGCTCCGTTGTTAGCTTGTTTTAACTACATCTATAGAAATGGTAGTCTGTCAGCTACTCAGCAGGAAGGTCTGATTTCACTATTATTAAAACAAGACTCAGATGCCAAATATAAAGATCCAGTCTATCTTAAAAACTGGAGGCCTCTTACACTTCAATGTTGTGATGCAAAAATACTAACAAAGTGCAGAGCATTCAGAATTAAAAAGGTTTTACCAGGTATTGTTCATCCTGATCAGACAGGTTTTTAACATGGACGATACATTGGAGATAATATACGGCAAGTACGATAAATGATAGAAGATCATGTAACAGGCCTTTGATAAAGTAAGACTGGATTTGATTTATAAAAGCCTGGATTTTTTCAATTTCAGTGATTCTCTTATAAAATGGGTAAAGGTAATGTAAAGCAACTCCAGGTATAAAATAATAAATAGCGGCTACTACTCAGAGAGTTTTGAATTGTCAAGAGGAGTAAAACAAGGGTGTCTGCTGTCACCATATCTATTTGTTATTGCCATTGAAAGGCTAGCTATACAAATCAGATCAAATAACAACATTAGAGGATTAGAAATCCAAGGCTTAGAAACATGTGTGGGTTAGGGTTATGTATGCCGATGACTCAAGTTTTATATTGAGTCCGCAAGCTAGATCCCTGCAATGTCTCATTAAAGATCTAGATAACTTTTCTGGACTCTCAGGACTAAAAGCTAATTATGATAAGTGTACAATATTACATATTGGAACTTTTACATTGCCATGCAGTTTACCTATAAAATGGGCTGACGGTGAAGTAGACAAACTGGGTATTCATATCACAAAATATATAAATGAGGTCTCCACAATGAATTTCAATAGAAAATTTGTAAAAATAGACAAGACCCTGCAACCATGGAGAGGTCTATTTATGGAAAAATGTCCTGATTTAACTCCTTAGTCATATCTCAGTTTACTCACTTATCTCTCTTTTTCAAACAAGCTTTGCAGAGCTGGCTTCAATTTCAATTTCCTCCCCCTGAAAAGATAGAACAAATGTTACAACAAGTATTATCAACCGAATGTGCTGATTGATAAAATACCTGTATGTATGGGAAAGATGTTTGAAAATAGTATTTTGTTTTAAAATGATTTGGTAAACCAGAATGATAGAGTTGTCTTTCATGTAGTTATCAGAATTGTATGGGAAGGTCTGCTCAATCCAAGATTACAACCAATTGATTACAGCATTACCCCAAAAATGGACTCCTAAATTGTGCAGTGGTCTAAGGCACTGCATCTCAGTGCTAGAGGCGTCACTACAGATCCTGGTTCGATTCCAGGCTGTATCACAACCGTCTCTGATTGGGAGTCCCATAAGGCAGCGCACAATTGGCCCAGCGTCGTTAGCGTTTGGTCGGGGTAGGTTGTCATTGTAAATAAGAATTTGTTCTTAACTGACTTTCCTATTTAAATTAAGGTTACATTCTACCCAATATAAAGGATCAAACTAGCAGAGGAATGTATATAGCATAAATAGGAAAGTATACCAGTTTAATTTGAGGACCAGGATGTTGACAGCTGTGCCATACATATTGCAAAAAAGTTGGGGTGAGATTATCGATGTACCGATTCCATGCTACAGGGTGTATGAATTGATATAAAATGATGCAAGATTCAAGAATTTGTGTTTTTCATCTAAAATTATTATGTATAATTCTTGCCTCCAACAAAATGTTGAATATTTGGGGCATACAAGCATCACTGCTCTGCAGATTTTGATGCGAGGATACAGAATCAATAGACCATTTATTTTGGTATTGCCCTCAAGTAGCCTGTTTCTGGTCTCAGGTTCAGGAATGGCTGAAAATGCATAACATTGATCTAAAATTGGCCCTAGAAATAGTATTGTTGTGAGATCTGGAGAGACCGAATCAGTCAATTACTAATATACTAATACTCTTAGTAAAAGTATTTATCTTCAATTAGCAATCTGTGGATTCCATTCGATTAAATACATTTTCAATCTATGTTATACATACCAGCATAGCTGAAAGATATATCCAAGGAGGAGGGCCAGCAGAGATGGGTGGGATGAGCTGAGGGAAGCTGACGATCGAAGATGAACGTTTTTTTTAATAAAGTCCAAATAAAACATAAAAAGTAAGTTTGAATGACACTGAGGGGAAGTATTGTTAAAGCTAATGCCTGTTTGCCTGAGGCTGATGCTGTGCAGGTGTTTGTACACATGCATATACACACACTCTCATTCAAATGCACCCATGTGCACAGACACACACGTAAATAGTGCCATAGTTGCACTGAAATATATTCAGTTGGCCTTGCTGTTATGATTTTAGTTGTCCTTGATGTCTTTTTGTTTTTCTTATTGTTGTTTTCTGTTTTCCTTTGTCTTTTTTCCCTGGTTGCTTCTGTGTGTCGCTCTGGATGGGAGTCTGTTAGATGACTGGTGTGATGTAGTTGTTGAGTGACTTCACTGCAAGTATATTGTATGTTTTAAATATTAAATAAAAAAATACAAAAAAATCTAGGTGGTAATACACACTAGTGTTATTAGGGCATTTTGAGCTATGAGGGGACAACTCTATTGTGGACGAACATGGAGACATGAGATGTGAGTGGTGAAAGAGTTTCCTGAGTAGAGCAGGGATATGTGGTGCCATGTGGGACCCTCGGGGAGATCTCTCCTCATCACTGTCACTCAACTACCACTATGGAAAAATTGGTGGAAGTGTGTTTCTTCCCAGACCGATGAGTGTTCCTGAGTAAACACGTCGGTCTCTCACTGAACCTCTCCTTCTGTCTCATACTGTCTGTGACTCCTTAGTCTGTCTCCATCTCTGTTTAAACTCAGTTTCACGTAGCTAAGTGGAGGTGTGTAACTGGAGTGTTATTACACCTACTAACCAGGCTCTGGCAGGTCCACCTCTAATTTTAACAGTGTTCATGGATGAGTCAATGATTTTTAACACCTTTTTCCTCTGTCTCTTCCTCTCTCTCCCTCTCTCAGTCCAAGGAGTCCTCATCGGTCCTGAGTTGTGACGTGTCACCAGATGATAAGTACATAGTGACCGGCTCTGGAGACAAAAAGGCCACCGTGTATGAGGTGGTCTACTGAGAACAGGAAATAAGGGGGTGAGGGATTTGAGGGGTGGGGGGGCTTGGCTGGGTGGGGAGTAGGGGGACCTACAAGGCCTACAGCAGGGCAGGTGGGGGCAACCATGGCTCTTTTGTACAGAAGCAATGCTTTCTGGCTCCAGCTCTCAAATGACCCTACTACAACAGCCCCCTTCCCCCCTCCCAATCTCAGCTAGCTCCTCATTCATGCACCCATTTAAGCCCGAGAATGAGGCGGGATAGAAAGAGAGAGCAAAAGGAGACGGAGAGATAAAGAGCAAGGTAGAGGGAGCGTGAGAGGGCTACAGATAACGAGAGAAGGAAGGAAGGGGGAGAGGAGGAGGGTAATTAGTGCCGTTTCCTGATTAAGAGCTCAGCGGAAGGGAAACCCCAGAGGAGTGTGCCACTCTGGGAGCTTCAGCGAGGAGCACAGATACCAGACAATCGATTCATTAGTCAGACAGTGGAACCCTTAATGAGGCCAACACTGCGCCACAGCCAGGGGTGTCAGGAGTGACAAGCTAGCACCCTGAGCCGGCTTGGACTGGGCCGTGCAGGAGCTCTGTCCCAGAGATATACCCAAAACACTCACACAGCCTCGCACCCAATTAAGTATTAATAGTAGCGCTCCCCGTCTCACTCCCCTAATATCTATTTTATTTTTGTCTCACAAAAGCAGCGCTTAATGAGCAGAGTCAATCTGAGTCTCAGCGGGCCCCTGTGCCACAAACACTGAACAGACGAGAGCAACACTGCGCTGTTCATCTTAATACTTACCAATAGATTCGATTGTTCTCCTGAGACTGCTCACTGCTCATTTAATTTCCCTGTATTATACGACATGCTCCAATGTGTGGCAAATAAGGAAATTCTATTATGTATATTGCAAAACCCTGCTTCGATAGATGTCAAAAAAAATGTTTAAGTCATGCTCAAGCTACGTTTCAGTAGTGGTTGCTTTGTTTTAAGAGGCTATGGTTGCCTACGCCTGTACTCTGGCCTTTGAGCGCAAGAGGGATACACTCCATGACCAAGTGGAAAATATATTTGTATTTTTATTTACTTTATAATTTTTTTAAATTCTGATGTCCTTCTCCTCGGTGATGGTGATAGGCAGTGGACTCCACTACCCTTTCACAACAAGGGCCCTGAAACTGGCCTTCCATTTTGGGGAAGGCTTCTTCTGATTCCTGTTTTTGTTCCTGTTTCAAGCAGAAGTGATAACTGTACTTTAGTATGTTTTCAGTCGGTGTGTAATGCAATTTCAGTGTTAAGTCTGTCAGTATAGAGCAGCAAGTGTTGGGTCGTTTTGTGGCCATGTTTGGGGAAAGGTGGAGACAGTGGGAAGTGTACAGTATAAGATGCCTGCCTCCCCCTTCCTCCCTCTCCGCTCACTGTCAGTAAAACCATATCCGCTGCCTATGCTTTCGCTGTTCCTACAGTGAATTACTTAAGTTTTAAAGCTGTTCTTTTTAAAGAGAAGGAACTTTTAAATGCTCTGTGTTTACCTTCCTGATGCATTTTCAATGTCGTTGTAAAAGAAATGAGAAAAAAAAATTAAAAAGTTGTGTTAATCTTTTAAGTGCCAGTATCCGTTTGAGTGTTTTTTCTTGAATGCAGTTTTGAATGTTGAAGACATGCAGTGCAGTATGAACTAGGAAAACACTATGAACCATACAAAATAGTTTATTAGTCTCATTACATCGCCCACATCAATGGGCTAGTTCATTTTGCATGGCCCGGAGCCTCAGGTGGGTGGAGAGTTCACTTAAGGACCAATGGAACTCTGCACACCCAGGGCACAGGGCCATGCTAAATGAACTCTCCCACTCCACCAGACCATCCCACCCACAGCACTCCCGGAGGTCTTTCACCTGCCCCACAGGTCCTTCCCTTGGCCACGCACTGGCTCCCCATCTTCCCCTTCTAGAGAATGTGGTAACATCCACCTCAATCATCACCAACTCCTCCAGGTAGACGTTGCCCATAGATCATTGTCTAGGCCCAGGGAACTTCATCCCACTCCTAATGAGAGTTCGTTATAAGACATGGCCCTGGAGGGCCTCCATGACATCGCTATTATATGACATCTCTCAACATGTACACTCAGATTTACAGGGGTCACACAGTAGCTTTGAACACATTGCGTTATCATCCATCTGTACACAGGCAGAACTGCCCACTCCTGGACCATGTCCACCTTTGGATATGAGCCCTACTCATGGTTGAGGCTGTTCTGAGCAGGGCTACACGATAGAGAGTACACCGGGTGTGTGTGGGGGGGGGGGTTGAGAGGACACTGAAGTTAGAGGCAAGTCCTACTCGGCTCCATTTCCAGTTTGGGACACAGGGAGACAATGACATTAAAAACCAGCAGACAGACCCATATCAAAACTCCCACTGAGCTTTGTGGCTGCAGAGATCTTACCCACCTTCCCAGACCAATCAGTCCTATGTGGTTGGTCACAGCCCTGCTTCTCTTGAATATGCAATTCAAATTAGATATTCAAAACTAAAAAGGAAATATCATACAAATTAAATCATACAATTTATTTTTCTCCCTGGCTCTAAGCAAATCCGACCTACGTTCTTTTTTTTTGCCTTTGGAGCTTTATTTACAGTTATATATATATATATATATATACACACCGAGTTCAAAGGTCACAATGTAGTAGTGAAAATACCTGTCTATGCACCCTACAAATACAATAGAAAACACTAATGTTGTTGTCGACTTGGAGTAAGTAGCCATTTCCCTGAAATCGCAGAATACCTTGAACACAGACATTTTAGTTTCATATCCTGGGTAGTGGTATGTCCTTTCACCATGTATAATAATACAACCATATTGCTGCTGAATCTAACCCCCCTCCACACAGCCCTTACAAACCCTTATCTCCCTCGGCGCACACACACACGTACGTACGCACGCACACACACACACACACACACAATGGTCCTACTGCTCGTCAAGAATTAAAAAAGGCAACAAAAAAAAAGATTTTCTTTTTGCAAATTTTTTTGTTTACTACAGAGGTTTCATTTTGTTAAAAACAGGAAAAAAGGTAACAAAACGAGAGGAAAAAAACAGGTCTTTGGAAGAATCCCACATTGTGTCGCTAGACTACCAGCTTTTTCTCAGAGCATTTTTTTTTAAAGGTCAAAGTTCCAGAGATCTGACTTCGCCCTCATCTGAATCCTTTACAAACGTAAACAAAACAACAAAGTACAACGTGTGTCTCTGGTCTCCACGACACCCGCCACTCTCTTTACAGTCCTTGGGGCACCAAGGGAGCCTCGCCCCCACTTTATCCAACCAGAGCGCTCATTCCTCAGTAGATAACTTCGTACACAGTGGCCTTCTTGTCACCGGAGCCCGTCACAATGAACTGGTCATCGGGGGAGATGTCACAACTGAGCACCGAAGATGACTCCTTTGACTTGAGAAACAAAACAAAAGGAGACCAGTTACACCCACTGACAGAGATACTGTATTGCACTTACATTACACTTTCAAAACAAAGTGGTTTATATAATCCTGATACAGTAACTACTGAGCTAAATACAAATAGTATAAATAACAACAAATGCACTTGAAATATACTCTTAGCATTTCTCTAGAGAGAGCGCATCAAATCCCAGACCTGGAATATGCTTGATCCATAGGGTGTCCGCCATGCGTTCAGGAGGTTATCTTTGCCTGTGCTCACAAACCATTTACCTGCAGAACCAAAGAGACACACAAAGGGAGATGAAAACTCTGGGCAGAGGAGATGTAGCATGGCAGAGGGATTGCTAGTCGGTCGCATACAGGGAGAAAGAAAGGGACTGGTGCCGTGTGAGTCATTTCAGGATAGTTCTGTCCTTAAGATTACGCAAGAAAACATTTGAATGGAACAATTAGGAGTGTGGCACGTACCACAGTAGGCGAACTTGAGTGAGAGCACACAGCTCTCGTGGAGGTGCAGCTGATACTTGTCTGGTTTGGAGACGTGCAGCACTTCTACATTACTGCTCTCCATGCCCACTGCCAGCCACTCTCCTGTAGGACAGTAGCCCAGAGAGAAGATCTGGAGGGAGGGAATGGAACAAAGAGAGAAAGCTGATTACACATCTGACAAAGATCATCATGTGTGAAGTGATACAGAGAGGAGTGACAGGCCAGTGAAATACAGTACAGGGCCGTATCAACAAAGCGTCTCAGAGAAAGTCCTAGAAATCCTGTTAAAACCTGTTTGAAGACTAAAAACACTCCCAGCTCAGAGTAGGTTTTAGGATGATGTTAAGACACTGCTCAGACAGACTCCAAGAGACAGGAGTGAAATCTAAACGTAAACGTTTCTCAGCTGGTAATCACAACAGTTTGTGGTACCGCAAAGGAAAGACAGTGATGACGCTCAATGACACTTGCAAATGGGGAATAACTAGTCACATCATGGCCAGGTGTGAACTCCACAGCACGTTTCAGACAACCACGTGAATGTGACTGTTGCAATGGTCAAACGTTTGATAGAATTTTCACCGGACACGATCACTTTGCCTACTCTTAATTCTTGCTTAATATATTGGCGTGCGTAACCTTTGTTTAACCAATTCTGAGGGTTGTTAAGTGTAATATTGATATATCAACAAACCCATCGCCCCTATTTAACAGCTATTAAATCGCTGTGGCATAGTTGGCAAAAAGTCACTTGCCGATAATGTTGCATACGTTTGAAAGGTCTATAATTTCATCGAAAAAAAATCTAAGTTAACATAGGCCCTAGATGGCTACAAAAATTAACAGCATGAAATTGCTATCCATAGGGATAGCTTGAAATACCGTGATGTATGTAACGTGATGAAATAAAGACTTAAGTATTTAGGCATATGTGAAATAGGCCTCATGTGAAATCATTGTCAAAAGCGCAAGAGATAAGGCCTACTGTTGCATGCAGGTCTAGATTTATGGATTGATCATATAGATATAAAAAAAAAACATTCTTTCAACAATTCCAAAGCAATTGTAACTGGCGCAGGGACCATTGACTCACTGCCTTTATCTATAAGACGCCTGCTGGTAAGTCTTAACTAGTCATGAGGTCCCCTAAATATTTGTAGAATATTTTATTTAAAAAATGTATTGTCTTTTTTACATTGTATTATTTTACCAATTGGTAGTTACAGTCTTGTCTCATCTCTGCAACTCCCGTACGGACTCGGGGGAGGCGAAAGTCCAGAGCAAAGCGTCCCCCGAAACACAACCCAACCTAGTTGCACTGCTTCTTGACACAATGCACATCCAACCCGGAAGCCAGCCACACCAATGTGTCAGAGGAAACACCGTACACCTGGCGACCTGGTAGGCGTGCAGTGCGCCCGGCCCGCCACAGGAGTCACTAGTGCGCGATGAGACAAGGATATCCCTGCCGGCCAAACCCTCCCTAACCCGGACGACGCTGGGCCAATTGTGCGTCGTTCCATGGACCTCCCGATCGTGGCCGGCTGCGACAGAGCCTGGGCTCGAACCCAGAATATCTGGTGGCACAGCTGGCACTGCCTTCGACCACTGCGCCACCCGGTATTTTTATTATCATTTGTACATAAGTTCCAACGGAAACTTGAGCCAATCACTCTGAATCAGAATCATGTGCGGGGCCACATTGGTAGGTCATGGAGCTGTTGTTGCTGGTTTTGTAGGGGATTAACTGCCTTGCTCAAGGACAGAACGACAGATTTTTCACCTTGTTGATTTGGGGGATTTGAACTGGCAGCCTTTCAGTTACTGGCCTAATGCTCTAACCACTAGGCTTCATGCATACACTTATGTGTAAAAATTAAAGCTATGAATAAAATGGCTCTTTTCTCACAGCAAAAAACGTTATACTCTGAGAAACAATGTGGACATGGGCCCTGATCTAATCGCAGCTAGTCTCACAAGGTCTCCTTTGATGTCAGTACCTGTGAGGTGAAGTCGTGCTGCTGCAGCTGTCGTCCCTCTCTCAGGTCCCAGCAGCGTACTGTGTTGTCCAGCCCCCCCGTCCACAGTTTGGTCCCATCGTTGGAGATGTCAATACAGCTGGCCCCGTCAGTGTGACCCTGGAACTGCCTGGGTAGCATGAAGATCACATCAACACCTAGCCATTCAGATGTAATCCATAGTCTATAGCAGGGGTCTCACAACCTTCTCTAGCATGATAGTTACTTTTTTTTAAAGCTAGCTTTCATAGGCAGATTTTTTTCTCCTCTCCTCTGCAACTTTTCCTTAGATCCTTAGCGTACCAGAAAAAAGGTAGTGCACTGTTTTCTGCCAATATACCAGGTAAAATAATGGTTAAACTGACTGATTTTTGTATTATGCTAATTCAATTTCAGATGGGGTTAATTAACAAACACTAATCTGTGATTATTTCCCCAAATTATGTTTTATATTTTCCCAAATGATCTTTTCTCAGTTTTAATTTTCCTTGTTTTACACTCAAAATTACAATTGTTCATAGAGAAACAATGAAATTGGATTTTCTGAACATGAACACATTTAGATTGTTGCGTTTAATTCCCCTTTAATTGTGCATCTGGCCCTTTAATTGCACATCTAGCGAGTGAGGAATGTGCCGTCTAATGTGCCAGTCTAGCGATGGTTCTGTACGTCCGCTGCTCATTTCATAGCAAAGTCTGCAATTCAAAAATAATGGATACAAATGATATACTTACTCACAATATACTTACTACTTTGCAGTTAACATTTAATTGAGACGGTTTTAGGGAAAGTATTTCTGTCAACAAACAAGACTTATCACATCAACTAGCTACACAGAGTGATAGACAAACGCACGCAACACAAACAGACGAGCAATATTGCTGGAAATGAATGGGCAGATATTGTGTTAGGTTTGGCTTTTTAAGCCAATAGTGATTAACGAGGGGTGGGATAATATCAATGTTGATTAGATAGTAGCTGGGAACTTGCGGTGTCTGATACTTGTGAGATTTGTTAATGACAGTTTGCAGTGGAACATGTGAAAATTGCCTGTGCTTTCGGGATTGTTTGGTGAGCAACTCATAGGTGGGCTGCGAGCTACTGGTAGCACAAACAACTTGTTTGAGACCCCTGGTCTATAGCCTCCAATCCTGAGCTCTCCTCCCTCTGTCTCCTGCCCTACCCTCACAATCTCCTCCTCTTACCTGACCAGTGTCTGGTTGTGCAGGTCCCAGACTACGATATCTCTCCCTATACCCCTCCTAACCACCTCCTCCTCCTCCTCCTCCTCTTACCTTACCAGAGTCTGGTTGTGCAGGTCCCAGACTACGATATCTCTCCCTATACCCCTCCTAACCACCTCCTCCTCTTACCTGACCAGGGTCTGGTTGTGCAGGTCCCAGACTACGATATCTCTACCTATACCCCTCCTAACCACCTCCTCCTCCTCCTCCTCCTCCTCTTACCTGACCAGTGTCTGGTTGTGCAGGTCACAAACCATGATGTTTCCCCCCTATACCCCTCCTAACCACCTCCTCCTCTTACCTGACCAGGGTCTGGTTGTGCAGGTCCCAGACTACAATGTTTCCGTCGCTGCAGCAGGAGAAGCAGACCTTGTTGTCAGGGGAGATGGCCAGAGCATAGCAGGCCGGAGCAGAAGACGTCAACTCTGCCTTGATGCGGGGAGTAGGTGTGGCCAAGTCCCAGATTGACAACGTGCTGGCCTCGCCTCCAACAATGAGGGTCCGCCCATCAGGGAGGAGCTTGCAGGAACGGATGTAGTTATCCCTATTCTGATTGGGTAACATAGAAAATAACTCCAGTAATTAAGGTGTGAAACATGGGACTGTGTGAAATGAGCAACAAAATCCACAGCAGCAAAAATGAGTCCTCTCAGGAGTATAACATCAGTAATGCAGCCTCAGCAGTATCACCAGGGGAAGAAATTACAACCCAGGAACATTGCCCTTCAAGAAAACTATTTTATATGGACACTGGAGAGCATTAAAACAACTGCCCGTCTCGGTAGACTTTTAACTTCTGCCTATGTGACCAGTGTTTGAGTGCGTCCATCCTCTCGCTCTCCCCACCCCCTTCATTGATCTTTGTCAGTGCATCTGTAGCTATCCATCTATGACCACTGTCCGTGTGTGTGTGTGTGTGTGTGTGTGTGTGTGTGTGTGTGTGTGTGTGTGTGTGTGTGTGTGTGTGTGTGTGTGTGTGTGTGTGTGTGTGTGTGTGTGTGTGTGTGTGTGTGTCCATCCACTCACCAGACAGTCTAGCTGGGCCATGGCACTCTTGCTGCCAGGCTGGCTGATGTCCCACACCTTGACACAGCCCTTGCCGCCGGTGTAGACGTGGCGTGTGGAGGTGCTGATGGTGACGGCACACACCACCTCTCCGTGGTTCAGAGTGTGGATCTGACGGGCATGTCGTGGGATGCCCGGGCCCAGCAGAGCATCCGGAGGGAAAGGAACTGGCTGCATCTGTCCATCCGCACTGACGTGGAAAGAGTAAGCACTGGAGAGAAGGAGAAGGGAGAGAATGGACAGAGTAAGCACTGGAGAGAGGGAGAAGGGAGGGAATAGACAGAGTAAGCACTGGAGAGAGGGAGAAGGGAGGGAATAGACAGAGTAAGCACTGGAGAGAGGGAGAAGGGAGAGAATGGACAGAGGGAGAAGGGAGAGAATGGACAGAGGGAGAAGGGAGAGAATGGACAGAGTAAGCAATAGAGAGAGGGAGAAGGGAGAGAATGGACAGAGTAAGCACTGGAGGGAGGGAGAAGGGAGAGAATGGACAGAGGGAGAAGGGAGAGAATGGACAGAGTAAGCACTGGAGAGAGGGAGAAGGGAGAGAATGGACAGAGTAAGCACTGGAGAGAGGGAGAGAATGGTGGACAGAGTAAGCACTGGAGAGAGGGAGAAGGGAGAGAATGGACAGAGTAAGCACTGGAGAGAGGGAGAAGGGAGAGAATGGACAGAGTAAGCACTGGAGGGAGGGAGAAGGGAGAGAATGGACAGAGTAAGCACTGGAGGGAGGGAGAAGGGAGAGAATGGACAGAGTAAGCACTGGAGAGAGGGAGAAGGGAGAGAATGGACAGAGTAAGCACTGGAGAGAGGGAGAAAATGGTGGACAGAGTAAGCACTGGAGAGAGGGAGAAGGGAGAGAATGGACAGAGTAAGCACTGGAGGGAGGGAGAAGGGAGAGAATGGACAGAGTATGCACTGGAGGGAGGGAGAAGGGAGAGAATGGACAGAGTAAGCACTGGAGGGAGGGAGAAGGGAGGAGGAGAAGTATAGTTCTTACTTTACAAGGCTAAAGCTTGAGGTTAACCTCCAACAATAAAACCCTACAATAACAACAGAGGAATTTGAAGACTGTTTTATAACAGTGTAATTGTGTTGTGGTCAGAGAATAAGAGGGCGTGGTGACCGTATAGGAGGTTGTGGTAGCAGAGGCAGAGAGAACAGTACTCACGGCTTTCCTGAAGCAGCAGACTGCAGGCTGGCGGGTAACCCTGGGACCCTCATGTGGGGGTGAGGAGACTCATAACCCACCTGGGGGACAGGGACATAGAACATATGTTAGCTCAGGCATCTGACAGAGCAGTCACAAGTCAAACTCCCAGAAAGCCTTCTCAAAATCACATAGTAGATTTAGAATGTTTTCCCACAGTGAATTATAACATTCCATAAGGAGATATAATTGGTGTATGAAGTCATGCAATTGGATGAACAATAAATATATAAATCAGTATGTGCATATATATATATATATATATATATATATATATACATATATATATATATATATATATATATGAAAGAACTTTCTTTCCCTCCACTTCATCACTCTCTCACCACTGCTGACCGTCCGTATCCAGCTGCTACTGCGGCTACAGAGCCATTCATCTGGGGGGAGACCAGGTGGAGCCCAGCCCCGTAGGCTGCTGCTGCCCCCGCCAGTTCCCCATTCACCCCTGGAGGGGGCAGGCCAAACGCCCCAGGGGGGTACGCCCCCTGCACCGCCAGAGGGTTCCTCAGACCTAGAGCTAATGGGGAGAAGAGAAAGGGGGAGAGAAGACAGAAGATAAGATTGTGAGAGAATCGATAAAGCAGCAAATTATAAAACTGTTCATAACCTTAGAAGGCTAGAATCCAACCAGTAGCTGATGTTTATCAAAATCAGATCAAATTATTTGTCACATGCATCGTGAACAACAGGTGTAGATCAACAGTGAAATGCTTACTACCCAACAACGCAGGGAGAAAAATGTAACAATAGAAAAATAACAACACACGGAATAAACACAATGAATAATAACATAGCTGTTATTATACACAAGATACTGGTACCGAGTCAATGTGCAAGGGGTACGAGGTAATTGAGGTAGATATATATATATTTTTTACCTTTATTTAACTAGGCAAGTGAGTTAAGAACAAATTCTTATTTTCAATCACGGCCTAGGAACAGTGGGTTAACTGCCTGTTCAGGGGCAGATCAACAGATTTGTACCTTGTCAGCTCGGGGATTTGAACTTGCAACCTTCCGGTTACTAGCCCAACGCTCTAACCACTATAAAAATGTAGAAGATTTTACTGAGTTACAGTTCATATAAGGAAATTGAAATAAATAAATTAGGCACTAATCTATGGATTTCACATGACTGGGCAGGGGTGCAGCCATGTGTGGACCTTGGAGGGCATAAGCCCACCCACTTGGGAGACAGGCCCAGCCAATCAGAATGAGTTTTCACCACAAAAGGGCATTATTACAGACATGTTGTGTTTATGTGTGTTTTTTGGGGCCTGCTCTATGTCAGGCTCTGTTGTAGTCACATTGTTTCTGACACCTTTATCAGAATCCCACATTTCTTACCTTTATCACAGTACTAAGAATGTCTTCGTAGGGTTAATTTGAAACCAAAATGTACTTTGAGGGTAGTATACAATATTATCTGTTTAGAAAAATGTCACCGGAGGGCATCAGAGTTGAGGTTTAACAGCTGGCACAGAGGAGTTCCTGTGGCAGCTCTGATCCTCTATGCAGGGTTCCACATCAAGTAGGATCAAACACACACAGCTCAATGCCACAGAAGAGATCACCAGACCACTACTGCACTCTGCTGGCTAGTTTGCCACACTGCAGTGTGGAGCCACTAGACTACATAGAGAGATTCTGGGAGAAGAGTGATGCATTCCAATAGACTGAAGCAGCGTAATAATGAAACAGTTCAGTCACAGTCCTTCACCTCTCTTAATCTCGCCGTTTAAAGGTTCCCGCATAGCTCTCAACCCCACAGGCAGTAGGCAGACGCATCAGTTAACCCACATCAAGGGCAGTTTGGATAGCTCAGCTGTTTGGAGCGTGGTTTACCATTTAGATTTATGCCATGGACCACAGATACTGAATATAGATGGAAACTATAGGCAGCTTCAGATAAAATGCTCTGGTAACTGATCATGGCTGGTATACTGAAGACCCTTTAAAAACCTAGTGAAAACTGCAATGTAAATACGATCCATGATCATGATGGTCTTACCCAGAGGGTCAACACCAGGTTTGCCAGGGAGGGGGCGGAACTGTGGGGGGGCACTGGGGCCGGGGGTGGAGGAGTCCTGGGAACTGTGGGGGGTGCCTGGCTTCATACCTGGGGTACTGGACTTCTCCCTCTGTTAGAGAAAAAAGAGAGAGGGGTGAAGAGAGAAAGAGCGAGAGATGGGGGAGAGAGATCGAAAGAAGCAGTGAGCGAAAACGACTGTGTGAATGAGAATGTCAATGAGAATGTGAGGGGGAGTGAGAGAAGGAGAGAGTGTGATGTGAATGTAAGATGTCCTTCCATCACAGCTATCAGAAAGACCAGGTGCTAATACTGTAGAATTACACAAAGGACATCCAAAATGAAGAATTCCTTTGGAATGCATGTCATATTTAACAGATGGCTGCTGCTCTTTGTATCTAGAATAATACATCTATGCTGAAGAGAGATCATGCCAAAGGAGATAAGTGGGTGTGTAGAAACGCAGTAATTCAGTTAGGCTCAGCAAGGCTAGGGTCACATGGGACCATGAGCGCCCTTGACACTGTATATGAAGCTGAATTGAAAGATCATCACTGAAACTAAATGTGTAGGCTGCGCATGTCTCACCATACATACAATCACTCATTTGACTCGGAGCATAACTGTATGAAGCTGTGTGTGTGTGTGTGTGTGTGTGTGTGTGTGTGTGTGTGTGTGTGTGTGTGTGTGTGTGTGTGTGTGTGTGTGTGTGTGTGTGTGTGTGTGTGTGTGTGTGTGTGTGTGTGTGTGTGTGTGTGTGTGTGTGTGACAACGGCATGTAATGGACTGATCCTGAGCATACCGGCGGCTCCCGGTCCTTGCTGCGGGAGGGCGAGGCTTGGCTGCTGGAGGAGGCCAGGGAGGCGGGGCTGGCCTGGGGAAGGGCGTCTTTCCGGGAGGGGGGCAGTTTGTCCAGGCCGTTTTCTCTGGACGAGTAGGAGTGCACACTGCGGGGGGATGAGGGGTCCTGCGGGGTCACAGAGACGGGGGGGGGGGGCGTTAAGTCCACCAGACGTGGTCCCCCTGAGTGTTTCCCTCATCAATCTGAATCAGTCAATTATCAGAGTCAATCTGGGTCTGAACTGAGGCGCAGAGATGGACCAACTCACCTCATCCACCACCAAATTATCATCACTCTTATCCGCATCGCTGCCCTGCAATCAAAATGTGGGCTTTTAGTTAAAAATGGAACACACACAAATTAACTAATTACTGAACACAAACACCCACAATAGGTAATCAACTCAGCATACTAACATAATCTGTCATGAACTCCTTCTCGTCAGCTTTCCTCTTCTTCCCATTGCTGAGGTAGTCTGCTGAACGGCCCTTATCCCCGTTGGACATAGAGCTCTGAGTAGGGAAGGATAACGAGGTGAGAGGGACTGTTTAATCATGTCAACTTCATAACCAACCTGGCAAAATGTGATTGAAAAAAAAAAATCACACAGCATCAACTGGGGTTCAGTGTCCGTGGGGGGGGGTAGAGAATGGAGATGTAGTATATTGTAGCGTACTTGGGTGTAGGGAACTTTAAGTGTAGTGTACTCACCGGTCCAGCCTCGCGGTCTACGTCCATGATGGACAGCATCGCCCCGCGTCCCCGCAGCCAGCCAAAACAGAGCAAACACAATACAGCATGACTATCACCATTCTCACAAACACACAGCTAAAAACATGCCCCAGCCCATCCCAACCTCACATTGACCAACCACAACTACTCTAAACCCAAACAAAACCAACTCTCCCCATTCAGCCTAACCCAAACCTGGCCAACCTAATCTCCCATCATCCCCATCCCAGCCCATACCTCTGTGGTGCTCTGCGGAGGCTGCAGCCGCAGCAGCCTCCATGTGGGCCCTCTCATGGCCCTCTTTGGCAGCCAGCTGGGCCCCCAGGGCCCCGGACAGGGCCAGTAGGCCAGACCCACCGCCCAGCGCCAGGCCAGGGTGAGGGAGGCCCCCAGGGTGTGGCCCCATTTGCAGGCCCTGCAGGCCCTGCAGGCCCTGGGCCACGTGCTGAGAGAGGTGCTGCGCCTGCAGCTGTTGCTGGAGGGAGGAGAGAGAAGGAGAGAGAAAACAAGACAGGGGTTGAGTTGTGGTCTACTGGGTTAGAGGTGGACTGGACTGGACAGGGGCTGAAGGGAGAGGTATACAGAGAGAGGTGTCACAGAGAAGGGTGTCTCCATTAATGGAGGAGCCCATGCATGGTGCCATCCAAAATGGAGTACGAGTGGAGGAAAGAAGCACCTCCCAAGGAGAGAGAAAGAGCACTGCCACAAAAATCAAACCATGCATGGTTGGAATGATGTGAAGGCAAGAAAATCATAATTGTATTATTTTTAGTTTTTAATTTACATTTTTTTTAAACAACAGATAGCACTGAAATGCGATTGGGGGGGGGGGGGGGGGGGGCATTTTTCTCAGACTAAGAATTAATGTGTGATTTGAAACGTCATTCCTCTGGTTTGGTGAGGCCATGTGTTGTCTCTTGGCACCCAGCGATGTGCAGACACACATATAGTGTCATCTCTCCTTCTCTCACTACGTTTCCTAACAGTCTCATTTCAACCTGTTCCTGTTAGGTCCACACTAAGAGACCAATGTGTGTGTGTGTGTGTGTGTGTGTGTGTGTGTGTGTGTGTGTGTGTGTGTGTGTGTGTGTGTGTGTGTGTGTGTGTGTGTGTGTGTGTGTGTGTGTGTGTGTGTGTGTGTGTGTGTGTGTGTGTGTGTTGGAAGGAGGGTGAACTGGCTATCCACAGAAAAACAAGAGAGGAAAAGAAAGACGTATGAGAGGATGAAGGGACACACTGTATGAGGTAGAGGGGGGAGTCCACGTACCCCTATAGACGCATTTAACTCCCCCATAGTCACCTGCTTGGCGCGCTCCATGGCCTGGACCACCTGTTGTTGGTGCTGTGGGACAAACCAAGGTAACAGTGAACTTGAAAGGAAAGGTCTGAATTTTAACATGCTTTACAAAGTCAATAATAACACTTCAAGACCAGTATTACAGCATGTGGTATAAAGTATGTACATGTTTAGGAGGAATAACAGTCACGCTTTGACGCTTCATAAGAGTTAATGTCACTGTGTAAATGTGTATGTCTGCTGCATAGGGGTATGTCACTGTGTAAATGTGTGTGTCTGCTGCATAGAGGTATGTCACTGTGTAAATGTGTATGTCTGCTGCATAGAGGTATGTCACTGTGTAAATGTGTGTGTCTGCTGCATAGAGGTATGTCACTGTGTAAATGTATGTGTCTGCTGCATAGGGGTATGTCACTGTGTAAATGTATGTGTCTGCTGCATAGGGGTATGTCACTATGTAAATGTGTGTGTCTGCTGCATAGAGGTATGTCAATGTGTAAATGTATGTGTCTGCTGCATAGGGGTATGTCACTATGTAAATGTGTATGTCTGCTGCATAGGGGTATGTCACTGTGTAAATGTATGTGTCTGCTGCATAGGGGTATGTCACTGTGTAAATGTATGTGTCTGCTGCATAGGGGTATGTCATTGTGTAAATGTATGTGTCTGCTGCATAGGGGTATGTCACTGTGTAAATGTATGTGTCTGCTGCATAGGGGTATGTCACTGTGTAAATGTATGTGTCTGCTGCATAGGGGTATGTCACTGTGTAAATGTATGTGTCTGCTGCATAGGGGTATGTCACTGTGTAAATGTATGTGTCTGCTGCATAGGGGTATGTCACTGTGTAAATGTATGTGTCTGCTGCATAGGGGTATGTCACTGTGTAAATGTATGTGTCTGCTGCATAGGGGTATGTCAATGTTTTACTGTGAGTTGTTGGGTACTAGCAGCATGCATGTGCATGCCTCAGGGTGTAGGTGGCTGTCAGAGAGATACTGAATGTGTTACTGATGTGTTAATGTGCATGACCGTGTGTTTTTGTGTGTCTGTGTTTGATTTGTGGTGTGTTTGTGCATGTCTATGATTGATTTGCAGTGTGTGTGTGTGTGTGTGTGTGTGTGTGTGTGTGTGTGTGTGTGTGTGTGTGTGTGTGTGTGTGTGTGTGTGTGTGTGTGTGTGTGTGCATGCGAGCCTGTCTTCAGGTGATCTCACCTCCTGTGACAGGAAAGGGATGAGCTGGGCACAGATCACGTTCAGCCGCTTGGCGATCTCTGTCTGCAACACACAAAAAAATAGAGATTGCGTGTGAGGACACCGTGTGTGTGCTCATCAAAGCAACACACACCCCAGAACCTGAGCAGGTCTGGCTGCGAGGGCCAGTGTTGTAAATAGTTCAGCTCCTCACATTTAGTCTATGCAAATCCAAACACTGCCAAGAAGCCCGGGTAAAATATTCATGGCCAGTATCAAATGTGACCACCCATCCCAATGTGACCACCCATCCCACCCACCTGCTGGGGGTCAATGGTCTTAGCCATGGAAGTCTGCCAGCTCTTCCTCCCTCCATCTCCTTCTCTCACTACCATTAGTGAAGTAATCTGCCATGTGTTGTATCAAAACCATACTGTGTCTCTCTCCTCACCTCACCCCACCCCACCCCACCCCCCCCCACACACACACACACACACAGTAATGATATGCATGCAGAGATCATGATGACAACATCATTATGACCGGGGGCCATTTTCCTGCTGACAACTAGCCTCTGCTGTACAGTCTCCCTCTTCTCTCGGCCGGCCAGGCGACACAGCCCCACACACATCACACCATTCCCTACCAACTGATTTATTGACGCTGTGGTAAACTCCCACCCCCCCTCCTCTTTCACACACTTCCTCCTCTCCCTTCTGCCTCTCACCCCCCTTCAACCCTCATCCTCTTCCCTTATTCTGCAGACAGGCAGTACAGACCCCCCGCCCCTCCTCTGCCACCCCCACCCTTCAGCACTTGCCTCCATAAATCCATCATCACCCTCACCAGCGAAACACAATGATTTCTTGTTAGAGAATGCCAACTACTAAATGACATCTTCAGGAGAGAGGGAGCCAGCGAGATCGGAGCGAAGGGCACGGTGGTGGGTGAGGGAGAGAGCAAAAAAAACAAGACCATGAGCAAGTGAGCGCAAGAGAAAGAGCATAAATAGGGGAGTACAAAATGGGAGAGGGAAATGAAAAGAAGGGGGAGGGGAGAAGGAGGCGGGGAGGCTCTTGTGCCGTTGAGGAAATGAAAGCCAATGAGGCAGGATGCACAAGGAGGAGGACGGGGGAGTGAGAGGGAGAAAGAAAGAGACCGAGAGAAGGAAGGAGGAGGGCAGGGTGATTCGTGTGGCTTGTCAAAAGCAGAGCGATTGAGATGGCAAAACGAAGGGAGAGAGCAGACGCTCTGAAGGCAGTGACCTGATTTAAATGAAATTCAGCATGGACTGTATGTCTGCAGGAGAGAGGGAGGAAGAGGGAGAGGCGGGATGGGGTGTCAAGGAAAGACAGAGGCGCGGGGGGGGTATATAATAGAAAGAAGGTGAGAAATGGAGAGAAAAGGAGAGGGGGTTATATATAGACTAAGGGATATAAGGATAGAGAGACAGAGGAGGAGGAGGTGGTTATAGAGAAAGAGATAAAGGGATAGAGGGAGGGATAGAGGGAGGAGGAGGGTGAAGTCAGCAGTGGTAATAGACAGGATTTATGAGGGGAGAGAAGAGGATGTTCCGGCTGCTTTGGGAAGGAAGGGTACATCTCTCCTCTCGTCTCGTCTGTCTAGAAAAAGGAATTCGGTTTGCAAATCCTATTAATGCAACAGCAGCACAGTGCCATGGGTCCATCATAGGCAGGTTAGCATGTTGTGCTGGAGGTCAGTTCACTAGAATCTCCCAGAAGCATAGCATACATACATTACTCATCTAGTCGCAGGTCGACTAGAGGGAGGTTAGACTCACCTGTTTGTGCATTTCAATATTAAGGCCGTAGGACATCTCGTAATACTGTAAAAGAGAAACGGAAATTGATGGTTGTACATTTGCATATATGCAGATCTACGATTAAAAAAACACCTTTTAATGCTGGATGAGTGGGAGAGTCGATATGCTTGGTTTTATTCATTTATTTAATGACCTCAGCTCTGGGCTATGCCAACCTGGCATGTGAGCACAGAGATGGTGGTGGTGTCAATCACTCGGTTCAGAGCAAGGATGGAAAATCGTTGTCGGGCAGAGCTGAAGTCATTTTAAAAACTGACGTTGTAGTGTGACATTCTGACATGTCATTTTCAGCAGGGTTGGTTAAGGAGTAAAAAGTGAGGGTAGTTGACAGCTAGGTAGAAGACATAAAGAAATGGCAGCGCTGAGAGCTTTTTGATGGAGCAGTGGACTCCGTCCCTCCATATTCTGCAGAAGTGTGTGTGTTCAATAAAAGGGCCCTTCCTGACGGCTGGCTGTTGTGTTATGCCAAGATTCAGAGCTGTTGCTAGGCGACTTGCAGACTCCAAAATTCTGAGCTAAAAAGAAGAGAGAAATGGGTGGGGATGTATGCCAAGCGCTGGGGCTGTGCCAGACTGCCACATAGTTCCTTTTGCCACAGTGGGCACTGGGCAACAAACAGTCAGCTGTGGTTAGGGCGCTCTCTGATCACAGCCTCGTGTGCACACCGCCAGGAATGTAGAGGATTACCCATATCAGAGCTGGAGACAACACACGCACACTTCAAAACATACACACAAATGTGCTGTGTGTGTGTGTGCTTGCATACGGCTGTGGTCCATGTGGTTTCCAGTGGGTGTGATGTGTAATCCCTTGCCAGATGCTGGCATGAGTGGTACAGTGTAGTCAACAGACAGACAGCTGTCTGTGTTACCAGAGAGAGAGTTGTCTTGTCTGTCTGGGAAAGCTACACAATGGATCTCAACTCTTCTCCTGCAGAAATTAACCATCAGCATGGTGTTCGTTAGAACACCCAAGGTTGTGGATGGGGAGTGTGTGCGTGTGTTCTTGCAGGTCTCACCATGACGTAGTGTCTCTGGATCTCAGTCTTCTCTGTGGCCAGTTTCTCACACTCCATCTTCAGGCTGTAGGAAAGATTTAGAAAAGGGCAGATACTCTATCATAATACTGTTCTATTTTTTGGGATTCATACAGTACATCTAAAAAGAAGCCCGACAGAGTCTGAAATATATTACCATTAACACAAACACAGATCCAGATTTAGTAGGCAGTGCAGACACCTGCAGCTAGATTTGTCCCAGCAAAGATAGGATTGGGCTGGTGACAGAACATTATCACTTCAGAGCACACCAGGAATAGATGACTCACGCTTAGCGCTCGACAGAAAGCCAGAACAGACCAGGCAAGCCAGGACCACGGTGTCATAGAAGGGCAGGGTACGCGACGCGCCTCTCCCCCCGCTCTCCCCCTTCCAATCTCCCTCCCTCAGTCTCTCTCTCCCTCCCTCCATTTGTCCCCCTGTCTGACCCTTCCTCCCTCCGTATGTCCCTGCCAAGTCACCCTGTGACCATGCCGCACTAAGGCAACCCAGGAATCCTGAGCCCAGCACGCACACAGCCCTCCTTTAAAAAGAAAAGATTCACCCATTTTGAATGTTATTGTTTTTGTGCATCTCTGCATGATGTTCCACCAATTCCCAGAGTCAATTCATGTTTATCAGAGCTATTGCCATTCAAGCAGGCAGAAATTCACTACACTGGAATTTAATAGGAGATTGTGAAAGCCATTGACCACATTTTTGCAATATTCCTACCTTGAGAAATGTGTAATTTAACTGAGGGTCCATCAACTTTCTCTTATGTGTCTGCCTTTTCAGTCCAGGCTGCATTGCATAGTGCCGTTGCTAATGTCAGACTTGATCTGCAGGTTGAACATGCTGAGATTGTAGACTCCTAAATTGATAGTGCAGTTTGTTTAGGCGATTATACAGCTAACTAGCTACTTCATATGATGATATTGACTTAGGTATTATTGTGTGTAGCTACATTTGCGAGCTAGCAAGCCAGCCCATAGTGCATTGCACCGTGTTTCTTTTTTAGACAACTTGAACTGTAATACATTTCCACATGTTGCTACCAACCTTATTACAATGACAAAATTAACATTTGTTTACAAAACATATTGTTCTCACATGAGTGTTATTTAACACCATACATTATATGAATTAGTGGTTTTGGGTGGATTATTCCTTTAAGGAACTAGCCAGTCAGCCAACAGCTCCCTCTCCTGTGTCCTTTACCCCCCCCTCCCCCCCATTCCGTTCTCCTCTCCACCTATCCCCTGGCTGTATTTCACCCCGGCGGGCACGCTGCTGACTTGTTTGCGTGCGGCAGATTTATGCGGGGGAGAGCAGCGAGGGCCTGGGAAATTAGAATATGATTAATACTGCAACATTACCAGGCTGCAACAGGTAATAACAGCACATCCGCTCCCCTTCAGAAGGCCCGCGCTGCCACCCATAATTGACTCATTTATCACCGCCAGGGAGGGAGGGAGGGAGGGAGGGAGGGGGGCGAAGGTGGTGGGGCTGGGGGGAGGAGATAGAGGGAGTATGGCAGAAAACTCGGGGGGGATTACATTTATTCCCCTGATAGATTTTATTACAGTGGAATTGCCGCTCTGCAGAAGTCCCCTAGAACAGGATTTCTGAGAAGTGACAATTCTATCTGTTCACCTAGACATCTCAGAAGGGTGACTTTCCTCACGTGTGTGGTACACGATATATACAAACACTAGGCTCGGGCGGTATACCGTATAATTTACAAAGTCACGGGATGTTTTTTCCTATACCGTCAATACTATTTATTTGAAGTTATTCTATAAATGTTAATATTTTTGCCACTTTTTAAGTGAATACCTGCAGTCAACTTGTGCAATACATTAGGATATGAAGCAGATCACGTTCTTCATTTCACCGGTTACATTATTTTACATTAGGAAGCTTATGATAGTTCCCCAGAACAGGTGAGCCAGCCAAGTCTGTTAGTAAATAGCACAACAGCAGAAAGCAGAGCAGGTGAGTTCAGCTCCCTCAAAACATGAGACATCTGTGTCATTGTGTTGTGTGACAAAACTGCACATTTTAGAGTGGCCTTATATTTCTGCCCATGAAACATGGGACCAACACTTCACATGTTGCGTTTCTATTTTTGTTCAGTATAGCTTCATTTTCATCAGATGACAACAGAAGCGCAACGCTATTTGGCTGGCAGCCACACAAAAAATGCAAGGTATTTCTTGCAAAAACGATGCATGGCCATCATATTGCTCATGTTTATCATAAAGAATGTAGCCAGCTACATTTCCTAATGTTTTGCTTAGTTAATATTGCATTTAACCAGAGAAAAGTAGGTTACACCGAGAAAAATGCCGGAGAAAAGTGGCTACACATCAGTCAGAGACTGTCTGCTGATAAAATTCCCATTCATGAATTCTCGTCCTAGTGCAGAAGTGCAACTGCAGCATAAAATTAGTCCGATGCTGAGTAGAAATGACAATAAGAAGCATTTTAGATAGATGTGTGTATTTATCCCCCCAAAATCTGCGTGAAACACACAGAATGTTGCATTAACACGACCCCTAAGTTTAACTTGCTAGTTATCTAAGTAAGTGGTTGAATTAAAATCAGGACACTGGGCATCAGATAGTGTTAGCGTTCTGCCGTGTTTGAGAAGTCAAAAACCTTTGGATGAGTTATCTGTACAGCTGTCACTGAGCTGGCAGGGAGAGACTGGGCGAGCGAGCGACAGGGGGAGAACGAGCGGGAGCACGGGCGAGCGAGCAAGAGCGCGCAAGATAGGAAGAGAGAGAGAGAGAGATGGGAGCCTGCTATTCAGCAGAGTCCTCTGCTCTCTTCCTCTCCGTGACAGCAGATAAGATGATCGTCGGAATGCGCTACAAATCTGCAGCCTGCCACCACTCAGACAGGTCTGTCAGCAGAGCACCATTACCCCACGCACACACGATTACACAGAGGCATGCATGTTCACTGCACACACACTCCCTCCCTCCCTCACAAGCACACACACTGGTGTATTGCAGAATATATTGTATGGCTGGCTCCACAGGGTGTCAGAGCTATAGTAGCAGGTGACTAATGACGATGCTACATCTGCGCTACCTCTCCTTCTCGCAACCCACTCCACACACTCCTTCCTGCATGGTGTTAATTACGCCATGCAATGGCACATGTGGCAAAACGTCTTGCAATGGAGAATGAAAATGGGCGTTTCTTATTGGACGAGTCCAGGTAGTCTTTCCCCATTGCAGTCCACTTCTGAAAGTGGAAAGTTGTTTACTATAGTAGAATGCACATGGTGCAGTTTCGAAATTGGTTAGTGCATCATCAGTTCCTCTCCTCGTGTCAGTCATTGCATACATTAGAGAGCTATTTATTACTCAGAAACGTCCTAATCAACTAGCCCGTGTCAGTCAACGTTTTTTTAGCTAGGTTTTTCTAGCGCATTGATTTTGTTGTAACGTTTGAGTCACTAAAATATCACATGAACACACAAGACAACCGCAAAATGTGTAGAATTGCAGGATTTAAAGGGGGGGGGGGGTTTCCCTGAGTGAAAACGTTTCAGGAAAACGTTCCCCTGTTCTAGAGCGTCACGTAATGACAGAAGAGAAGCTGGATGTAGGCCTATCTAATTATATACACGTTGACTAACAAATAGCCTACCAAATGTCGGAAATTATAAACAGAAAAATATCTAAAATGATGCTCCAACTTTTTATTTTCGCACGCCCTGTCAAAGTTGTTACGCGATCTCTGCGCTCACACACAAATGACACACCTGCGAACTACTAGACTTTCATCATCTCCCAACGGTGTGTGCGAACACGCACTAAAAAAGAGCTTATTCAGATTGACGAAAGTTGGAAGAAGGGCATAGGGACAAAATGTAATTGACATAATATATACATAAACTTTTCAATTTACATTTGCAATAGAATGTCAATGCCGAGAGAGGGTTCAGGTGACTATCTAGGCTTCACAGTTCTGATGTACCGTAAATAGCACAGCCATAAGTATGCAAACTACTCTAACTAGCTAGCTTATGTGAGCAATTTTTCATGCATCTACCATATTACTCTTGATTAATGCAACAAAACAATATTACACTCTTGAATAATGCAACAATTCACAAGCATGTACAGATATTTAAATGGTTTGTTTTCTTGCACTCTTGTCCATGCACTCATTCATTTAGCTGCAAGACAGTAACACAGCCAAAGTGGCACAGCTGCTAGCTAAGTAACGTTGGCTAACGACATTTGCTTCATCAATTAGCTAACTTTAGCGTTGTAAAAATGAATATTTACCACTCTCATTAATATAAAGAGTACAGGAACGTTATCATTCATATTATACAGCGCTAGGTAGCAAACTAAACAAAATATCTGCATCCTCCTCACATACTAACTTAGCTAAATTCTGTTTACACTGCCCTGCTTGGAGGGGGGCAATTGTCAGGCGTGTGGTGCATGACCTCTGCAGGTAGCGGTCGAGACGGAAGTTCTCAAGTTTACATTACAATAAAAGGTCTACCCAAGGGTGTTTTCCTCAGAATCTATGGGAAATCTCTTGTAGTGAGAAGAGGCCCAAAGCTGCAATTTAGACACACAATAGCATAGTAACCCCAAACAGACCCCTCCCTCCCTGTTCTCTGTACTAACCAGCATGTGTGAGTTTACAGTAAAGATTGTGTGTGTGTACTCCACACACACACACATGGCTAGTTTACTGTAAAGACTCAGTCCTGTTCTGACTACATACCCACACCTGCATTAAAGCTAATTTAAGCACCAACCAGTAACCACCCCACCAAACACATGCTCAGTCACTAGGGTTGCAAAATTCCAGGAATTTTCAATAAAATCACTGGTTTCCCAGAAATCCTGGTTGTAGGAGTCCGGATTTCCTGTTTATTCCCTTCCAATTGTATGAGTTTTAGGGAAAACCAGGGAATTTCTTAAAAGCACAGAATGTTAACTGCTAAACTGCTTGCTGTGATGATACACATGGATTGGATGTTTACTAACACGTTAGTTCTAGTTTGTTGACTACCGGTATAATGTTAATATGGTGACAACGATGTAGGCGGTGTAACGGTCAGCAGTAAATGGTATGAAGGTTTGGCTTTTGACATGATTTTGCGCCTGGTCACAGACAACTGTGTCGTGAACTTAAGTCCACAAGCGAAGGGAAAAGGTGAGATGAGGAGCGCGCATAGATGCGAAAAGGAAGTATACAACGAGCAAAGTAATGATGCTGTATGTGGCTGCTATGAAAGTGTACTGTGTGTGCGGGTGATCAGGGGTGTATTCATTCCGCCGATTGCTGCTAAACGTTTCTTAAACTGAAGCAAACTGAACGAAACAGGGGGGGACCTACCGGAATATGTCCAATAGAAACTATTTTTAGTTGCAAAACAACTGTTTGGACAAAGTCACCCCAGGGCCCAGTTTACCAATGTTACGTTCATCATTAGGATCCTATGGTTCTAAGATGACCTTAGCCTTAAGATGCTGTGGGAAAATCAGATCAGCTCGATGCAGGCAAGAGTGTGCAAGGTTGCAGGCCCAGACGGCATCCCCAGCCACGCCCTCAGAGCATGCGCAGACCAGCTGGCCGGTGTGTTTACGGACATATTCAATCAATCCCTATACCAGTCTGCTGTTCCCACATGCTTCAAGAGGGCCACCATTGTTCCTATTCCCAAGAAAGCTAAGGTAACTGAGCTAAACGACTACCGCCCCGTAGCACTCACTTCCGTCATCATGAAGTGCTTTGAGAGACTAGTCAAGGACCATATCACCTCCACCCTACCTGACACCCTAGACCCACTCCAATTTGCTTACCGCCCAAATAGGTCCACAGACGATGCAATCTCAACCACACTGCACACTGCCCTAACCCACCTGGACAAAAGGAATACCTATGTGAGAATGCTGTTCATCGACTACAGCTCGGCATTCAACACCATAGTACCCTCCAAGCTCGAGACCCTGGGTCTCGACCCCGCCCTGTGCAACTGGGTACTGGACTTCCTGACGGGCCGCCCCCAGGTGGTGAGGGTAGGCAACAACATCTCCTCCCCGCTGATCCTCAACACGGGGGCCCCACAAGGGTGCGTTCTGAGCCCTCTACTCCCTGTTCACCCACGACTGCGTGGCCACGCACGCCTCCAACTCAATCATCAAGTTTGCGGACGACACAACAGTGGTAGGCTTGATTACCAACAACGACGAGACTGCCTACAGGGAGGAGGTGAGGGCCCTCGGAGTGTGGTGTCAGGAAAATAACCTCACACTCAACGTCAACAAAACTAAGGAGATGATTGTGGACTTCAGGAAACAGCAGAGGGAACACCCCCCTATCCACATCGATGGAACAGTAGTGGAGAAGGTAGCAAGTTTTAAGTTCCTCGGCATACACATCACAGACAAACTGAATTGGTCCACTCACACTGACAGCGTCGTGAAGAAGGCGCAGCAGCGCCTCTTCAACCTCAGGAGGCTGAAGAAATTCGGCTTGTCACCAAAAGCACTCACAAACTTCCACAGATGCACAATCGAGAGCATCCTGGCGGGCTGTATCACCGCCTGGTACGGCAACTGCTCCGCCCTCAACCGTAAGGCTCTCCAGAGGGTAGTGAGGACTGCACAACGCATCACCAGGGGCAAACTACCTGCCCTCCAGGACACCTACACCACCCGATGTTACAGGAAGGCCATAAAGATCATCAAGGACATCAACCACCCGAACCACTGCCTGTTCACCCCGCTATCATCCAGAAGGCGAGGTCAGTACAGGTGCATCAAAGCTGGGACCGAGAGACTGAAAAACAGCTTCTATCTCAAGGCCATCAGACTGTTAAACAGCCACCACTAACATTGAGTGGCTGCTGCCAACACACCGTCATTGACACTGACCCAACTCCAGCCACTTTAATAATGGGAATTGATGGGAAATGATGTAAATATATCACTAGCCACTTTAAACAATGCTACCTTATATAATGTTACTTACCCTACATTATTCATCTCATATGCATATGTATATACTGTACTCTACATCATCGACTGCATCCTTATGTAATACATGTATCACTAGCCACTTTAACTATGCCACTTTGTTTACTTTGTCTACACACTCATCTCATATGTATATACTGTACTCGATACCATCTACTGTATGCTGCTCTGTACCATCACTCATTCATATATCCTTATGTACATATTCCTTATCCCCTTACACTGTGTATAAGACAGTAGTTTTGGAATTGTTAGATTACTTGTTGGTTATCACTGCATTGTCGGAACTAGAAGCACAAGCATTTCGCTACACTCGCATTAACATCTGCAAACCATGTGTATGTGACAAATAACATTTGATTTGAAGGTGGTATTGAATGCATCACTGTCTGTCACCTCACATACTCCAATTTGTCTCTCGATCTGTGCGCCTACATTACAAATGTTAATTTGTGGGCTAGGTTGTAGCAACTTCATGATGGGTAAATGGCAAATTCTCGTATCATTTAGTAGTCTAAACCTATCGATGTTACATTGAACTGGGTGAATGGAATATGAACGACAGTCATCCAATATGTTGTGATAGGAAAAAAATGGTCCTCCCTAATCTTAAACCCAATGTTCCATCTGCTCAACACAGTCGGTTACACAAACACACTGCTGTTTTGAGCGCAGTCCTGGTATCAAACAGTGCAATACTTGCAGAGCAGTAGAGAGGAGCGTGTGCTCTTGAGTGTTCCCTGAGTGGCAGCATGTTAACATTCTGAAAGCCTCTCCTTCACTCTAGACCTCAATACAAAACAACAACACACTTACTAGGCTACATGTGGGCCAACACTGCTGTTCATATGGGAACTGTTTCTGTGTCACACACTCCCCAGTCACGACGACCAGTGTGTGTGTGTGTGTGTGTGTGTGTGTGTGTGTGTGTGTGTGTGTGTGTGTGTGTGTGTGTGTGTGTGTGTGTGTGTATAGAGAGACAAGAGCTTCATATTTCAGCAGCTTCTCACTGTCTCCCTTCAGTCTGCTGATTAGAGGTTGTTTAAAGAGCAGTTGCAGAACACACACAGTGCACACACCCACCCACCCACACAACTAACTTGGCAGGCACAAACAAGTATACTTCATGCAGTAATGTGACAGCTGTACAATAGGTGACCCACCCATCTAGCTGTTTAATATATTCCTCTTCTATAAAAGGTCCACATATCTAGTATCACACACACACACAGAAAGAGATACACACAGAATCACAAAGACCGAGAGACATGCAAACACACAGAATCACAAAGACAGAGAGACATGAACACACACACACACACACACACACACACACACACACACACACACACACACACACACACACACACACACACACACACACACACACACACACACACACACACACACACACACACACACACACACACAGAGAGAGAGACATGCAAACACACACACACACACACACAGAGAGAGACATGCAAACACACACACAGCTCATCCTTCCTAATCCCTTTACCTCAGTCTCTTTCCTGCCTCCTAATCCATTTTAGCAACAGCAATCAGGCTCCACCCACGATCAATAGGTCTAAAATACTAACCGAAGCCCTGCTATTTCTAGCCCAGATCTGTGTGTCAGGCTGCGTTTAGCTTGTCTGTCTCTGTACGCCATGTGTTTTACCCAGAGTAAGTCTGATTAGTCTGTCAGTAATAGGACTGTAATATAGAGGAGTGTGTTGATGAGATCCTCTGTGGGTAGAGACCTGCAGCTTGCTCGTGTCTGCTGAGGGAGGCTAAGCAGGTCACCCCTAACCCAATAGACTGGTGTCTTACCTAAACATGCTTTGCATAACAATTTGCATGTGGCTCGCTGCCATAGAACGCTATAGTAGAATCTAAAATCTGCCACAGAATGTAATATATTCGTTGGAAGATAATGGATTCAGTGTTAATCAAGCAAGCGTGGTTGTTGCCAAATAATATTTTGCGTTATTAATGCTTCAGATGTTTTATGACAGGTGCAGGGAGAGCGGTGCTATGAGAAACAGGGCGGCTGCCTGACCAGGCCAGTGTTCTGGCTCAGAGACTGTTGTTGGACTGTGGTGTGATACTGTGATTGGGCCGGCTGCTGAGTGCCAGCGGTGACGCTCGTAGTGCGATCCAGAGGCATGTCTGGAATCAGCCAGGCCCGTTTGAACACTGGCCCGCTGTTTGTATGGCGAGCCTTTGAGCTGGAGGCTTGGTGGGGAGGAGTGGAGGGTGGGGGAAAGGGGGCAATACAATAGGAGTTAGCTGGGGGAGGGGGTGGAATAGCCAATTCTGGCTGGTCGAATCAAAGTGGGGGACTGTGTGAAGGTATGCCAAGAGAACAGAGGGAGGTAGAGCAGAGCTGGCTGGGAGTCAGGCTGAGACGCAACAGCCAGCTAGAGTCCCACAGTCAAAGCTATTCAGGCCATCTCTGTCTACATTCCTCAACATCAGAGCACACATCAAACACACAGATACAGAGACATACAGGAAGACACACACATCAAACACACACGGATACACACACATTTTTGTATTGTTGTGAAGTCTCAATCTTCTGAAACTCCTTCCCCCAACAACAGAGCACCAGCCCCCCCTCCTAATGCCCAGCAAACTACGCCAAGAACTCTTGCAAAGCATTGAAACCCATAAACACGTAGAAAGACTCATGTTCCAGTTCATCTACAAACTAAAGGATGAAGAAAGCCTATGAGCCTCCATCCATTGTTGTGGTTCCTTCTGTTTCCTTTCCCTGGCCCCCTTTCTCCAATGTACTTTGCTGTCCCTGTCACATCTCCTTCTTCCCCCTTAGAAATAGCTGAGGTTGAGGTCTGAGGGCGTTCTAGAACAGATCTAGTATATAACCAACCCACTTTCGCTTCTTGTCATGGAAGCCTAATAAGATGGTAAGCGGTTCTCCAACCACTGGTGGCCCCTGTAAGCTAGCACACACACACACACACACACACACACACACACACACACACACACACACACACACACACACACACACACACACACACACACACACACACACACACGAGAGGGAAAAGGCTGCAGTGTTTTTGGTTACTAGGGGAGGTTATGTACCTGTGGTACTGGGTCTGGAGGAACTGGAACTCCTCCTTGATGCGGTCCAGGGTCTCTGGGTATGTGAGCTTCAGGGCCTGGGGGGTTCCCGAAGCTGCAGCTGCCGACGCCGAGGACCCAGGGGGTGGCTGTAGAGGTGCCTGTGCAGAAAAAGAATAAGCACTATGAGCATATAATTGTAAAAAGTCTGAAAATCTCTCAGACAACACCCACTATATACTTCATATATTTTGCAGTGATTTGGAAATGTTCTCAGATTCTCAGAAATGGTATACGCATACCCATTTTATCACTGCATGTTTACATTCCAAGTTAGGTCAACATCCTTCATGTATGAATCAAATACCAGATGAGTGCCAAACAATAATTGTGTAGAGGGGGGGGGGGGGCTCCTATGAGAGATGTGATTGTATGGGGAACAGTGGGAGTGAGTTGGAGAGCCATGATGAGTGAGCTGAAGCTGAAGGACAGAGCTGAAAGACACAGAGGCGTGTGTGGTATGTATCTGCACACAGAGAGGGGAGGGAAGATGAGGGAGAGACTGTACGGAAACCAGGGGAGTCAAGAACCATTGATGTGACAAAAAAGTGCAAGGGCCAGATATGTGAGGGACACCAGGAGGGAGAGGGGAACAAGGGGCTCTTGACCAGATTAAGACACTTGTTTAATGTTTAAGTCTGAGTTAAAAGAAAGGGAGGAAAAGAAAGTGGGAGAATAGGGGACACCCCCATCAGAGCACATGGGTGGTACCCACAACAGCCTAGCCCTCCTCTCTGGTCCCGCTATGCAGGACTTTGAGCAATTAGTTAGCACGGCCTAAGGGGTAATGCTGCAGGACAGCCAGACAAAGGGATTGACCGCTGGGCTAGTGGCTCTGTCTGTCTTTCTGGTTATCTGTCAATGGAGGCCCACCCCGCTGCCCTGCTGCTAAAGCTACAGATGAGGACAGAGGAGAGGCAATGTGTGTGTGTTTGTGTGTATAGGAAATAATTGAGTGGGTTAGCTCCACTCGTGTGCCCTATGCAGAAGCATTAGACATTAGTCAAATGAAGTACAAGGCTTGTTCATTCTGTTGGATTCCCTGGTGGAGAAGGATAACTGGGGAAGGGAGAGGTCGAGAGAGAGGACATGCTGAATGTATTCAGCACTGGGTCCTGCATGTGAATGCAGTGTGGACCTGCACAGCACCACAAAAAGCATACAGGTATGCATGTTAGCATGAGACACTGAGTGTGTCCATGTCTACATAAACGTCACAGAACAGCGCAAACTGGCTCTAACCAGAATAGAAAGGAGGCCCCGGTGCACAACTGAGCAAGAGGACAAGTACATTAGTGTCTATCTAGTTTGAGAAACAAATGCCTCAAGTCCTCAACTGGCAGCTTCATCAAATAGTACCCGCAAAACACCAGTCTCAATGTCAACAGTGAAGAGGCGACTCCGGGATGCTGGCCTTCTAGGCAGAGTTCCTCTGTCCAGTGTCTGTTCTTTTAACCATCTTAATCCTTTCTTTTTATTAGCCAGTCTGAGATATGGATTTTTCTTTGCAGCTCCTCCTAGAAGGCCAGCATCCCGGAGTCGCCTCTTCACTGTTGACGTTGAGACGGGTGTTTTGCGGGTACTATTTAATTAAGCTGCCTCCCAATCATCTTTCTATTCTGGTTAGGGACAGTTTGCGCTGTTCTGTGAAGGGAGTAGTACACATGGTTGTATGAGATCTTCAGTTTCTCGCATGGAATAGCCATAATTTCTCAGAACAAGAATAGACTGACAAGTTTCAGAAGAAAGTTATTTGTTTCTGGCCATTTTGAGCTATTTGGAGTCTACAAGGTGTCGAAAGGATGCTGGCCCATGTTACCTCCAATGCTTCCCACAGTTGTGTCAAGTTGACTGGATGTCCTTTGGGTGGTGGACTATTCTTGATACACACGGGAAACTGGTGTGTGAACAACCCAGCAGCGCTGCAGTTCTTGACACTCAAAATCGATGCGCCTGGCACCTACTACAATTCCTTATATAAAAAGGCACAAATCTTTAGTCTTGCCCATTTACCCTCAGATTGCCCCACATAACAATCCATGTCTCAATTGTCTCGATGCTTAAAAATCCTTATTTAACCTGTCTCCTCCCCTTCATCTACACTGATTGAAGTGGATTTAACAAGTTACATCTAAAAGGGAGCATAGCTTTCACCTGGTCAGTCTGTCATGGAAGAGGTGTTCCTAATGTTTTGTACACTCAGTGTACACTCAGTGTACACTCAGTGTACATGCACACAGTGGAGTCTGAAATTGATACCTTTGATAAAGACACAAAAAAAAGGGGGAAATAATATTTTATGCTATTACAAATTGCTCAGAGAAAGATTTATTATTTAGTAAACATTTGTTTTCTCAAAAGGTAGGGGTCAAAAACATTGACCCCTCTGTTTTCAATACCTCACCTTGTGAGGATAATAGCACTGAGCTTTTTTCTAAAATGTTTCATGAGATTGGATAACATTCCTCCATACAGAATCTTTCCAGATTCTTGACATCCTTCGTCAGCGCTTATGGATGGCCCCTCTTCAATTTAAACCACAGATTTTCAGTAGGGTTCAAGTGTGTACTTGGGGTTATTGTCTTGATGGAAGATCTACTCGTTGCCACTTGGCTAAAACATCCTGGTACTGGGCAAAGTTCATGCCATTGACCTTAACAAGGGCCCCAGAACCAGTAGATTCAAAATAGCCCCATGACATCAAAGATCCCCTATAATATTTTACAGTAGGTATTGGTTTATTTCCTGCATATGCACCTTTTTTTGACACAAAACTCACCACCGATGTGCATGGCCAAAGTGCTCCATTTTAATGTCACCCAACAAATGTAAACACCTGGAGTTAGCTAAAGGTCATTGGCACTTGGATTGGTACCGGTACTATGGTCAGATTAAATGATAATAGGGCTCTTTGGCCATGCATACTAGTGGTGGGTTTAATAGGCCAATATTCTACATAATTACCACATTTCCAATGCTACACTAACTAATGACCATAATCCATACTAGTCTGGTCTTGGTCTGTGTGGAACAGACACTGAGACCTCATTGACCGAGATAGAACGTGTGAGAGTTGCATTGCGGGCCTCTTTCTACCTGAAAGTACACGAGTGGTTGATAGTTGGTCTTCAGCAGTAATACAATTCTGTCTTATTTACTTTGAAGAACTACTAAAATTGTGATTTTTCCAGACAGCAGCTCTATAGCGATGAGATGACTTGGAATGAAATAAGTCATCAAATAAAACAAAATACACACAACAAATATTTTATTAAAGTGATGTGAATAAATGATGGTTAATAAGTGATAAGAAGTAATGGACAGTCACTACCATGATGGGACTTTTATTCATTGTGTTATTCTGTGTTACAGCATTCAACCCACATAATGCATAGTGCATTTAATGTCTGAAAAAAGAACAAACCGAAAACTGATAAAATTTTAAAAAGCACTAATCGCTCAGCATTACAGAAGGCTGAAACTTTGCCACAAGTGGATCTCCAGCATGTTAAACTCAAAGCCCACATCAAAATGCACAATTAATTAAGACAGAAGGAAATCAAGGATCTAGAATGTATAGATAGAGGAATGGTCTAAGATCTCTCCCAAAGTGTTCCTCCAATCTCATAAAACATTTTTTTTTAAAGGCTCATTGCCATTATCAAATCAAACTTTGTCACATGCGCCAAATAAAACAAGTGTAGACCTTACCGTGAAATGCTTACTTACAAGTCCTTAACCAACAGTGCAGTTCAAGAAGAGTTAAGAAAATGTTTACCAAATAACATTTAAAAAAGAAAAAAAAGAATATAAAGTAACAATAATGAGGCTATATACAGGGGGTACCGGTACGGATTCATTGTGCGGGGGTACAGGTTAGAGGTCATTTGTACATGTAGGTAGGGGTGAAGTGACTAGGCATAGATAATAAACAGCAGGTAGCAGCAGTGTACAAAACAAATGGAGGGGGGGTCAATGTAATAGTCTGGTGGCCATTTGATTATCCTCACAAGGTGAGGTTTTGCAAGGTATTGAAAACATTTTTTGACCTGTACCTTTGAGAACAAAAATACATTACTTGTTATACAATTGCTCAGAGAGATTTTGTTTTAGTATAAATAATTTCCCCATTTTCTGTGCATACAATAAAGCTCAGTATTTGAATGTATTATTTTTGCTCATCTTTAACAATTGTGTCAATCATTTCTGACCCCACTGTATAAGCGTACATGTAGATGCGTGCGAGAGTGACAGAGAGAGGCCAGGTCTGTGAGGGTATGTGGGGGAGGGGGAGAGGAGCAGTGCTAAATCTGGTGGGGAGAACAACAGAGCGGGTCCACTGAGGTTCAGGAGAGGGGGTTGCTCATTGTTCAGCCTCTAACGAGCTCCTCTCCCCTGCCTGCCTGCAATCCAACTCAATCTGCTGGCCAGATACTCCCTTTCAGAGCACAGGCAGGGGCACACACACGGGCACACACGCAGTCTCTCGTTCACTTTCGCACCCCCCCCCCCCCCCCAATTACTCTTCACAGGCCAGAGAAAGGAGCCTCAGGAACAAGAGCACCAAGGCCATTTTGTGGAAGGAGGAGAGGGAGGGGAGGGAGAATACTGCCCTTCTCTCTCTCTAACTCTCCATTTTCCACTCTCCCTTTTTTTTTGCTTTTCACCTCAGTGTGTACGTGCTCCAAAGAACAGGTGCAGAGAGCCTCCCTCAGACAGAAATGGGGAGTGTGGGATCAAGGCTGACCCAGCAGTGGAGCGTAGTTACGCTCAGCGATGGGGGAAATGTATTAAGACAGGAAACTTCTGCCTTGGCTTCTGCTAACATCGGCCATTCTGGCTCCTAAGCACAGGGCTTATGATTCAGGCCAACGTCAGAGTAGATACATGCAGGCACGCAAGCAGACCCCTGTAACCCCTCATGGAAACAACAACATGAAAGAGTGGAGCGCTGCAGAGCAGAGCTGGCCCTTCATTAGCAGTCGGATGACTCTGACCCCTCTACCTCACTGGTCAGCTGCTCTGATTTAGTGTGCGATGTCAGAGGTCACACTGTAGACCTGGCCACCGTGGGATTACTCAATCACCAACCCAGCCAGGCAGGCAGGCAAACAGATAGACAGTGATCTCTTCAACTCGACATTTATTCTCCAGTACAATCCAATCCCTTTGATTACTCCAACTGATTCTGTTTGGCCTTATAGGAAGGCAGGGAATGTGCCGAGCTCAAAAACAGCCATGTGCTTTCCATCCTGCCAGGAAGACCAGTACAGTTCAGGTCCAGAGGCTAAAGGGCACCATCCCTGTAAAGAAGCCATAGGTAGAGTCAGGCTGCCATCTGATCAGCCACCTCCTTCCCCTGAGTCCCCTAGTAATCTGCCCTGGTCGAGCTCAGCAAATGTATGGGCAGAATTTGCTAAATGTTATTTTGTTCAGTAGTGTCTTGTAAACCCATGTGGGCTGGGCAACGGTAGGTGTATGATACTTAAATAAATTATATCAATCAATAATGTAGTAATTAAATCAGGCCCAGGCTGGGAAAGGTAGAGTGGTGGGAAAAAGGAGTGAAGAGGTGGAATGGAAGAGAGGGGAGGTGGAGGCATCTCGGGACCGTAATGGCTCTAAATCAGGCCCAAATCGTCTACAATGGGCCTTTAAATAGGCAGGAGGAAGTCCAACAGGGCCATCCGGGTTGACATGATTCCCAGCCAGGAAGGACTGCGCTGGACTGGAGCTAGGCTGGCAGGGCAGCAAACTCAGCCTGCTGCAAACTACCGATGCTTCATATAGAGCAGTGGTTCTTAACCTGGGTTCGATCGAACCCCAGGGGTTCGGTGAGTCAGTCTCAGGGGTTCGGCGGAGGTCAAGACACACATCCGATTCATATGATTTGTGATGACACGCCCCGCTTGCGGATGATTTGCAATGCCAAGATGAGTAATTCTAGTCTAGCACCTGCAAAACTAAGAACACTTCCTTAAGCTGCATGGAGATGGGAAATACAAGAACACAACGCTCGCTGAATTCAAGATGAAGAGAGCCAGATTCGATGAAAAGGCTACTCTGCCTATTCTCGGCTTTGTACCCAGCAATAAACCGATCCTTTCACCAATGGTGTGTCGTTTGCCCTGCTTTGCGATCAGGTAAGCAACTTACTATGCTGTGAGGATCGGTTTGTTGCTGGTGGTTATCTCGGAGACAGGTGCTGAATCGTATTTTTGCCGTGCGTGTGGAATTAGCCCTATTTTTGCAAGAGCACCAACATAGTCATGCAGATTGCTACAAAAATTCTGAGTTCATTCTCATTTTAGCGTACGTAGCTGATATCTTCGCAGCTCTCAATCATCTCAATCAAAAGATGCAGGGCGGTGGAGTCAACATCATCGAAGCGGAGGAAAACCTGAAGGCTTTTCAAAAAAAGCTACCGTTATGGAAACGACGAACAGAGAATGATAACTTCGCAAACTTTTCTCTGCTGGACGACTGTGTAAGTAAGATCGAAGATGTATCTGGAATTGGAGACATTTCTGCACCCGCGAAACTGAAGCAAGCAATTGCCACGCACTTAGATGAGCTTGCAAAGTCTCGACGGATACTTCCCTACAAGAGAGTCATATCCAGCATGGGTGAGACAGCCGTTCACGTTTAGTGTTGAGACAACAGATGTCAATGATGAATACCTCGATGAAATCATTGAAATTCAGCAGAGCCAGGTTCAACAGCAACTCTTCAGAACAACAACGCTTTCAACATTTTGGTGTTAACAAATGGTAACGTACCCTGTTATTGCTAAGAAAGCTCTCGAGATTTTCATACCGTTTGTTACAACATATCTTTGCCCGCAATCCTTTGAGGATGCTGGACATAAAAACGAAGAAAAGGAACAGACTTTGTTGCGAAAATGACATGAGAGTGGCACTTGCCAAGATGAAGCCGTACATTTCTGAACTGGTCTCCGAAAGGCAACAGCAGAAGTCACACTGATTTGCAGTAAATATTCATTATTTTGTTTTTGTTTTTGTGTGAAAATCATGTTTTGATGATTTTGTTCTTTGAACACAGTGATGTTGACGCACAGTTCATTTTGTGCACCAGCCAAATATATACCTATGTTTTGAATTTGAATTAAGGGTTCGGTGAATGCGCATATGAAACTGGTGGGGTTCAGTACCTCCAACAAGGTTAAGAACCACTGATATAGAGAGTCTGGCTGCTATTAAAAAGGCCTACGTGCTAATACACACGCACGCACGTACGTACACAGATAGTGAGGGAGACATGCACAGAGAAAAAACACCACGCAGGCACACATGCGCAGAGATACACAAAGGACACACACACACTCTCGCTATGGAACTAAGTGTGGCATTCCATGCATGCAGGGTTGACTACTCAAACTCGCCCACAAGGCCTGAAAACTAGCCCCCCCAAAATGTTTTCGCAGCAAGAGAGGAGTTGCCACAGTTAGCCAATAAACCCTTTTTCTGTAACGTTATCGACCGGATTAAGAAGGAACCTCGATTGAACTTTAACGACCTAAGATGCAAAATTCGGTTTTTAATCAAAATAATTATTGCGAGCTAAATGTGACAAATAAACTCATTTGATTGCCACAAAATAAAATCATTTGCCCTTATTAAACTCTAAAAAACAAACGTTAGACTATTTTCTGGCAACTGTGCCTTTATTATGTTCCAGAGTTACGACTAGAACCTGTTATAAATGGCCAGTTTGGGAGATCGACATGTCATTTCAATAGGCATAGGCTAGGCCTACTGACTAAACACTGGGTTTATGATTGTAATTCAACTTTTCCATGGTTTGGTATGCTAGATGCAGGTAGCCTATAGCCCCTTAGGCCTACATCTCACTTCAGAACCTACACACAGTAGCCTAGGCAAGATGTAAGATGAACGATTCAGCAGCTTGCTTAGTTCTAATTGACATTCGACATGAATAGCGATGCGATTTTCACGGTAAGCAGTGCTTCTGTTGCCCAATAGCCTGCTGGAATAGGCTACCGAGGATGGGGTCGTAATTTCAATCACTGAATCAAATATGAATATGAACTGAATAGGCCTATGCTTGTCAACAACAGCCAGTGGTTATTTTTACTTGTAGCCTAATCTGACTGACTGTTATGGTCAACCCAATGCATTCTAACAGCTGATCTGCAATACGATAGAACTGTGACCATGATCACAATCAATAACTTCCAGTTTCATCAACTAAACATACCCATTAATAATTGCACAATAACAAGGCTACAACAACAACAATAAACTGAGGTTACAGGCTATTTATTAAATCCATTCGCAAGCTCCAGGCAATACAAGTGGCACACATTGATTTGCAATGACTCCAAATTTTAGAACAGAATTTTAGCGGCCTTTTAAGCATTCTAGTAAAGTTAAATAGTTAACACACACACACGGACGCAGCGATCTAAGGCACTGCATCTAAGTGCAAGAGGCGTCGCTACAGTCCCTGGTTCGAATCCAGGCTGTATCACATCCGGCTGTGATTGGGAGTCCCATTGGGCGGTGCACAATTGGCCCAGCGTCGTCCAGGTTTGGCAAGGGCAGGCCGTCATTCTAAATAAGAATTTGTTCTTAACAGACTTGCCTAGTTAAATAAAAGGGAACACACACACACATCACACTGACCAAAACTTTACTTTGCTGGGATTTACGTATGTCCCCATTACCAGTAAAACATAGTCAAAACCTATTTCTTTCACTTACTTGCTGTGCTTTTTCATTGTTCATTTTTTCAGTCGTTTCATTCTCAACCAGAATTTCTATGGAATGCCGTTTGAGTCTTTGCGTGTCAAAAACAACTATTTACCACTACTTGACATGTCAAATAATCTTGTTGACCAATCAGGACCTGATTATGACTGCACATCACATAATAATTTAACGCGTTCATACATTTTTTGCGTAGTTATTATACATTAATTACTCTATCACGTGTATTTCATGTGTCACAACGATTCGTCGATACGTATGCTATGATGTTGGTAAACTTGTCTCGCACACCTACAGTGATGGTCATAAAAAAAGCTAGCTAGCTCATGGATGCAAACAATGTTCTTCCCCAAAACATAGCAAAACGACAATGTTTCAGTAGCTATATAGTTAGCTAGCTAACTATATAGCTAGATGTCACCCCCTTAAAATGACCCTAACTTATAAGACAGTTCTTATTTGATTAATGGTCAGACCCAACTATGGCCTTCAAAATAAAAGTATGGCATAATTTTACTATTTGTATTAATTTGCATCACTGTCAATTACACTTATTTTGAAGGTAAACCGCAAATTTCACTATTGTCCCTAATCCTTATTGTGGCTAGCATCACAACACATAACCCTGTCCTGTCGAGCCTCACTAGCCAGATGAAGGTAGCTGGCCACTTATAGCATTAGCTTTGGGCAACAGGGTTAAGTAGCTGGCTAGCTATTTATTTTCATGAACTGAAGCTCAATTTCAAAAGGCGAACAACAAGTAGCAACCTAGCTAATATTAACTCTCAAGGATTCCCAAATCATTGCTAAGAAAATGAAAATGACTGCAGTTTTTACTGGTCATTGTTTTCAGGCTGGTAGTATTGGTGCTAGCTAGGTACCAAGCTAAAGCTACCTACCCTAGAAGTTGCGGTCAAACAAATTATGCCTAATTTGCTATTAATGTGTAACTCCGGTAGGGAAACATCTGAAAAATAGAGCACTTTGTAGTGTGTACCAGTGCTCGACCATTTGGCAAAAGCCAACTTCCCCCACAACAGAGAACAGTTGATTGTCAAGGGTAATGAATTCAATTATCTTGGCTTTAATGGATTTTGCCTTTGAGTTGTCTTGCTGAAACTTTGTTACTCTTTCAAAAGACTGCTTGACTTGTTGACTGCTCGATCCACACAGCAGACATTGTGGGCTAGTTTAGGAATGTTGTGTTGCATATATAGCGCAATATTTTACGTGGCGTCATTACGTCATTGGCGTTAAACTAGACATCGTGCTGATACCGATGTTGTCATTTTTAGCTAATATTGTCCGATACCGATATGTTCACCAATATATCGTGCATCACTAATTTATAGGCCAGACCGCTCATTATTTTCCTAAATATCAAATGATTTCTGTCTGACATAAGACAGGTTTCCAACCAACTGGCGATAGATTTTCATGCGAATATTCTAAATTCCACAGAAAAATAAAATATGCACATTATCCCACCAGAGATGTATTTTCATCAAATTGACTTGTTGTGCATAGAAGTCTGTGCGTGATGAGGTAGTGCACATAAAACAATTACTTTTACGGTTAAATTAGCATTTAACTCTACAGATTGGTTTGTCACAAAAAATGTTAAGATATATAGCGAATATGCCCACTCCGTTATTGGCGGGTGTGCTCTAGCCAACAGCTCAAAGATACAGTGCAGGTATAGCCTACATGATGAGATTATTTTGGGATTATTTAAAATTTGTCAAACGCCAGCAAAGCATCAAGCGCATCACTTTGCACTTTCACCACCTTGTGAAGGTCATCGTAACATTTTTCATATGTAGCCGAATAAACTGCATGGTTTCCCGAGTCGTAGTGGGAGGACCACACATGTCGTCGCATGACTCCAAGTTCTTCTTTGATATGATGGTTATTATGCAGTGTTGTAAATATACTTTAAAGTACAACTTAAGTCGTTTTTGGGGGGGGTATTTATATATTTTTGAGAACTTTTACTTTTGCTGGTTTTAGCCAGCTGGCTAATTTTCTACCTCGGTCCCAATGAGCAGTGAGCACATGCAGAGCAACATAGGACAAGCAACACGTAGCATGTAGACAGAACGACTTAGGACAAGCAACACGTAGCATGTAGACAGAACGACATAGGACAAGCAACACGTAGCATGTAGACAGAACGACATAGGACAAGCAACACGTAGCATGTAGACAGAACGACATAGGACAAGCAACACGTAGCATGTAGATAGAGCAATAGCACAAAAAGCAACAAAACACATAAAAGCAACAAAGTGTTTCCACACCTCACAAGCTACAGACAACAGACGTGGAAAGCGGCAATACACAGCTAAGGATTATGTTCACAAGTCTGATTGGCCTTTAGCCATGTCTTTGTGTTTTTTGTTAAGGTGTGATAGGTGATGCAGTTGTGTGTGTCTCTGATGTCAGCTTCCCATGTCTGGAACACACTCTCACAGAGAAAGCAAATTGTATAGTTCCCTTAAGGAAAAGCACCTTTAGTCAGTCACCTCTCATGGCAGACCTTGTGGATCTGCTGCCATGGGTATGGGTTTTTAGTTTAACAAAAGTACTGAGTGGAGGGGAGCAAGGCCATTTAGGATCTTGAATACAAAGACATGCATCAGTGTATTCAAGATCTTTCTGAGGATGTAACAGTGATGATGGCTATTGGGCTTCCTTGTCCTATGTTGCACTTTGAAAGCCTGTTTGTACACAGACTGAATGGGTTTTAAGTTGTACAACAAACTTGGGCCCAACTAGTCAAGCAGTATGTTAATTGGGGGAGTATCATAGATTTGAAGTGCAGTTTTGCTACCTCTGTAGTCAAACAATTTTGTTAATAATTGGAAATTAGCTAGGTTGACTTTGGTTATTTGAGTTACCTTTTTCATCTGCTTTTTAAAAGGAGTTTGGAATCCATTATGATGCCAAGGTACTTATCAGATACACTACATACAGTTTCCCCTGACACCCAAAAGTACTTGTTACATTTTGAATACTTAGCAGGATAGGAAAATGGTCCAATTTACACACTTATCAAGAGAACCACACTGGTCATCCCTACTGCCTCTGATCTGGCAGACTCATTAAACACACATGCTTAGTTTGGATGTGCCCCTGGCTATCAGTAAAAAATAAATAATAATGATGGTGCCATCTGGATTGCTTAATATATGGAATTTGAAATTTGTACTTTTACTTTTGATACTTAAGTATATTTTAGCATTTACATTTCATTTGGATACTTATGTATATTTAAAACACAATACTTTGACTTTTACTCAAGTAGTATTTTACTGAGTGACTTTCACTTGAATAATTTTCAATTAAGGTATCTTTAACTCAAGTATGACAATTGGGTACTTTTTCCACCACTGTTATTATGTCAATATTTATTTATAAGGAATTTCCAGCACGTAATTTGTTTGACATAAAAAGATCCCACCATTTTGAACTAACAAATTGTCTGTGGGCATTTGTAAAATCTTACTCAAACTTCCTGTTTCCATCACAGCCAGCGTGATACGGTATGGCTTTACATGCATAAAAACTGTGGATGGAAATGTGGTAATAAACACACAATGTGGCTGAACGAATGACGGTTTTGGGTAATTAATTAGGAGTATTACCTTGGCCTCATAGGTAACCAGGCAGTAGCTTGACTATATTATAAGTATTCTACTTGATGATTCCACATAAGGTGACTGAAGCAAAGAAGCAAGCCTTCCTGTCTGTCCTATATTAGGCACAGCAGTCTTCCACCCACTCTCCTACAGCAGAGGAACTGTAAACCAGTCTAGCCAATGAACCAGCCTGCTAATTACACTGTGCTTTCCCACAGAGCAGATCATTACCAGTAAACACCCACCATGCTCCCATTCTGCTGGGCCACTGCCTGTCTGTCTCTGGGGACACAGTATTGGAAAGAAAGCATGAAAGACATAACCTAACCCAGTCCACCAGCTGACAACCATAGAGGGGAAGCAGCCCCCCACCGCCCTCCACCCCCCACCACTCAAGCATCCCCTAGGGACTAAACATAACAACCGTGAAACATGGCAATTTATTGTCCTAGCAGAAAGCGTTTGAAGTTCAAGCCTCATATCAAATTATTCAAATATGATTGTCAACAACAAACCAGTTATTTGCATTTTAAAGCACCTCACTGGCAGTGACACATAAGCGCACACACTCACAATTGATCCCAACCTCCAGCATCTCTCTGCTCTGGACGTGAGTGAGTAAGTGAGAGAAATGCCCCAGTAATCTCTATCACTTCTTCTCTCAGTTAGGAGAGGGCTGCTAGGCACCCGTTTCATTAGCGCCACACATTTTTCTCCCCCCCCCCCCACCCTCTCGCCTCCTGAAATCTCGTTATTCAAATTTCCCTGCTGTCATAGTTCATTAGCACTGCAGAACAGTTGTTGTCAGCTGTGTAAATTGCTGTAGGTGCCTTCCTTCATTAGGTAGCCCACCCACAGCCTGTTTGTTCCTTCCATGGCCCAGACTTAAACTACACACTTCCAGAACTGGTGTAAACCTAGGCCAGAAACCTTTCCATTGCTCTCTCTCTCTCTCGTGCAGGATAATCGTTGGCTGTGACTAGCAGGCAGGCGGCTGTCTAATCGATAGCTGAGCTCCTCTCAAGGACAACACTGGAAATAAAGAGCTAAAGCAAGCTGGGTTACAGGAAGTGCCGCACTCACGCTGGGTCTGTGGAGGCAAGGCATCCCTCCCTCTGTCCTTCTGCCTGCCTCCCTGCTTTCCACAGCCATTCCCTTCCCTCCCCAGCCCAGCCCTGATGAAGCGGATCCTTCCAGAATCAGCCCAGTGGGAGTCCTAGATCAATCAGGGCCTGATGGGAGAGCAGGAGGATCTGCTGACTGGGCCAACAGAACTCCAGGAGCCTGCTGGCATATTTACTGGACCTCAGAGGATGAGGGTACATAAAGATTGATTATGAAGTGCAATTTCACAATAACAGAATGACTCCCAATATTTCACTTGTAAAACCATAGATTGCAAAGTTAAACAAACCATACAACTCAACACACAATGACTACTTTTAAATATTATTTCCAAATAAAATTTCCAAACAAAAGGCCCAGTGCAGTCAAAATTCTGTTTCCTGTGTTTTGTTAAATATTTTACAACAGCTGATGAAATCAAACACTAAAAGTGTGAATTTATTTTCTGATAGTTGCTGTTTGAAAATAGAATCTACACAGGTTTGTATGGGTGGGAGTTTCGGCTTGCCTGGTGACATCACCAGGTGGTACGTATAAGCAATAACAACCAAGGAGATGTGTTATATGGCCAATATACCACGGCTAAGGGCTGTTCTTCTGCATGATGCAACGCAGAGTGCCTGGACACAGCCCATTGCCGTGGTATATTGGCCATATATCACATCCCGAGGTGCCTTATTGCTATTATAAAACTGGTTATCAACCTAATTAGAGCAGTAAAAAAAAAATGTTTTGTCATACTGTGGTATATGGTCTGATATACCACAGCTGTCAGCCAATCAGCATTCAGGGCTCAAACCACCCAGTTTATAAATGGTCAATAGACCAATAACAAAGAGTTTCAAACCTATCTGGCAATAACAGCTAGCTTTCCCCTCCCCACTCAGACCACTCCCAGACAGTCCTAGCAATTTTTTTGCTTCAGAAAAAAATGTTTTTGCAAAAAAAAAGCTGTTGTTTATTTTTGACCATTTTAAATCGAAACTATTACAGATAGGTACGTATTTGTTACCCAGAAATGATTTGATATTGTTATAACAAATGGCTGCATTGAGCCTTTAATAAAAACACACTGCCGATGTAAAGTTTGGTAAAAGAATGTTGGTAAAATCTCCATTAGTTTTATGTGATCAACTTTTCCCGAAACTCATTCAAAGATGTCAGCTACGATGTGACACGGAGTTAAAAAAATAAAATCGAACTATTTTGGTTATTGAACTACAGCAAGTGAACTAACTAACACCTGGTAACAGAATTATGGTAACAGAATGACATCATTGGTCCCTGATGTGTACTACACTGAAATACATCATTATGAATGTCATGGTGATGCATCCTGAATAGGTACACAAAGGTAGAAATATGTAATATCCTCCTTTGCATGTTTGGGTATTATTTGACACGGGTTATTATTGTAATGAGCTCTAAGACCAAATCTGTACAGATCAGAGTTGTTTCACACGTTTGGACTCACAGTACAGCCCATTAAAGCACAGTAGAGTAGAGTTCAGTACAATAGAGTAAAGTTCAGTACAGTACAGGGGTAGGTGTGGCAGACAAGCAACCCTAGCTGCTAGGGAGACATGTTGGATGGGTAGGGGTTGGGGGAATGGATGGAGACATGTTGGATGGGTAGGGGTTGGGGGAATGGATGGAGACATGTTGGATGGGTAGGGGTTGGGGGAATGGATGGAGCCATGTTGGGGGAATAGGGTGGAGGCTCACTTATTTTCTTTCTTTACATACTACATGTTACATTTTGGTAAAATAAATACCCACGTTTTTTTGGTAACAGGCTGACTTTACACCAGGCAATATTTCTTAACTTACAGAAGGCAAATAATTTGTGCAAAACTAATATAAAATTGTTGATGTTAGTTGTCTTCACTAACCTTTTTAGTCTGTTTGGGCAGAAATCAAAGCAATGCTCATGACATTTTTGGGGATGGAAAATGGTTGAAAAGGGTATATATACACTTTCCAAACAATGTACTCAGCTTTCATTTGACAAACTGTATGTGCTCATATGAACTTCACAAGTTGGTGCTCATGGGTCCTTTTACATGGAAATGCCCTTGTGCCCATGGTTCCTTTTACATGGAAATGCCCCGAAGCACTATTAGGGAGCTTCGAAGCCGGTGGAGGTGATGATGGGTATTTCAGATTTCAAACCCTCAGGAGGCCAGATTTCCTCTCCTGTGACTGAGTGACAGATCTCTTAATCATTAGGTGTGATGGTAGATCATCTACACTCTACAGCCTGACCTGTGTAGTGGAGCACTGACCTAGCTGTGTTTTATTAAGTGATCTGACCTAAAGGGAACTGGATGTTAAGCATTGAGGACAGCAGTGCTGATAACTCTACTACTAGTCCGCATTATGCTGATTTCCAGGAACTGCAAGGTGGAGCTGGTCACCAATGTCAGACTACACTAAGCAGTCTGCCCACCACAGCAAAGGTTATCAAATCAATGGCTCACTGCTATGTAACCAAATGAGGAAGAGGGTTTCAGACATCTGAATCTCAGGTGTTTACTTAAATATCAATTGAACTTCATGCATAGCTTCTCTCAGACAAAACAAGGTTTTGAGACCTTTTTAAAAAAAACGACTAGACCGAATGCACATTTCAGGCTGTATATTCTGTCACGTCATCAAATCACATTATTGGTCACATACACATATTTAGCAGATGTTATTGCGGGTGTAGCGAAATACACCCACTACCATGTGTTCCACATAACAAGGAATTCGAGAAACAATCATCCATAAAATGACTATATAGTTTCCCTGGGACTTCCAAAACAGACCTTAATGGAAGCCAATGACTTTGGAGCGACAAGCTTTCACAGTGTTTCAAGTCGGTTGTGGTTTAACTGAAACCAAACCCGTGCTTTCTCTCCCCCTCCAGGATGCATAACCATATATTTGAGCTGTGGTTGGTAGCTAGCTTCCCGGGGGATGTATTGTGGACTGCGGAGTTGGTGGATGAGAGGGATTGGAACCACAGCCCCACATTTGGTTGAGTTCTCTCCTAGTCAGTCAGCTGCACAGCTGGCTGGGCTGGGGGAACACAAGGTCTGTATAGATCTGTTCTGTTAGGGTACTATGGGCATGGTATGGAGAGAACACAATCTGGAGGTAGAATGTCCTTTCAGGAGGCAGCGGAAAAGAGCTCCAATCAAAATAACTTGTAGAATTCAGTTGTACCCACTACTATCAAAGTACACGGTTTCATTGATTATAAATGGCATTACGGGAAAAGGTCAGAATTTAGCCTAAATGTGTTCTAAGGACAATGGTGCCCCATCAACCTCTGCCTCTGACCATTGACCATGGCGTCATACTTAGCAGCTTAATCTCCATCCCTAGGAGGACATGAATGTGAAAGTACTCTCCCTCAGGGTGGGGTATATGGTGGCATGAGGGAGGGACAAGGGTTACTCAGTTTTAAAATAGGAGCTTTTTTTTGATAGGCTACTTTATATGAATGGCATGTACAGTGTTTTTGCCCTCCTGCCTGTTGAAATGTTGTACTGATTCCACAGAACTGGTACATCCAGAACACTAGTTTGTTTTACACATAATGTGACATGGGCTGAGCTTATAGCACAAATATTTAGTTAACAATTCAAAGTCAATTCAGATTGCAGTTCCTAATAATGGGTGTCCAGGCCTAATTTATAGACTGCCAGATACTTGTGTTCAAATCAAACAATCAAAAGCAAACACATCAGCAATGAGATGAATGCAAGAGAGAAAAATGAATTCTTGAAAACAATAAGTGACACTTTACTGGAGTGGGTCATTTAGTATGGGTCAATAACCCAAGCCCTTGCCTATAGCTGACTCACCCCTCAAATAGACTGCTGAGTGTGGAAAGGACAAACAGACCTAGACCAGTACAGTGTAGCTTTTGGGATAACTCGAGGTAGAATGGTCTCATTTGACACTTGAAAGTTAATACCAAGAACAGGGGGCCAAAATTTGCACACAGGGAGGTTCACAAAAATGCTTGTTTTGAGAATTGCCAAATTCTGACAGAATAAATCCCTTCTGCTTAGTGTGGATAATAACAGACCCATATTTGACCTGTCGGATTCAGTTTACACCCCCCCATCGTTGAAATGTTAAACGTAGATTGACTAAGGGTTTACAATACTGCAGCATGTGTTACTTTTTGACAAACATGACCACAAAGGAATTCCGGATACAAATAGCATGGATACAATGACAAAGAGACACAATGTAACAATCCCTCATGTAGTAAGTTTATAGCACCTCTGTATGCATTCTTACTCAAGTTGTTTCACTGTTTTCAAATAAACTCTTCAATAGACAAACAAGGGTTTAATAAGAATTTCTGGATCACTGTGACTTTATAGAATAGCTGGAAGAGAGCCATTACCGAATGTTACGTGTTAATATTAGCCTACTTACCGGGGGTCGATTTTGAGGAAACATTTTGGGCGCCGATTGCTGTTTTTGTAATCTTCTTCCTCTTATGGGCAAAGATATTCGGACAGAAATGGAGAAAACTGTATATTGTCGCTTTCAGAGACGCATTTGGCCTGGTTTCAGAGGCGGTAATGACTAATGGGGCTCGGCTCGCTCACTCACTCCTTGCTCAAGACTCCCTTTGTTCTGGTCGATCTCCAACCCACAGAAAAAGAACACTCGATGTAGTAAAGATGCACCCAGTCCGCGGCTAGATGTTTAGAGTCCTCGTGACTACGCACTTCGAAAGAGTAGAATTTCACCTTCTCTTCAAGTAAATGGTCCCCTCCCCGGTGTATTCTCACCGTCTAGAATAAAGAGAAAATGTGGCTATATTATGTGGCTTCCGAGACGGAAACCACCACATTCAATGCAGTCTCTTTTGTCTCGTTGGTTGCTCTATACTAGCCTACTCCTTTCGCTTTGCTTTCCTCTCCCTCCTTTTCTGATCCTCGCCTGATCTTCAATGCTATGAGTTGTTTTCTTGAGAGAGAAACATTTGTTGAGACAGAATGATAAGGGAGAATATATCTATTCCTGTTGATCAAGCCAGCCTAGGACTGGATCCAAGGTTTATTATTTTTTCCTTATTTATGAACAGCCTCAAGTCTACTGAGTTTAATGACAGATTAATCCTTAACATTTTAAGGCCAAAACTGTTTTTTTTATACCTAAACAATTTCTGACCAGTACTCTTGTATTAATAATCTAATGATATTAGTAAAATAAACTTCCTTGTTCATTTTCTCATCATGATTGTACATGTGCTACTCAAATTGGTTAATTCGTGTAGCCATATAATTGAACCCCCCTTTGTATTGTATTTTTGGGTAATATGAGACTCCTATATTAACAATGCTATTATTTTATATACAGTACCTGTAAAATGTTCAATAGAAAGGGGTGTGCAGTGGAATTGTTCAATGATTGAATAAAATCTCCACGTGGGGCTCGACACATCCACAATCAACACTGATGCAAGTAACCAATGAGTATTGAGAATACCCACGTGGGTACACTGACCGTTTGTTTATTGGAGGATTCTGCCATCATAGTGCTCCAAACGTCAATCAAATACACAGAAACGGCTGAGAGGACAATTTAACCCTTTAGAGTATTAGAAGTGATAGTGATGAATAAAGCAGAGTTGTTGGGTAGACCTACAGTATTCAAATACCTTATTTCCTCTCCTACAAATCGTCTGTCGTTGCACAAATCATTAATGTTGCGTAATATATCTATAATTGTATTCACGCTGAATTGACAAAAAAAGGTTGGCAGCCCCTATGAGAATATTATATTCAAGATCTAGGTCATGTTCATTTTTGGACATCTCAAATAAACTATGAACATAAGTAAAGAGCATTCCACCTCACAAACAAATGTATGTAAAGGCAGCAGCTACTCTTCCAGCAGCTACTCTTCCTACTCTGCTATCACATATCTACAATACATAATCTATGTGTACTTGTGTGTAGAGTGTGTGTCTTATCATGTATATGTGTGTCTGTGCCTATGTGTGTCTGTGCCTACGTGTGTCTGTGCCTATGTGTGTCTGTGCCTATGTGTGTCTGTGCCTATGTGTGTGTCTTATCATGTGTATGTGTGTCTGTGCCTATGTGTGTCTGTGCTTATCATGTATATGTGTGTCTGTGCCTATGTGTGTATGTGCCTATGTGTGTCTTATCATGTATGTGTGTGTGCTTATCATGTATATGTGTGTCTGTGCCTATGTGTGTCTTATCATGTGCCTATGTGTGTCTTATCATGTATATGTGTGTCTGTGCCTATGTGTGTCTGTGCCTATGTGTGTCTTATCATGTATATGTGTGTCTGTGCCTATGTGTGTGTCTTTTCACAGCCCCTGTGTATTTGTATCTGTTTAAAAATCATCTGATTCTACTGCTTGCATCAGTTACCTGATGTGGAATAGAATTCCACATAGCCATGGCTCTATGTAGTACTGTGTGCCTCCCATAGTCTGTTCTTGTCTTGGTAGCATGTCTTGTGGAGTATGCATGGGTGTCCGAGCTGTGTGCTAGTAGTTTAAAAACAGACACCTCAGTGGATTCAGCATGTCAATACTTCTTACAAAAATAAGTAGTGATGAAGTCAATCTCTCCTCCACTTTGAGCCAGGAGAGATTTACATGCATATTATTACTGTTAGCTCTCCGTGTACATTTAAGGGCCAGCCATGCTGCCCTGTTCTGAGCCCATTGTAATTGTCCGAGGTCTCTGTTTCTGGCACCTGACCACATGACTGAACAGTAGTCCAGGTGTGACAAAACTAGGGCCTGTAGGACCTGCCTTGTTGATAGTGCTGTTAAAAAGGCAGAGCAGTGCTTTATTATGGACAGACTTCTCTCTATTTTAGCTACTGTTGTATCAACATGTTTTGACCATGACAATTTACAATCCAGGGTTACTCCAAGTAGTTTTAGTCACCTCAACTCGCTCAATTTACACATGATTTCTTACAAGATTTTGTTGAGGTTTAGGGTTTAGTGAATGGCTACAGCAGGAGACCTATAGCCTGTATACTGATAAGCTTTCATATGCCTAAGAAAATTTAACAGATTTTACATTATAAGATTTCACTGTGCATTGTTTGTTCCTTCAGAAGTATTCTTTAAAAGAGGAAAATTCCTAGAGACATTTATTGGTATTCTGGTGGCAGGACCCCTTTAGCAGACCTCATAATTAGAGAGACAGATATTGAAAAGCAATTTTCTGACAGTGGAAATCACAACCTGCCAGAGGTGTGTGTGTGTGTGTGTGTGTGTGTGTGTGTGAGAGAGAGAGAGAGAGAGAGAGAGAGAGAGAGAGAGAGAGAGAGAGAGAGAGAGAGAGAGAGAGAGAGAGAGAGAGAAGAGAGAGAGAGAGAGAGAGAGAGAGAGAGAGAGAGAGAGAGAGAGAGAGAGAGAGAGAGAGAGAGAGAGAGAGAGAGAGAGAGAGAGAGAGAGAGAGAGAGAGAAAAAGAGAAAAAAGAAAAAATTGGGATGAAGGACAGCAGGGGGGATGCTAAGAAAGACGAGATTGAATGAAAGAGAGTGTGCAAGGCTGTTAGAAAAAAAGGAGAGTAAAAAAGGGAGAGAAAGAAAGAGAGAGAGGGAGGGTGGGAGAGAGATATTTTATTGCAATTTTTTCCCCCATGAATTTTAATGCAGCTTGTTGGTCTTCCTTCCAGGGTCTAGGATCCCATTTATTAGAAAAAAAGTGAGGAATGCAATGTATTGCAGGCTGCTGCTTGGAGATGCTTCATGTAGGAGGTGAGTGGGTAGGGCGGGCATCAACGTGCATAGGTAGTTGTTTTGTTCTGGGGGAGGCATAATAATAGATGATAGAATGTGATAAGTGAAGGACATACATTATTGCTATTGGCAGGTCAGCCCAGGGAGGGATGACCAATGCAATCTGATCACTAAAGCACACTCCTTCTTTCACATGTCCTCAGTCCTCAGCCACCACACCATCGTTATGGAAGAAGCTCTTTTGTTTTAAGGAAAATGTCCTGTTGAAAAGATATGAGGCTACAATCAACTCAACAGCACTGTTTGTATATTAACACACACACACACACACACACACACACACACACACACACACACACACACACACACACACACACACACACACACACACACACACACACACACACACACACACACACACACACACACACACACACACACACACACACACACACACACACACACACACCTGTCTTCAAGCAGGCAGCATCCTTGTAAAACTGCATTTGGCAGGGCTTGTGCTCAGCAGTAAAAGCAAGGCAAACTACTACTACCTATAGGCAAATATCAGCAGCCAAAAGAACACCAAGAGGGACTGGTTGTATATGAGGAATTGTGAAGATGCAACAACCAGTTTTTTGTCTGCAAAAACACACATAAAATGACCTACAGATGCTGTGAAATAGATTGGCACCCTTGCACTTCACAATGGACTGCAATGGAGCAGAATGTTCTGTTTTTTAAATCGATGAATGGCCATTTTTAGGCACATGCAACTTGCCACAATTGAGATAAATTACACAGTAAACGGGAATCATTGCCTCCAACCAAATAATTTCAAATGATTTATAATTTAGTCCAGGTGATGTTTTACTTTGAAGTGTTTTGATTGAATTATTATTGTTTGTCCTGTGCAGTCGTAAATAAAACAAATACAGGTGTAAACACCAACAGTTTTTTCAATTTTAACTTATTTACATTTACATTTAAGTCATTTAGCAGACGCTCTTATCCAGGGCGACTTATTTTAGAAGAAATAGTGAATTATGCAAGGTTGCCAATATATTTGACTGCATCTGTAGCTCACAGTTAAATAAAGGTTAAATGTAAAAGCTCATATCACATTTTCAACATCGAACTAGGCTGTTTCAGTACATCTCTCTCAAATTAATACAAATGAGAAAAAGACATATCATATTGAACCAATGGGTGCTAGGTACCCAATGCCCACCTCCCCTCCCTCTCCTATATTAGGGCAGCATGGGGATGGCTCCTGCCCAGCATGGGGGTGAGTGACAGAGAGACAAGGCCACAGTGTTGTTGTGAGCCTCCCCCCAGCAGACAAGCCTGGTGTCAGCACAGAGACAGCACAGTGATTTATCGGTCTCTCCTCCCCTGGGAACCTGCCCCCCTCCCGCCATTCCCTCCATCCCCCACTCCATCCCTCCCATCCCCCACTCCATCCCTCCCATCCCCCCTCCTCTCTCTCCTCCTGACCTCTTGGGGGAAAGAAGGGGTAATTACCCACATCAGTAGCTACACACACACACACACACACACACACACACACACACACACACACACACACACACACACACACACACACACACACACACACACACACACACACACACACACACACACACACACACACACACACACACACACACACACACACACACACACACACACACACACACACACACACACACACACAGACACACGTTCATGCACTCATTAACACAAATCACAAAACACACACTAAATCACAAAACACACACACACCTGACACAGACTTGGGCACATTAACACCCGCAGACATGTGTATCTGGGATCTTAGGAATTCCACTGCTTTCCTTTCATGTTGCAATCCCCACTCAACCATCCCTCACATTCCGGATGCAGTATGATGCTGTACTGTATGTCCATACTACACTACCAATTGAAACAGTAAACCACATCCGCATGACTTAGTTACATAAAGTCTAATCGTATGTAAGAGTGATAGAATGTTGGCTTTTTTTTATATACTTGTTCATTGTTCTTTGTTGATGCAAACACAAACAGAAGACATTGCTCAACCAAAAACAACCTACACATTTTCTCTTTGGAATAAACCATGTGTCACCATACCAATATGATTCCCTGAGCTTAAACAACACAATATTTATGTAATATGACTATGAACATGTAGGCCTATTAAGATCTTTGAAGTGGTCATTGTCAATATCTGGCATACTGTATTGCTCTCTTTGATGGCAATATTCTCCGTTTCTCTTGTTCTCTGTATGAACAAGATAACAGTGTATTTTTTCATATTGTAGCTTAATACAGTCCAGTGTGAAACAGCACCTTGGCATGAGCAATTCATATTGCATTCTAACACACTGCAGGAGGAGGATAACATTGACTTGCAAATAACATCAGCTTCACCCTGCTCTGTCATTCATTACACACGGTAGTAGGCTTAGAGTGGGACCTGTTCCTTCCATACACCTAGAAAAACCTGTTCATGGCCATTCCCATCAATTATGGTTTTAGGCTTGTATTTGTCAAACCAATTGAAATGGCCATTGACATACAGTATCTCTTTATCTATGCACATAGGCTACATTTAATATGTATTTGGTCTACTAGCTACAGTAACAAGCAGATGAAAACACATTTTAAGATATAACATTTCATGGCATTACCATTTGTCAAAGCTCCCAAATCATTCTGTTTTCACTTTGGACACCACATGGGCTTTCTTTGAAAGGAAGTCTGTCTTTGATGTTGAGCACAGGTTGCCGCCTCCCGGTCATTTGTGGCATTGCAATTGCATTCAAATGGGGATTAAATGATTTGTCAGTTACTAGACACGGGTAAATATTGGTAGGCTGGGTCTGACTACGGGATAAGCAAATATAATCATTCGAAATAGAATTTTACATCTATTTCATGGACACGTTTAATCAATACTATCATTGATCATGTTTATATATCGTTATTTCGATTGACATGCGCAGCAAGGTTCTATGGTGTAATGGTTAGCACTCTGGACTTTGAATCCAGCGATCCGAGTTCAAATCTCGGTAGAACCTTATTTTATGGAAAATGGAAACCTGAATTTCCATCTGACGTGAAATATTGCTTGTAGGCTAAACCATTGTTTATAATACTGTCCAGTTAGTAGACATCAGTTTGGTGCATGGAACACTATACAAAACACTGAATTATTCGATTGCTTGTTTTATATCTGTAAAGTATTATTTGTGTAAAGTATTATTTGGGATGTTTAGAACCAAAGTATAAAAGCAAATTAAGTACAGCACAAGTTTTCAAGTCCATGCAAAAAGCAGAATTCAATATAATGTGACTAATACTGCAGTTATAAATGTTTCCCACAAGGAGGCAGTATATTACAGCAGATAGAGGATGGTCTTCATTTGGCACATGGCTTTGTTCACGGTCATCATACACACAGCAGTGAATGTGAGAGAATGAATGAGATACATAAATAATGTGCTCACACCAGTAACCCTTCCTTTAGCTTCATATCCCCATCCTGGGTCAAGGTCAACCCTAACCCTCATCCGAACCTTAGAATGGCGCTGGAATGTATAGCGTCCGTTTTACGGGATCCTGACCAATTCTGTTATTTTCATTTTTTTTGCACTGATCGTAACTTTTTTTTGTACATATTGTTTTTCGCCATCGTTTCCTATGACTGAAAATAGCCTCTGGACATCAGAACAGTGATTACTAAACTCAATTTGGATGAAGATTTCTATCTCAACAAGTCGGAGGCCTAATCCCCGACCCTTGGAAGAGAAAGAGACGGCAATATAGAGGCCGACGTGCAGGCACCCTGATGAAACTACGGCGGGAGGAAATAAACCGCTTCCACCCTCTGTTCCATTTGCGAATATACAATCACTGGAGAACGAACTGGACAAGCTCCATTCGAGACTATCCTATCAACTATCCTATCAACAGGACCCGAAGAACTGTAGTATCCTATATGTTTCTCGGAAACTTGGCTGAACAAGGACATGGATAATATACAACTAGCTGGTTTTGCTATGCGTCGGCAGGGCAGAGTGGCAGCGTCCGGTAAACTCAAGGGGGTGGTGTGTGTCTCTTTGTTAACAACAGCTGGTGCGCAATCTCTAATATTAAGGAAGTCTCGAGGTTCTGCCCGTCTGAGTCAGAATACCTCATGATAAGCTGTAGACCATATTATTTGTCAAGAGAGATTTCATCTATATTTTTTGTAGCGGTCTATTTACCACCACAAACCGATGCCTGTACTAAGACCACACTCAACAAGCTGTATAAGGCCATAAGTGAACCAAAAAATTCTCAACCAGAGGCAGCGCTCCTAGGGGTTTTAATGCAGGAAACCTGAAATCCATTTTACCGCATTTCTACCAATTATGTTACCGGTGCAAAAGAGGTGAAAAAACTCTAGATCACCTTTACTCCACACACAGAGATGCATACAAAGCTCTCCCTCATACCTCCATTTGGCAAATCGAGCCACAACTCTATCCACCTGACTTCTGCTTACAAGCAAAAACTAACACAGGAAGTAACAGTGATCCGATGATGCGGATGCTAACCTGTTTTGCTAGCTCAGACTGGAATATGTTTCGGGACTCATCTGATGTCATTGAGGAGTTTAACACATCAGTCACCGGCTTCATTATTAAGTGCATCGATGACCTCGTCCAGACAGTGATCATATGTACATATCCCAACCAGAAGCCATGGATTTATAGGCAACATCCACACTGAGCTAAACGCTAGAGCTATACCGCTTTCAAGGAGCGGGACACTGACCTGGACACTTCTAAAAATCACAATACAGCTTTGACCATCATCGGCAGGGCTTGCAAACCATCATAGATCAAATCACATTTTATTGGTCACATACATGTGTTAAGCAGATGATATTGCGGGTGTAGCGAAATGCTTGTATTTCTAGCTTCAGTAGTGCAGTAATATCTAACAAGTAATATCTAATAATTTCACAAAAATATACACAATACACACAAATCTAAAGTAAAGGAATGGAAATAAGAATATATAAATATTTGGACGAGCAATGTCAAAGCGGTATAGACTAAGAAACAGTTGAATAGAATAGAATAGAATACAGTATATACATATGAGATGAGTAATGCAAAATATGTAAAAAATATTAAAGTGACTAGTGTTCCATTGTTAAAGGGGCCAGTTATTTCAAGTCTATATATATATAGGGCAGCAGGCTCTATTGTGCTAGTGATGGCTATTTAACAGTCTGATGGCCTTGAGATAGAAGCTGTTTTCATTATTTCGGTCCCAGCTTTGATGCACCTATACTGACCTCGCCTTCTGGATGATAGCGGGGTGAACAGGCACTGGCTCGGGTGGTTGTTCTCCTTGATGATCTTTTTGGCCTTCCTGTGACATCGGGTGCTGTAGATGTCCTGGGGGGCAGGTAGTTTGCCCCTGTGATGTGACCGCACCACCCTCTGGAGAGCCCTGTGGTTGCGGGCGGTGCAGTTGCCGTACCAAGCGGTGATACAGCCCGACAGGGTGCTCTCAATTGTGCATCTGTAAAAGTTTGGGAGGGTTTTAGGTACCAAGCCAAATTTCTTCAGCCTCCTGAGGTTGAAGAGGCGCTGTTGCACCTTCTTCACCACACTGTGTGGGTGGACCATTTCAATTTGTCAATGATGTGTATGCAGAAGAACTTGAAGCTTTCCACCTTCTCCACTGTGGTCCTGTCGATGTGGATAATTGGATAGGCGGTGCTCCCTCTGCTGTTTCCTGAAGTCCATGATCAGCTCTTTTGTTTTGTTGACGTTGAGTGAGAGGTTGTTTTGCTGACACCACACTCCCAGGGCCCTCACCTCCTCCCTGTAGGCTGTCTCGTCATTGTTGGTAATCAGGCCTTCTACTGTTGTGTCATCTGCAAACTTGATGATTGAGTTGGAGACGTGCGTGGCCACGCAGTCATGGGTGAACAGAGAGTACAGGAGGGGGCTGAGCACGCACCTTTGTGGGGCCCCAGTGTTGAGGATCAGTGAAGTAGAGGGTGTTTCCTACCTTCATCACCTGGGGGCGGCCCGTCAGGAAGTCCAGGACCCAGTTTCACAAGGTTGAGACCCATTGCCTCGAGCTTAATGATGAGCTTGGAGGATAGTATGGTGTTGAATGCTGAGATATATTCAATGAACAGCATTCTTACATAGGTATTCCTCTTGTCCAGATGGGATAGGGCAGTGTGCAGTGTGCAGTGTGATGGCAATTGCATCGTCTGTGGATCAATTGGGGTAGTAAGCAAATTGAAGTGGGTCTAGGGTGTCAACACTTGGGCCCCACATATGATCCTTGACTAGTCTCTCAAAGCACTTCATGATGACAGAAGTGAGTGCTACGGGGCGATAGTAATTCAGTTCAGTTACCTTTGCTTTCTTGGGTACAGGAACAATGGTGGACATCTTGAAGCATGTAGGGACAGCAGACTGAGATAGGGAGAGATTGAACATGTCCGTAAACACTCCGGCCAGCTGGTCTGCACATGCTGTGAGGATGCGGCTGGGATGCTTTCTGGGCCATTAGGCTTTCGAGGGTTAACACGCTTAAATGTCTTACTCACATCAGCCACTGAGATTGAAAGCCCACAGTCCTTGGTAGTGGGCCGTGTCGGTGGCACTGTGTTATCCTCAAAGCAGGCGAAGAAGGTGTTTAGCTTGTCCGGAAGCAAGACGTTGGTGTCTGCAACGTGGCTGGTTTTCCCTTTGTATTCCGTGATTGTCTGTAGACCCTGGCACCAACGTCTTGTGTCTGAGCCGTTGAATCTATACTGACGTATTTCCTGTTTGATTGCCTTACGGAGGGAATATCAATAATAATAATAATAATATATGCCATTTAGCAGACGCTTTTATCCAAAGCGACTTACAGTCATGTGTGCATACATTCTACGTATGGGTGGTCCAACACTGTTTGTATTCGGTAGTCGCCTTTCCATGGTTAATTGCAGTAGTTCGCGCTTTCAGTTTTACGGGAATGCCGCGATCTATTCACGGTTTTCGGTTAGGGTAAGTTTTGATAGTTACAGTGGGTACAACATCTCCTATACACTTCCTTATAAACTTACTCACCAAATCAGCATATACGTCGATATTATTCTCTGAGGCTACCTGGATCATATGCCAGTCCCCGTGATCAAAGCAGTCTTGAAATGTGGATTCCGATTGGTCAGACCAGCCTTGAATAGTCCTTAGCATGGGTACTTCCTGTTTGAGTTTCTGCCTATAGGGAATGGAGGAGTAAAATGGAGTCGTGATCAGATTTGCCAAATGGAGGGCGGGGGAGGGCCTTGTAGGCATCCTGGAAGTTGGAGTAGCAGTGGTTGAGTGTTTTAGTAGCACGAGTACTACAGTCAATATATTGATAGAACTTCGGTAGCATTTTGTCTTTGTTAAAATCCCCAGCTACATTAAATGCGGCCTCAGGATATGTGGTTTCCAGTTTGCATAAAATCCAGTGAAGTTCTTTGAGGGCCATCGTGGTATTGGCTTGAGGGGGAATATACACGGCTGTGACTATAACTAAAGAAAATTATCTTGGAAGGTAATACAGTCGGCATTTGATTGTGAGGTATTCTAGGTCGGGTGACAAAAGGACTTGAGTTCCTGAATGTTAAAACACAATCACATCATGAGTAGTTCATAATGAAACATACACCCCCATCCTTCTTCATCCCGGCTAGATATTTATTCCTGTCTGCGCGATGAACTGAGAACCCTACTGGCTGTATGGACTCAGACAGTATATCCTAAGAAAGCAATGTTTCAGAGTATGTTAAAATCCCTGATGTCTCTCTGGAAGAAAATCCTCACCTTGAGCTCATCAACTTTATTATCCAGAGACTGAACATTAGCGAGTAATATACTCGGAATTGGTGGGTGGTGTGTGTGCCTCCTGAGTCAGACTAGAAGTCCACACAAATATGTTTTAGATCAGCCTCTGGAATCAGTTCAATTCCCCTGGGGGATACGAACGAAGGATCTGATTTGGGATTCCTGGTCATAATGCTGGTAATCCTGGTGAGTTACCACTGCTCTGATATCCAAAAGTTCTTCTCTGCTGTATGTAACAACACAAACATTTTTCTGGGCTAATAATGTAAGAAATAACATATTAAAAAATGAAATACTGCAAAGTTACCTAGAGGCTAGAAGCACGGCTGCCCTATCTATCGGCACCATTTTTTCTAAAGGAAACCCAACTGTTTCCCAGTGATGCGAGCCTACCAGATGAGCTAAATGCCTTCTATGCTCACTTAGAGGCAAACATCACTGAACCATGTATAAGAGCACCAGCTGTTATAGACGACTGTATTATCACGCTCTCTGTAGCCGATGTGTGTAAGACCTCAATTACCTCGTACCATGCACATGGACTCGATACTGGTCCCATGTGAATATAGCCAAGTTATCTTTACTTATTGTTATTTATTATTATGTGTTTTACTTTTCTATTATTTTTCTATTTTCTTTCTCTCCGCTTTGTTGGAAAGGGCCGTAAGTAAGCATTTTACTGTTAGTCTACACCTGTTGTTTACAAAGCATGATATTTTCCATGTAGTCATTGCCACACAGGGAGGGTTTTTGGGAGAAAACTATGATTATATCCCTTCTTGCATATAAACATTATTAATTAGAGAGTGATCTAATGTATTCACATATATTTGTTACATTTTCCTTGCAGTTGTGCCATTCAGACATCCTGAGCCCAATTAGGGGGTTCTGCTGGCTGCTACCTAGTAGTTCTCACCCAGTTGTCTCTTCCACAGCGTATCCATTCAGTGTGAATCCAACCTGGCACAAGAGCTGGACAATAAAGAACAACTATGTAGAAATATGGTAATGTCCTTTCACTCACTGTTTTCTGTTGTCTACTAAAACCAATAAATTCACACAGACACGAATAAATGAGCTGAGTCTTCCTTTCCCTCATCTTGATATCTAATCCCTCTCTGGACCCATGAAGATCTTGTAGGTCAGGGGTGTCTCTTCTGACTGGACAAACACAGTTCTGTGGACCCAAAGGGGCCCAAATATTAGTCCTAGTGAATCTCTTTAGTCAGCAATATTTCACATCCTTTAATACGCAGAATGATTGATAACAAAAACAGACAAATTAAAATAGTCATGGGTAACCAGAGATGATCTGCTCGGCTGGGGAATGGGTAAGGTCAGATCGGGCGATGAGAAAGTCAGTGTTATGATGTTGAACTAAACTCTTAAGTACAGTATCTTTCTCTGACTGATGAAGGTCATTTTCACCTAAATGCCACCGTTTTCTAATTTATCTTTATCTAAGAAGTACAGTATTTGTCTCTCTATTGAGAGAGTATCGTGTATCAAACATTTTGTCCACACTCAGCGGGCCTAGATGTGTACAATATTTTAGGAAACACATCTTCTCTATCCTGGTCATGCTTAATTTAAACTGCAAACTACTTTGTTCTCTCAGATATCTCTTCTTGGTGTGTTTGTAGTGTCTCATGTTGAATATATACTACTGTTATTGATATATACTACTGTTATTGTCTTCCCGGTCTCTCCGTAACACTAGTCACAATGTCTGCCTCTGGACAGCCACATGGAAACCTATGAGTACTATCCTTTCTGGCTCCATTCATCATCACTTTAATGAGGAAAAACAATAACTGTATTAGGTTACTCTACTCTTCCACTAATTCATCCTCTATCTTTTTCTATTCTTCCATTTCTACCACTTTTTAACTTCCATTTTCCTTTGTGTTTTTCCCCCAAATTGTATTGGCTCCCTCTATGTGCCTCTCATCCTCTCTCCAAGCCGTTCCTCTTTTCCCCTGGGGTGCCAGTGCATGGGAACTGAACTGCCCTCCACTCTGCAGCCAACACACTCAGATTTTCCTTTTTTGTTGTTGCTTGTTTTCCTCTCTCCCCTCCAGATTTCTGTCACAGGAACGGACCTTGTATTTTCCAGGGGAGCCCAGGTGGCTGTGCAGAGTGCAGTAAATCCAGGCCTCCTGGTTCCTCATGTGGTCCCTCACTCACTCTGACTGGAACTGGAACAGGCCCACTGCACCAGCCCAATAGAAACCCAGTAGATGTGATCCAGGCCTTTGCTACATGGAATTAGCCAAATATGAATGGAAGTAGCTATTAAAATCAACCATGCTTTTGGCTGCTGAGTTGTGGGGTTTGTGATTCTGTGCAGGGGCATTTACTGTTAAATTCAGGGCAATGTGATATACTGCACCACAACCCACTGGGATTGACTATGATGTGTTAAGCAATATGATTTAGAAACAAGTCATACCGTGGAATTTGAATTTATGCAAGTTGTTAAAGTTCAGATACTTTTAGACAGATCACTACCTAACTGAATATTGAGTAAGTGCTGAGTTTGTGTATTTGAATGATGGCGTTCATTCATTTCACCTGCCCCAAAAGACAATTCTTCATAAAGCCAATCTAAATATAGTGTGACTTAAAGATAAACACATCTACATGATAAAATCTAGTTGGGTACGTACTCCTTTTCACCCATTTGGCAGAGATACATAATGTCCCCACAGGATGAGATTGCTGAAATATGTATCATTCCCATAATGTATATCATCAGTATATCATTCACGTGATGTTTGTGTACATTATTCTATATATAAACACATCTGCTCATCAACATGTGGGCTCAACAAATGAGGTGTTATCCCATGCTGAAACCTGTGTATCCTTCCCTGTGAAATGACATCATAGCATATCGAAACAGGGCTCGCTGCTGTCACGACTTCTGCCGAAGTCGTTGCCTCTCCTTGTTCGGGCGGTGCTCGGTGTTCGACGTCACCGGTCTTCTAGCCATCATTGATCCTTTTTCATTTTCCATTGGTTTTGTCTTGTCTTCCCACACACCTGTTTTCAATCCCATTCATTACCTGTTGTGTATTTAACCCTCTGTTTCCTCTCATGTCTTTGTCAGAGATTGATTTGTTGTCAGTGTATTGTTTGTATAGGTGCGCGTCGGGTCTTCGTACCCATGTTTTGTTTGTACATTTATTGTTATGGCGCATACTCGTGGAACTTTATTAAAAGACTCCATATTTAAACTCCATTTGACTCTCCTGCGCCTGACTTCCCTGCCACCTATTACACCTATGCGTGACAGCTGCTGAATCTCTGCAGAGCTCCTGGAAGTCTGTCACACTTGGCTCTCACAGGGCTCAGGTGCTGAACGTCTGCTTACCTCTGTGTGTCTGAGATGGTTGTTCCCAGCCCCCTCCTCTACTCCCTGTTCACCCGGTTACCATCCAGAAGGACGAGGTCAGTACAGGTGCATCAAAGCTCGGACCGAGAGACTGAAAAACAGCTTCTTTCTCAATGGCATCAGACTGTTAAACAGACATCACTACACAGAGGCTGCTGCCTACATACAGACTTGAAATCATTGGCCACTTTAATAAATAGAACACTAGTCACTTCAATAATGTTTACATGATCTTGCATTACTCATCTCATATGTATATACCGTATTCTATACTATCTATTGCATCTTAGCCTATGCTAAAATGCTTAGATCTGTGTGTATTAGGTATGTGTTGTGGAATTGTTAGATACTACTTGTTAGATATTGTTGCACTGTCGGAACTAGTAGCACAAGCATTTTTCTACACTCGCAATAACATCTGCTAATCATGTGTAAAATTGTATTTTATTTGAACATGGGCTCATCAAATGGACATTTCTAACAGGTTATAAACATCTCTCTAATATGTCAGTGAATGACAGAACAAGAGAAACTGCCCATGCACAACCAAATTTCAAAATTGCACCTTGAGCGTTCTACTATTACAACCCTCAACCACATTAAATTGAAAGTGTCAAGGCTCAGGAGAAGACCCAGATGCAGACAGTTTCAAAGTAACAAAAGTTTATTACAAACGACAAGTCAAGGTCAGGCAGAGGTCAGTAATCCAGAGCAGAGTCCGAAAGGTACATAACGGCATGCAGGGTTCAGTAATCCAGGGTACAAAATGGCAGGCAGGCTCAGTGTCAGGGCAGGCAGAATGGTGAAAACCCGGGAAAAACAGGAACTAGAGCAGGAAAGACAGGAAAAATGCTGGTAGGCTTGACGAAACAAAACAAACTGGTAACCGACAAACAGAGAACACAGGTATAAATACACCTGGGATAATGAGGAAGATGGTCGACAACTGGAGAGGGGTGGAGACAACCACAAAGACAGGTGAAACATCAGGGTGTGACAGAAAGCCTGAATTATTATAATATTTTTTATTAAGTCTGGAACCGTGCTCCGTATTGACCTCGTTCTGGGTCCGGATCCGGATCCGGACTGTGTTCTGCCTGTTGAGTATGGCTGGTTTAGTGAGTTGAAGAATGGAGTTCTATGACAAATAGTTTAAAGGTCCAATGAGGTTTTTTTTAAATCTAAAATTATTACAACAAAAATAGCTTCTTAGCAAAGAGCAATTTCTCAAGCAATAATTTTGCTAGGACTGTCTTGGAGTGGCATGAGTGGGGAGGGGAAAACTGTAAACGATCTGTTATTGGCAGAGAGGTTTGGAACTCTCTTTCTTATTGGTCTAGTAACTAGTCCAGCCCAAACTCACTCCCACCAAAACAGGCTGAAATTTCAGGCAGTCTTTTCAAACAGCTCATACATTAAAAGGGCATTATTATACTTTTCACAATTTAACAGTATTATTCCAACCTCATAATGTGGAAATATATATAAAACATAGGAAAATCACATTTTTGACTGCAATGGGCCTGTAATAATTGGATGATGGACCTTTATTTTTTCTTTATTTAACTAGGCAAGTCAGTTAAGAACAAATTCTTATTTTCAATGAACAGGCAGTTAACAGTGGGTTAACTGCCTGTTCAGGGGCAGAAAGCCTGAATTATTGTCAGCCTGGGGGTTTGAACTTGCAACCTTCCGATTACTAGTCCAACGCTCTAACCACTAGGCTACCCTGCCACCCCTAAATGGTTGGAGAGAACACCTTTAAGAAAAGATTGCAGTTTTGAAACTGCAGTAAAAGTGCAGTAACTGCAGGCAATTGTGATATTCTGGACTCAGTAATTTGCAGAATAACTGCAGTATACTGCAGTTGAACTGTAGTCATACTGCACTTTAACTGGACTTACACTGCAAAATTACTGCAGTAAAGACCAGGGTTATTTTTGATGCAGTATTTGCAGCATACTGCAGCATACTACACACTAACTACAGTTTTTCCTACAGTCTACTGGAGTAATACTGCACTCTGACTGACTGATCTGTTTTATAAGGGGAATACAATTTTATTGGATTAGAATAAAATTTCAAGAGGATTTTAAGTATTGCCATCCATTACCAATGAACACAGAACATAAAATAACAGTGAAAGGCTGCTATGGGGACAAGGCCACATGAGGGTGATGTCTTATTGAGAGCCAGCAGTGAGACAGAGAGTTGCCTATAATAGTAGGTGGAAAACAACAGTGATTCAAGCAGAGGCAGCTCATTTTGTGGAGACATTTTAATTGGTAGAATGTGGAGACAAGCTAAATGCCTCTATTGGATCCATTTTGAGAGAAGAAAGGATTTAACCACGTCTACAGTTGGTGGTACATGAATTACTTGTATGTATTTATTTTCCCCAATTTGATCACTTTTTTCTCCCAATTCCTTGGTATCCAAACCATAGTTATGACCTCGTCTCATCACAGCAACTCCCAACGGGCATGGGTGTCACACCTTGATCTGTTTCACCTGTCTTGTGCTTGTCTCCTCCAGGTGTCGCCCATTTTCCCCATTATCTCCTGTGCGTTTATACCTGTGTTTTCTGTTTGTCTGTTGCCAGTTCGTCTTATCTCGTCAAGCCTACCAACGTTTTTCCCCCATACTCCTGTTCTCTCTAGTCCCTTACTAGTGCTTCCAACCTATGCTGCCTGCCATCCTGTACCTATCAGACTCAGACCTCGTTTACCAACCTAGGCCTGTCCTGACCCCGTGCCTGCCTGCCATCCTGTACCTATCAGACTCAGACCTCGTTTACCAACCTAGGCCTGTCCTGACCCCGAGCCTGCCTGCCATCCTGTACCTATCAGACTCTGACCTCGTTTACCAACCTAGGCCTGTCCTGACCCCGTGCCTGCCTGCCATCCTGTACCTATCAGACTCAGACCTCGTTTACCAACCTAGGCCTGTCCTGACCCCGAGCCTGCCTGCCATCCTGTACCTTTCAGACTCTGACCTCGTTTACCCACCTAGGCCTGTCCTGACCCCGAGCCTGCCTGCCATCCTGTACCTTTCAGACTCTGACCTCGTTTACCCACCTAGGCCTGTCCTGACCCCGAGCCTGCCTGCCATCCTGTACCTTTCAGACTCTGACCTCGTTTACCCACCTAGGCCTGTCCTGACCCCGAGCCTGCCTGCCATCCTGTACCTATCAGACTCTGACCTCGTTTACCCACCTAGGCTTGTCCTCGACCTGTCCTTTGCCTGCCATCCTGTACCTATCAGACTCTGACCTCGTTTACCAACCTAGGCCTGTCCTCGACCTGTCCTTTGCCTGCCTCCTGTTGTTTTAATAAACTACCCTGTATATTGAACCTCCCGTCTTCTCTGTCTGCATCTGGGTCATATCCTGAGTCGTGTTAATGGGAGAGTTGAAGATCGGAACACGCGTCCTCCAAAACATGCCCTGTCAAGCTGTGCTGCTTCTTATCACACGTTGCTCTTCTCACACCACTTCAAAACCGAAGTTACTTTTTCGTAGCAAGTTAGGAGAACTTATGCAGCAGGTTAGGATAATTAACATAGCAGGTTAGGAGACTGAGGTTAAGGTTAAAAAAGGTTTAGGGTAAGGGTTAGCTAAAATACTCTCCTTACACACATGAAAAAATACTACAGTTCTTGCTATATAATTCTATAGTAAACTGTAGCATACTGTAGAATACTATACCGCACACTGTAGTATCCCTCGATAATGTGTAGTACTTACTATAGAATGTTGTAGTATACTGTAGAGTGCTATCGTAAATACTACAGTATTATCCACACAAAAACCACTGTAGTAAATACTACAGTAATGTCCGCACAAACACTACAGTCCGCAAAAACATTTTTTGAACCATAGTAAATACTACTGTATTTAATCTGCCCATTCCCCTCCCCATATCGCAATTTGTGCCACCCATATGTGAGAAACCCTACATGCCAAGTATAGACTATATATTGTGTTCCCTACAGGTTATAGGAAAGAGCAGAAGTGCTGAACTATATGTGCAGACCCAGTCTTACCTATAGGTTACAGAAAATGTGTTCTTTACTTTTTCTCCAGATGGTTTCCTGAAGGAGAAGCCTCCACTTCTATGTCAAAGATAATAAAACAAAATACTAAAATGTAGTAAATACTACAGTAATGTCTGCAAAAACGCTAAGGTAAATACTATAGTATATTACAGGTATGTAAATTAGGCTAACCAGCTATCTAAATCTTGTAGCTATCATGGCCTGATTATGTGCCCATGGGGGCCTCGACCCCCAGGGGCCCACAATGATTTTGTTGACTCTGTCAGGTATCATATAAACACACATAAGACATGTCAAAATGTGTAGAATTTGAGGAAATTAGCTTTAAAACTGCTAAATGTTCTCGCCACCGCATGGCAAAATGTGTAAAATTGTAAGAATTTTGCTTAAAAACTGCAAAATGTTCTTTCCACCAACAAGAGGAATGTGAACAGTTTGGGGTTGCATGGGTCACGAGGTGGTGGGAGGGGTCAAAAAAGACAAAATAAATCCGTGTCACGCCCTGACCATAGAGAGCCCTTGGTTCTCTATGGTGTAGTAGGTCAGGGCATGACTAGGGGGTGTTCTAGTATGTCTATTTCTATGTTGGTGCTAATATGGTTCCCAATTAGAGGCAGCTGTTTATAGTTGCCTCTGATTGGGGATGATATTTAGGTAGCCATTTCCCCACCTGTGTTTTGTGTGATATTGTTTGTGTTTAGTTGCCTGTGTGCACGTCATGACTTCATGTTTCTTTATTGTTTTGTTTATTTCACAGAGATTAAAAATATGTGGAACTATACTCACGCTGCTCCTTGGTCCGCTCATTACGACTATCCGTACCTTTGCCACCCAGGAAATGTGTGTGACTGGACCTATAAAATAGATATATTTTCCTTTATTATTTCCCCTTACCCTACCACCCCTCCCCAAATTGGAGTAAACTAATGGACAACAACACTTGTAAATATATACATTTTTACAGACACAGTATATTTTACAATAGTTATCTTTTGTTGTTTTTAGTCCCATCCTTCAGCTACCCTCAACCCCTCCCATCTATCTCTGAAGACCATCCAGTTTTGATTTCTATTTGTCATAGATTTTTCAACTGTGCTATTTCACAAAAGTTCTGAACCTACATACATTTGACGGACACAGTATATTTTATATTAGTTATCTCATTTTATATTAGTTATCTACTATAGTATATATTGCAGTTTTCTTTAACTAAATAATTAATTTTATAGTTAACTGTAAGTACTACAGTACATACTACAGTATTAACTGTAGTCTTTCCACAGAAACACTACAGTGAATACTACAGTAATGTCCACAAAAACACCAAAGTGAATGCTATAGTATTTGTACCATAGTATAAAATAGTATTTTTTAATGTGGGAACCTGCTATGAAAATCACCTTGTATCAAAGTAGCGATGTGAAAAGAATATTTCCCGTGCCATTGCGCCCGGAGGAAGCGATGGCTCGTCTGTCGACCTCAGTCAGCTTGCAGGTGCCCGACCCGCCACAAGGAGTCGCTAGAGCACGATGAGACAAGGAAACCTTGCTGGCTATCTCTCCTCCACCCCGGACGGTGCAGGGCCAATGTGTGTCGCCCTATGGGACTCCCGGCCACAGCTGGACTCGATGATGCCGCTGTGCTATTCGGTAGGCCAACATTGAAAAGTGACATTGTTCAGGCAAACTGACACTGGCATCTACACTACAAAGTAAATGAACCTTTAATTGCCACAGATCAAATTTGTTCTCAGTGAAAACGCATTTGGAGTTACCTTTCTAGCTAATAGGCCATTTTAGAGTTTACACCTCTTCCAATTATGTGGGAAGGTCAAAATGACAAAAAACTATCTACCAAATCTATTAATTTCAAAATATTGATTACGTCTCCTTACCATTATCATTCACCTGATAATAATACATTTGTTAATGTATGATGGAGTCCCTGGGTCGCAGGTTTGCCTGGGAGAGGGTCCCTGTGCAAAAAAAGGTTGAAGACCCCTGGTTTAGAATAATGTTTACTCATACCAGTGTCATTGCAAATGTATTCTGACTCATAGCCTAATAGTAAATACATGTACTCTGATCAGGTTTAAATTGACATCAGGCCTGAAAGTCACATCACCCTGGCTTGGAAAGTGATGTTTAATTCCTATCTGAATCCAGCCAGAGTGCGGATATCCAACAATTGTCATTTTTATTCACCGTCAACCCGCATTCAGAATGACTGCCAGGGGTAATAAGATTAATAAAAGAGACTACCTAAACCATCTAAACTGGAACAACCAGTGATGGGCGTAGTTCTGAGTGTTTTACTCTACACAAAGTGAAAATGACACAATCACACTTAACTCTGGTAATTCACGACACCACTGAGTGTTAATTACACTCTTTGCAGAGTTAATTTATCTCTTTCAGTATAATAATAGCAAATCTGCTGTAATGACTTTCTATTATTTCATGTGTATCAGAAGTGAGGGAAGAAAGCAAAATCAGTAAGTAGTCCGAGTACTATAACTGCTATCAGTAAGTCAGACTACTGTCTGTGAAATGTTTGGAAGGGCACTGGCCTAATGGTCCTACCAAGATAACCTTTGACCTGGGCCATTTGATCGATACAGTCCTGTTTCAGATTGACAACAGCTAGTAGTTAGTTCTGTTGACTGAGTGTCTGTTGAGAGCAGTGTAATGCCAGGGTAGTGGGTTCATCCCGGGACCACCCATACAGAATGTATGCCTTTTTTGGAAAAAGCATTTTTATATATATTATAAGCACTCAATTCCTTTTTCAAAAAGCATTTTTTCTCGTTTTAAGCACATGAACTGCATGGATGGACATAAACAGAGACACAGCCCAATGAAGCCGCAAAATAACAATGTAGACCAAGGCGAAAAGAGACAATATGAAGCTGCACTTTAAAATGCTCCAGTGTTTGCCCATGCATTCCAGCTTGGGACCACATGTGTGTGAGTCTGACCAGAATTAGGTGTTCTGCAAGGTGCAGCCACAGTCCCAAACACTGCAGCTAGAGCCGATTCTCTCTCTCAGATTTCTTCATTGCTTCCACAGCTGAGGCTTCTCCAACCCAGTGGTTCCCAAACTAGGGTTCATATGAAAATGGGGTTGCGGGAGAATTGACTAAATCCTGAAAAATATGATATACAGTATATACAGTACCAGTCAAAAGTTTGGACACGCCTACTTATTCAAGGGTTTGTCTTTATTTTTTGTCTTTTTGTCTATTTTTGGCTTTACATTATAGAATAATAGGGAAGATATCAAGACTATGAAAGACCACATTTGGAATCATGTAGTAACCAAATAACTGTTAAACAAATAAAAACATATTTTAGATTTTAGATTCTTCAAAGTAGCCACCCTTTAACTTGATGACTTTGCACACTCTTGGCATTCTCTCAAGCAGCTTGAGGTTCTCACCTGGAATGCTTTTCCAACAGTCTTGAAGGAGTTCTCGCATATGCTGAGCACTTGTTGGCTGCTTTTCCTTTACGGTTCAACTCATCCCAAACCATCTCAATTGGGTGATCAGGTGATTGTGGAGCGAGATCATCTGATGCAAGCACTCCATCACTCTCCTTCTTGGTTATATACTAAGGGTTATATAGCCCTTACACAGCCTGGACTTGTGTTTTGGGTCATTGTCCTGTTGAAAAACTAATGATAGTCCTACTAAGCACAAACCAGATGGGATGGCGTATCACTGCAGAATGCTGTGGTAGTCATGCTGGTTAAGTGGGCCTTGAATTCTAAATAAATCACAGACAGTGTCACTAGCCATGCACCCCCACACCATCACATCTCCTCCTCCATGCTTCATGGTAGGAACCACACACACGAAGGTCATCCGTTCACCTACTCTGCGTCTCATAAAAATACACGGTGGTTGAAACCAAAAATCTCAAATTTGGACTCATCAGACAAAAGCACAGATTTCCATGGGTCTAATGTCCATTGCTCGTGTTTCTTGACCCAAGCAAGTCTCTTCTTATAATTGGTGTCCTTTAGTAGTGGTTTCTTTGCAGAAGTTTGACCATGAAGGCCTGATTCACGCTGAATCCTCTGAACATTCGATGTTGAGATGTGTCTGTTACTTGAACTCTGTGAAGCATTTATTTGGGCTGCGATCTGAGGTGCAGTTAATTGCCCATTTCTGAGGCTGGTAACTCTAATGTACTTATCCTCTGCAGCAGAGGTAACTCCGGATTCAGTGCTCTCGTCTGCATTAAAACCAAGTATAAATCCAGGTTGGATATGTCAGCAGAGACATTCACAATTGACTGTCAAATCCCCATATTAAAAGTATGTGATGGTGAGTTGAGAAGACAATCAGAAATACTGTTAGAATGTTTTTCAATTCACTGCCATAGCAGACCCCAAATAAAAAAGTAAATATTGGCTGTTAATTACATAATTTCTTTCACATTGTTGGGGTTACGACTATTATAAGATATCAAAATGGTTTGAGAACCCCTGTTCTAATCGCTCATTTGAGGAGCCATTTTTCACCCTGCCCTGAGCCATTCACAGAATCTCAACTCCTGGACCATTTTCACCCTGCCCTGAGCCATTCACAGAATCTCAACTCCTGGACCATTTTTCACCCTGCCCGGAGCCATTCACAGAATCTCAACTTCACAGAATCTCAACTCCTGGACCTGGACCATTTTCAACTCCTGGACCATTTTCTGCCCGGAGCCATTCACAGAATCTCAACTCCTGGACCATTTTCACCCTGCCCTGAGCCATTCACAGAATCTCAACTCCTGGACCATTTTTCACCCTGCCCGAGCCATTCACAGAATCTCAACTCCTGGACCATTTTTCACCCTGCCCGGAGCCATTCACAGAATCTCAACTCCTGGACCATTTTCACCCTGCCCTGAGCCATTCACAGAATCTCAACTCCTGGACCATTTTTCACCCTGCCCAGAGCCATTCACAGAATCTCAACTCCTGGACCATTTTTCACCCTGCCCGGAGCCATTCACAGAATCTCAACTCCTGGACCATTTTTCACCCTGCCCGGAGCCATTCACAGAATCTCAACTCCTGGACCATTTTTCACCCTGCCCGGAGCCATTCACAGAATCTCAACTCCTGGACCATTTTTCACCCTACCCGGAGCCATTCACAGAATCTCAACTCCTAGACCATTTTTGCCTTTGGAGCTCAGATGGGTTTTAAGGAATTGTGTGAATTGCTGTGTTATTAGTCAGATCTGTGAATGTTTTTATTACAATGCTGAAATAAGGGGTTAAAATGTCATAGCACTTCAGCTACAGGTCGGTAGCCTCTCACTCAGTGCTTGGAAACACAAAACAAGTTACTGTATATACATGAGTAGGACTTTCAAAATAAGTGACTAATATTGTTTTAAATGAGGGGTGACAGTGGTGTTCATTTGAGCTGCCAATAAGACTTGCAAAAATGTCCCTGGGGTCTGATGTTCATGTCAATATAAATGTGTGTTCATTTTGGTTGAGACGTCCCATTCTACGGACCTTCTCTATGAGGGGGTAGGGGAGTCTTGCTCGACCTCTCCCAATCCCTGGCACTTGTTTTTAATTAGTCTTGCTGAAAAGCCAGGGATAAGTCAAGGGGGTTTTGTACTGAACTTGTAACGCAGGACAGATCTGTGGCTATGCATCAGCCACGCGACAGGATGTCTCCAAGTTAGAACCACGTAAATCATGGATATGCCCAGTTGAGCTATATTCACGCCATGCATAGATAGGATCCTATGCAAAGCTGTGGGCTCTCAGGCACAAATCAAATGGATAACCTCATATTGCTACTGCTGTGTCAAAATGCTCCGGAAATGTCAGTTGAAGCGTCCTAAGGTGTCCTGTGAATAGTTAGCATCTCCAAAGCTGTACTCCATCACAAGCAAAGCTAACAACAGAAACCCAACAGTCATTCATGATTGTTACATCCCTATTCATCTCATTATTCTACACAGGATACAATGGCTAGTGAAAATACTCATGGCCAAGTGCACACAAAAAGCGAAGAGGACACGGAGGAATCCCTAAACAGACCCCCCTCACACAGGAACAGGACATCAGACAGTAAAACCACGGTAGTAGCAGAACTACTGGAAATCCCTTGCTCATGTGAATTCCACTGTCATTGAGGAGGGATGTCAGGCTCATAGGGATTTTAATTCTATGGTCAGGCTTTTCTCTCTCCAAACAATACTCATTAAAGCAGATACCAATCCTTTATCAATGGATGAAAACAAGTTGCTATGTGCATTTGTGAAAAACCAAAACATAATTTCTGAGTGAGACACGCCACATCATATGTCAGTGCAGAGGGATTGAAATAATCGAGAGAACGGCTGGGAATCATGATTACTCAAGCTAGCTGGAGTATGGCCAGACATGATCGCACGCTGATATTATACCATCCTCATTACGATCTAAATCACTCAGAAACAATGTGACAACTCACAAGTCCCACCACCTATCCCATACTTGTGAAATATGTGTCGCAAGAGTGAAACCAGTGTGGTCTCTAATTATTTGATTGCCTAATGACCGAATGAGTTCATTGGAATGCAAACTTATTTAATGTGGAATGGAATGCATGACAAATAATGTGTCAAGATTATGCATAAATCTAAGATTAAACCTTGATGAAAGCTAACCAGAGACCTTCCTGACAAGTCACAGTTTGACACAGCTGTTTAGTTAATATGAAAATATGACATTGAAACATCATGTATATTTGGTATTTATTTAGAGTCCTTTTGTGTATACATAAACAGCTATGGCTAGATGAATGTACAGAACAGCATCATGTTGGACATACAAAGAATGGCCAACCAGGACCTATTCGAAGGCACCAATCCTAATGGAAATAGTTTGATTACAAATGAAACACACACCACCCAGAACAAGGCTAACCGAGTGCCTTTTATGATGGAAACCTGGAGGTGACTCAAACACCATTACATTTTCATACTATTGTTTCATGGGTAAATTTGGTCTGGGGATTCAGTAATACACAGCTGAGACGTTACACAACAACAACACTTCACTGAAGCTGGTCCAGGTGGTTCTCATTTCTGGAATTCAAAGCAAGTTTTTAAAAGTCTGGAAGTCCGTAGGGACCAGGTCTCCGCAGGAGGCCCTTGCCATTCCACAGTCACAGGTCACTTCTCAGTCAGCTCTCTGAGCCTCACAATCACTACCAGCTGACTGATATGTCGTCAGTCCTCCTGTGCCAAGCAGGGCCAGGCCTGACAGTCAGTGTACAGGAGCACTTCTTCACAAATTAGCTCAATCAGTCCAGTCTAATCTTTGAACTTTGCACAGAACAGTATTAACAGCTTGCAACAAATGACTCGAATGGTAAGATGTATCTTTACAACCCTTAAAGGCTCATGTTAAGGCATCTGGTTTGCGTTGTCAACTTGGAATCTGATCCATTTGTGGCAATCTTAAAGGGCACTAGTCCAGGTAGGCACTGGTTTGATATGGGCCAGAGAACATGTACATGTGAGAAAAAAACAACATACCTACATGCATATTTACACGCATTCTCCATGCAGTATGAAAAATGTCACAATATTAGAAGATACAGTATTTGTGGCTCATAGTGGCTAACAGGGGTGATCGTGATTGCAAAATAGCTGAACAGCGCTGGTATAATAGACATTTCCAACCGTGAGAATAAAGTAATCTATAATTAATCAATAAGGCACGAGGGGATGTGGTATACGGCCAATATTCCACGGCTAAAGGCTGTTCTGATGTACTATGCAACGCAGCGTGCCTGGATACAGCCTTAGCCGTGATATATTGGCTGTATACCACAAACCCCAGAGGTGCCTTATTGCTATTATAATTTGGTTACCAACATAATTAGAGTAGTACAAATAAATGTTTTGTCATACCCATTGTATATGGTCTGATATATGATATCATTCAGGGCCCGAACCACCCAGTTTATAATAGAAAATAAATTAGAAGGCCCTTCCAAATACCTTCAATTCATACCAAAGGAGCAATGTTACTGTTAAAACATTTATATATAAAAAATAGGGAAGCCAGAATGGCATAGCTAAAAGCTGAATTTCTAAACTCTTTGACAAATATTTGCAGTGATTGTCTAGTGGTATATCACTCTGGAACATCCAAGGAAAGCTTACACAATCAACAACATTTCTAACTCTCTGCACTCCATGTCACATAGGTGAAACATTCAACATATCAATCCCAAACTTCCACTGAAATCAGATTACTCCTCCGACGAAGGTGCACTAAAACTAATCTCCTCAGAGAACAGTCTCGTTCTTTCTAATGTGAATGTTTGGTGCTCTATCCTAATCTATTGTGTAAAATAAAGTTGAAAAAAAAAAAACATACAAAAAAAATGTTTGTGAACATCAACCATGATAAACATTCATGATTAAAACAAAAGTCCTCTCCCATTCGTGGGGAGGGGGAGTCATGTCTTCGGAAGGGGGCTGATGCACTCAGGCCATAGAGGGTTCTGGTATTGTGTGCAGCCCCTTCACTCAGCCCAGTGGTTTGTGGGAGTTTGTGGTGAGAGTGGTTGACATAGTCTGGGGGCCCCTGGGTTGGCCCCTCTCACACAGGCCCTGGGTAGCTGTAATGGTTGTTGTGCTCTGCATCGGCCATCTGCAGGCTGGGTTTGCGCTCCAGTTCCTCGCTCTCAGCCGTCTCTTGGCTGGAGCAGCGGGGAGGGCGCTGCTTGAAGAAGTCTGATACGTGGCGCACCTGTAAAGAGAAGAGGGACATAGTGGGTCAGACTGAGTGAGAGGACCAAGGGCAGGGCTAGAAAGTATGATTGTATATGTCTGGTTGTGGAGGGCACCATGCAGCTGCTCCACATCTGACAGGAACACACAGTGCGCTGCATAACCCCTCCAGCTCTCTAACCATCATAAAACATTGGGTCTGGGAGGGTCCCTAATTGCATACAGAAGTCTGAAATACGAACTGAGGCTTCGCTTTTCAATATTTATCCCCCACGTCTCCGAGACTTCCAAAAGGCGTTGCTGAAAGAGGTTCGATCAAAACAGGGGACTAGGAACAATAAAAAGTCAGCAGGCAACACTCACGTTGAGGATGGCGATGAGAGCGCCTTGGAGGAAGCCCACCAGAACGTCGCTCCAGTGGTGCTTGTAATCAGACACGCGGGTGTAGCCCACATACACCGCAAAGGCCACAAGGAAGAACTGGATTGTGGGCCGGAGGAGTCTTGCCCACTTAGCCCTCAGTCTCGCCTGGACATACAACTAGAGAGAAAGAGAGGGAGAAGATGTTTTAGTTCTCTCATAAGTAGAGCTGTGTTTGTAGAAAATTTGCCTTTACTGCTGATTGAGGTCATTTGTGGTTTTTGTGTTGTAGTGAACAATCTTACCAAATAAGGCAATGTTATTTGACTGTAAACTGGCCCCAGTTACACTAAGCCTACCATCATGCCTCAATGAATGTCTGAAACACAGCATTTGTTAGTAAATGTTTCTTTCATGTAAACAGTGTGCAAGTCCATTCTTCAATTGGCTATGTAATATGAAAGCATGTTTAGCTATTTCACAATGCTAACCATCACATCATCAGTACATGTAGACAAACATTTAAAAGGCAAGAATGTATCTTTAAAGAGTTTGTCTTTTCATACTAAATCAACTCCCCGGCAAAACCAGATTTGGTATGCTTAAAATCGCATAAAGCGTGAAAAGGTGTTGAATGTTGATCTAATTTATGCCTACGGACTGAAAACCCTTTTCACAGAAGAGGAGAGTTGCTGCCAGAATGTCTATCTGGCGCGCTCATTTCTCTGGGCTGCTACCAGGCTCCTGCCGCAGTAGGTGTGTTAGTTGGCATCCATGCATGCCCTCCTACCACACACACACACACACACACACACACACACACACACACACACACACACACACACACACACACACACACACACACACACACACACACACACACACACACACACACACACACACACACACACACACACACAATCTCAGCATTCAACACTGTAGGACACTTGTAGGAACAAGGAGATATGAATCACGTATACTAGGGAACATCAAAGGGCCTGTGACATGACCAAACAATGACTAATTGCTTTGATTGGCATTGAGGGCCGGCTGTCTGCTCAAGGCGCCTGCCTGCTCTGTCTGTCCATAGACAAGGCCCAGCACACTTGAACTGGATTACTAGAAACAGAACACGGGCCTTCATCTCCAGTCAATAACAGTCCAGTCCAGCAGGGCATTAGCCTTTGTGTCCAAATTCCTCAGCTGAACTTCTGACTTGCCCTTATATGTGCACAATCCCTCTCTGTCTATCCTGTCCTATTCTGCATGTCATATTTTCCCCATGAATCCTGTTTCAAATGGAGAGACATTGACCCCCCTTGAGACTGCTGAATATGAGGGTGTGTGTGTAGTTTACTCACAGCTAGAAACAGCATACAGTACATCCCAAAGGAGGAGTGGCCGGAGTAGAAGGACAGCCTGGAAAATAGAGCGAAAACAAATATGTTGTTAAAACCTTTTTCTGTCATGGCTGTGTAGAGGCCACAGTGGATGTATTCTGTGTTTTTCTACCATAGCATAAAGCAGTGGTCACCAACCCTGGATCTAGTCCTGCAGCGTATGCAGGCATTGGTTCCAGTACGGCACTAACCACTGGCATTGAGCAATGTACACATCAACAATATTTCCCTGACACCCTCTACCTCAGTAACTACCTGGACTCCGTGACGTGCCGAGGATTGCCGGTGCAGTTGATCTCCAGCACGTAGCCTTTGCAGACCTTGGGGTTGCAGACGGCCATGAAGTTGGGCCGAGGGCGTCCGATGGAGAACTTGGCCAGGTCCGTCAGTGACTGGCTGACAGCTGCCCCGAACAGGAAGGTACCCAGCACCTTGTAGAGTGCCGCCACGTACCCGTTGAACTCAGAGTTAGAGTGGATCCTCTTACTGTAGACGAGGTAGGCCTCTCCTGATGATATCTATTGAAAGAGAGGAAGCGGCTTAAATTACATCCAACACTCCAATATGACAGCTAATATCTGGTCCACTGGCTGCTTATAGAAATGGCTGTTTGTGAGAGACTGGTCTGTAATCAGTGTAGTAGATGTTATTTAGCTCACTTAGGTGTCAGCGAGGAAAGTATAGGGAGGGACTCACAATGATGACCGTGCAGGAGATGGTGACTGTAGCCAGCAAGCCGTGGGTGATGGTGTCAGGTTTGAGGGGGTACTTGATGTCCTCATCGTCACAGTACACACCCCTCAGGTAGGGCCGGAACACAACAGTCATGATGAGGAAGGGCAGAGCGGCTATGAGAAGAGAAAAACGACAGGCAACTCGTTAATTCACTTCAACAGAGCATTTTATAACTGTTCGCAACACTGATATGCTCCCATTGATGACATATCATACACTTTTTTTCCTTCCAGCACCTGAACCAGCAGGATGTGAATTTTCTTTTCTTATTTTCTTCTTTCATTAATTCACTTCAACTACCAACATTGATTATTCCTATAATAAAAGGGTGATAAAGTACACCGGGAATGATTGATGATAATGCTGTTGATCCAAGCTAACATACAAAGATTTTATGGGAGCATTCCATCTGTGAAATAACAGATATTTTCAATTTCCAGAAACACAGACATTACATCACTATTCAATCTGGGAGGTTAAATGTTTCTTCAAGGTTTTCAGAGTAGATTTTTTCCTCCTTTCCTGAAGACCTTTTTCAGTGGAACAACGCTGTCCTGCAAATATACTACATTCATAGCCCAGAAAGGCACCGAATACCAAAGCAGAGCTCAGCACACATTGACGTAGGCTGTGAAATGTCATGGTACATCCGCACAGTAAGGGATTAAAAAACAAACCGTATACTCAGATGTACACCCCCACCCCAGTGCTGCTCCTTAGAAAACTGACTGATGTGGTGGTGTGCACAAACAAATATATCCGCTCAAGGTTACTGAGTGGATGGAAAATGGCCTTGAGACGTTCGGAAACGTCTCCAAAACCACACACACTCTGGACATGTCTGATGTGTGATGCAAAGCCACAAACCCACCATGAGGAAGGCATTACACGTGTGTTACTGTAGTTCCTGTTGATACACTTAATGAATAATGCTCTTCCTAGTCTGCAAATTAAAACAGATATGTGAAAAATACTTCATTGGCATAACTGTTAGGAATGTATTTTTTCTCTCTTCTCCTACAAGCCTGGAGCTCTTTTGTGTAAAACCAGGAGTGGAACAAAGACCTAGGGCATGTGTGAACTCTCCCCACCCTGAAACCCTCCAGTCAGCTCCCCTACCCAGGATGGCAGACAGCCTTGAGCATATAGAAATGCCATGAGTCTGCATACTAAATGAAAGACAAATACTACATACACTGAAAAATGTCGTTTCAAAAGTATACATTTCTCATTCACTCCCACCCCTCCTCCCTTCTGAAGCACGCCTGTTAATGACATAGTTCCAGGCCAGCTTCCAGGCAGAGTAACAGATAGAGCCAGGAGAACGATGCCACACTGAGAAGCTAACTGATGAAAATAATAATGTTGGATCTTAGTGTTAGTAAAGCTGAGGCTCTAAATCGGCAGGGTTTCTCTGCTCTCTGAAGACATCTGTCTAGCTTATGTGTGTACAACTCCAGTCTAAGCATTGCAGCCCTTTTCATTTGTCCCTGGCAGGCTGGCAATCATAGATTGGTTTGCCGCCAAGAAGTCAACACATTTGCACCGCAGGGAATGTTCTGGACAAACTACATTTAAGGTGGTGAGGACACATTCACTTGGACAAGGAATAAGCTTAGAGAAGAACAGGGTATATCTATCTACCTCCATCTATGTCATGTGTGGTCTGGTTGACATGATTCCTACCTCATATGAGATGAGGAACGGCATTGTTTGGTTACATTTGCATGGCTATGCGGAAAATGTGCCTACTAACTAACTGACACCCTCCTCCTCTAAACAAAGAGAGCCATTGGCTGTGTGGAGGATGCCAAGGACAACAGTATATACTAGAGCCTTTGTGTTCCTCAGAGAATGAACAAATGGCTACAGGATAAAGACGTATCAGTGTACACTGTGTCATACCGTCTAACCTTGCTAATAGGTTTCAGACACGACAAAATGCACAATGAGACAAACATTGGAGAGAGAAACCTCAACTAGAGATAGAAGATGAGATTCATAAAAGCTACAGTCCCTTCAGAGATATCTTTCCACATGTTGTTGTGTTACAGCCTGAAAATTGATTAAATTGAGATTGTGTCACTGATCTACACACAATACACAATAATGTCAAGGTAGAATTGTTTTTTAGAATGTTTACAAATGAATAAAAATTCAAATCTGAAATGTCTTGAGTCAATAAGCTTTCAAATCAAACTTTATTTGCCACATGTGACGAATACAACAAGTGTCGACTTTACCGTGAAATGCTGAATACAACAAGTGTCGACTTTACCGTGAAATGCTGAATACAACAAGTGTCGACTTTACCGTGAAATGCTGAATACAACAAGTGTCGACTTTACCGTGAAATGCTGAATACAACAAGTGTCGACTTTACCGTGAAATGCTGAATACAACAAGTGTAAACTTTACCGTGAAATGCTGAATACAACAAGTGTAGACTTTACCGTGAAATGCTTACTTTACAAGCCCTTAACAGTGACCGTTCAAGAAGAAGAAAATATTTAACAAGTAGCTCAAATAAAAACTAATAATAAAAAGTAACACAATAAGAATAACAAGGCTATATACAGGGGCACCAGTACCGAGTCAGTGTGCAGGTATTCAAGTAGTCAACCCTTTTGTCATGGCAAGCCTAAAGTTCAGGAGTAATAACATACTTAACAAGTCACATAAGAATAATAATAATAATATATGCCATTTAGCAGACGCTTTTATCCAAAGCGACTTACAGTCATGTGTGCATACATTCTACGTATGGGTGGTCCCGGGAATCGAACCCGCTACCCTGGCGTTACAAGCGCCATGCTCTACCAACTGAGCTACAGAAGGACCGGACTCCCTCTGTGTGCAATAATAGTGTTTAACATGATTTTTTAAATGACTAACCCATCTCTGTACCCCACACACACAATTATCTGTAAAGGTCCCTCAGTCGAGCAGTACATTTCAAGCACAGATTTGACCACTAAGACCAAGGAGGTTTAACAATGCCTCGCAAAGAAGGGACCTATTGGTAGATGGGTAAAAAAAGCAGACATTGAATATCCCTTTGAGCATGGTGAAGTTATTAATTACACTTTGGATGGCGTATCAATACACCCAGTCACTACAAAGGTACAGGCGTCCTTCCTAACTTAGTTGCAGTAGAGGAAGGAAACCGCTCAGAGATTTCACCATGAAGCCAATGGGGACTTTAAAACAGTTACAGAGTTTAATGGCTGTGATAGGAGAAGACTGAGGATGGATAAACAACAACATTGTAGTTACTCCACAACACTAACATAATTCATTCCACTTTGTAACAACAAAATGTGGAAAAAGTCAAGGGGTGAGAATAATTTATGAAGGCACTTTACACCTACAAAAAGGGTCCGTTGCCTTGCTAGCCTTCTGATATTAGTTCAAGAGGAATTTATGTTTATTACATGTAAATGCTAGCACCCACCATTATGAGCACCACAGACGGTGTCACCACCAAACAGGTGCCACTTAACTGGCTGATATTCCATATAGGAACCAAGTGGCAAGCCTTTGTTCCCAACCAGCACCAACCATTAGCGTGTGTGTCAACACCAGCAGCTGTAGCCCACCTGCCAGCCACTCCATGTTTCCCACCAGTACAGAGCTGTTGTGGCAGTGTTTACACAGTGGAAGAAGGCCTTGTGAGGGAATAGAGCCCCAGAATAAGTCTCAATGCCCCCAGGCCCTCAGCACCTCCATCCTGTCTGGTGGTGCCATAAGACAATGTGGCCATCCATAACATCCTGAGGGGATGCAGGGACATTGTGGGACTAGTATGATGAGGCTTTTGAATGGCAATTCATTGGCCCAAAATCCTGCCTCCAGCGGGCATGGGCAAAGTCAGACAGAATCACACCAGAATGTCAAGGAACAAATGTCTCCAGCTTCCTTTTCCTCCTCCAAGTCCACACAGTGCTGGAAGCTAATCACAGAAAGAGTGGAGGACAAGAGGTTAGTGTTTCTTAGCTATTGTGACTATTCCTCCATCTCCCCCAGATCCAGTGTCCACGATAACATGTGTTTGGTTTCTGGAGGAATATTTTGCCATTGTTTCGTTCCAAACATCTGAGCGGAGTGTAACTTAATCAGGATAGGCTGATGAGCTCTCTGGAGGACACTAACTACCATCACCATTTCACTTCTGAGTTCATCATAAAAGTCACTTTGAACGTTTCTACAACATTCTAGATCTTTCATAATGTAACTTGCTTTGGATTGGCACCAGCTGTCAAAATTCTCAAATATATTCAGTAAAACAATATTTACAGGGAATATACATGGCTGTAAATGTCTAATAAAAACAAACTTGAGGGCTACTGTGTGCAAGGCTGTCATTACTGTACAGAGGGAAATGTTTTAGACAGAAAGATTTCATGTCAGTCTCCACACACACACACAGCCATTAAATACAAAATCCTATTTGGTAGGAATGTTCACATTTTGCAGGCAATCGAAAACAGAATAGAAATGCTGGAAAACTCAAGGCTTATTGATGCATGTATCTGGTTTGCATAGCCCATATGAGTAAACTTAGAATAGATACAGCAAGTACTGTGAGCCTGAACACTGGTCTGGACCTCCAGCATGTTGGAAGTCATGTTAAAATGGTTTGTTTGCGCTTGATGCTGTGTAACAAAATCCGTGCTGCAATTGCAATCCTTTTAAGACAATCTTACAGAGTAGTCAGTCAGGACCATTAGTAGTGGCTAAGTAAGAGAAAAATGTGATGCAAATTCCGAAAGAAAATGTAAGTTGAAATACTGGTTCCAATAAGCTGATAGATGGAGGGAATGTAATTTTAAAATAGATAAAAGTAACAAGTTTCAGGGCAGAGCACAATAACACATAGGAGGGGAGAGAGTCAGGGTTCAATCTGAGACAAGCAAACATAACTCAAATATTTGTACAAAACTCTTCCATTAATATCAATGCATGAAAGTTGCACATATTCGATATAGAGGCAACCATCGCTGCCATTAGAGTAGATTGGGTAGAAATCCCTGAATGCTTTGCCATGGTGTACGGGGGTAGGCAGTGCAGCTGGCTTAAAACGACCCCCCCGTCTAGGCTTCTTAGGTTGTGTACATCTTTATATTCTGTACTCATAACGCTGCATTTATACTGCAGACATCACTTTTAACAGATGAGACAAATCTAAAATTCAATATGAATATCTAGTCTGGTGCTGTGAAGTAGGGATGTCTAATAAACCTCTACATAGGATGAGACTTCCAAGCCTCTGAGCCCCAAAACATGCACACAGACAGACAAAAACAAACACAGCCACACTGACCAGGCAAAAACAGACAAAAATAGGTCTCCAGGATACCACAAGAACATTTCACCACCCAAATTGACAGTGAACTGCAACTTTACAGGAGGAAAGAAGGAAACTGCCTTTTAACCGACCAAATGAAAGTCCTCGTGGGAAAAGGTAGAATAATAGAGGAAAGCAGGTTTGAAGGAGTGTATTCGCTCCATGAGGACCATGAAAACACCTGACACTACAGTTGGAAGGAAATTAGGCCCTGCTGGGAATGCTGCCTGTGAAAGATCTCCTATTTGAGCCCATACTTAGGCCCTTTGAAGTCACAGGAAGCAGGAGTTCACATTTCCAGCCTCAGATTAAGGAATCCCATTTGAATAGCTTTTAGTCACACTTTGAGAAGCGAATGCTCCTTTTTCTCCTCTACCTTCACAATCATCTTCAATGCTTCTTAAAAGGGGGTCTTGCGGAACAGAAATACAAGAGAGAGGTAAGGCAAATGACTCTTGAAGACGAGGGTTAAGACACAAACACATGGAACAAAAGCTTAAGTTAAAGCTATCCAGCACCTGCTCAATGCCATTGGATATGCATAAACGATAGAGAGGGATTAAACTACCTGGCCTCTCTGAGCTGAGCAACAGAAATGAATTATATTCCATCACACCACTAATTTCTCTCCTCCTTTGTGCCCCTCATTCTCTTATTTAGTCTCTCCATCACATTCACTCTCGGTCATTCCTTCAATCCATGTGTCCTCCCACACTCTCACACTCTGTAAATATAGAGGTCTGAATGGAGCCAGGTTTTTTTTAGACAGCTGATTACATGGGATGATTGTGGCCATAATCTTACTGGAAGCTAAGAGCTACTGAATGAAAATCATCACATCCTCTCGATCTCTCTGCACAGTGGAGGGCAGGATTGGGGTCAATGCCCTTTCAATTCAGGAAGGGAATACAATTTCCAGCAAAAGAACCATAGAGTCTTCATTGAAAATACATTGCTCTTTTTCAAATCTTGCATTGGAATTTAAATGTAAATGCATGCCCCTGTGTGAACTAATGGAGGGGTCAGAGCCTGGACTCAAACACCTGGATCATTGTACTGCCCAACTCATCTGGACCACTGATTTAATTAGAAAAGCATTCTCCACCTGATACTACACTGCCACTGCACTATAGACCAGAGCCTGTCCCTGCCTTTTTCTCTATGGAACCTGCACTGCTTTAAGGAAGGCCGGACAAAATTATTAAAACATCCAGCCCGGGATTTCACTGTCCTTTGTTGCCGATTATTTTTGACTTGACTGGTTCAGACTGGAGAGAATGCTTTCCTACAGGGTCACAGCTGGGCCATGTGCTAGAACACTCTCTGCTTTATTGGGATTGGATGGTCTGTCTTTCCACACTGCGAGGGTCATCTTGTGACTCTTTCTCCAGTGACTCTTCTCTGTCTCTCATTCAGTGCCTCTACCCTCTTTCTCCTTCCTCCAGTGCATCTCTTTTTCCTTTCCTCTTAATGCCAATACTTGTTCTATTTCTCTCTCTTTTTTCTCTCTCTTTCACCCAATGTGTAATGTATGGACCAGGGTCCTTCTCCCAGCACCACAGTCGACCCTGGCTAGACTGACTAATGTGGAAGGTATGTGCTGGGCGTAAAACCTCATTCACACGAGGAATGCCCAACTTCCCCTGTCAGTCACACTAAATCCTGCTACCCATTGCCTTCTAATCCCACTGTTGCTCTCTCGCTCTCCTCATCATTTACGCATTCTGAGCACCAAGTAGTGCGGACGGAGGGCAGTTAAATCTGGTCTGGAGAATAGTCTGACTTTTGTTAGATCAAACAAGTAGACCAGGCCACACATATTTTGATTATACATCTGGGAGCTAGATATATTAGTACAGTAGGCTCATGGTATAAAAAAAAAAACATTAAATCCCTAAAATGTAGATACTGTTTATATGGTCATATGTTCTGAAATCCATTTTACAATACTTCACCACACAAACCCATCTAAGGGTGTTAGTCCACCTCTTCTACTGTTCATTGAAATGTCTTCAGTTTCCATAACATAATATAACATAACTAAATTGGGATAACCATTTCCTGTGCTGTCATCAGTAAATTTCTCATCGAGTGGAAACAGTTTGAGAACTCATGACAATGCCTTTTCACAACCCAACTGGATGAGAATCCTGAATCCCCAGAGACAAGCTACATAGTTTCCTTCACAAGCCTCTTTCAACCACTTGAAACTCAAGCGCAGTCAGGTCAAAGAACATGGGAACATTTTATTGAGTCAAATCTGATTTAACATGAAGAGAAAAGCTTCCTTACAGATGGCACTAAGATGAAATGCCATAAACTTCCCCTTGTGGCATTCATCAAAGGAGAAGGCACACCGAGTCATTCATCGATGGCACAGCTTTTCCTTTGCTGTCCTGCACTCACTTCCTTGGTACTGCCAAGGATACGCTGCTTAACAATGCTGTGCCTTTGAGTATGAGAGAAGGAGAAAAAAAAACATGGCAAATCTCCCCAAGTCCCATGGCAAACCAGATGACTCCTCCTCGTTTCTCCTCAGTAAACGGGCCAAGCCCTTGGGGGGGTCGTATGGATGTGGAGACCTAACACAACTCTGAGTCATACACTCACTCATATCCTCTGTCCTCTCAGCTGTCTCTGTGTTTGATTAGTGTACAACGAGGGAATAAAAAAATCACAGCAGAAAAAAAAACATAACCCTCTGGAGAGTGTGTGTGGTGAGTGTAACCTCCGCCTTGCTGGGGAGGAAATGTAGTCATCATACGTTGCTCGGAATACCCTTCAGTCATTAGAAACAGCACACAGCGATTCATTTGGCCTGAAACGGAGTGCATAGAGCACAGCTGTAAACGTAGACCATGCTATTCTGCTCTGCTGGCCTCTTTGTAGTGCTACCTATGAACACTTCAGGCAGGGAGAAGTTAAACCCAGCCGTTCCTCTGTGCAATAAGCCAACACCCACTGTCTATTCGTGCTGAGTGTAGGTTTACACAGACAGAAGAGAGGGAGAGAAAGAGGGCGAGAGTGGTGGGAGTGAGGAGCCTATAATAAATGTCAAACTCAAGCTTAAACTAGGGTAGATATTTGAGTATCGCCCAAAACAGGTAACTATAGATGACATACTAGCCGCTGAGGCCATCTAAGACATAGAGAGATTTCTTTCTCTGTCTGAAGCATTAGCGTCTTGTTTAAGGAACATCTAATCCCACAGTGAAATCCTGGCATGGGTGTTCCCTGGTTGTAAAGCAGGGGGCTCGTGAGGCCTCCAACTAGTGACTTTGAACCTGCCTCTTTGTCATTACTAATCACACTCCTCACCTACCTTAAAGGTCCAATGCAGCTGTTTTTATCTCAATATCAAATAATTTCTTTGTAACAATGAATTACCTTTCTGTGATTGTTTTCAACAAAAAAAGAAAAATGCTTCTTAGTACAGAGCATTTTCTCAAAAACTCATTTTGACAGGACTGTCTGGGAGTGGTCTGAGTGTAGAGGGGAAAACTGAAATCTAGCTGTTATTGGCAGAGAGGTTTGGAACTCTTTCTTTCTGGTCTAAACAGGCTGAAATTTCAAGCGACCTTTTCAAACAGCGCTTACACTAAACAGGGCATTATCATTTTTTAACAGTATTATTCCAACCTCAGTGTGGATTCATATCAAACACAGGAAATCACATTTTCGACTGCACTGGGCGTTTAAGAACACACCAGCTGTTGATAGTTTGACCTGGGCTAGGAACTGGGCCTTTAAGAACACATCAGCTGTTGATAGTTTGACCTGGGCTAGGCACTGGGCCTTTAAGAACACATCAGCTGTTGATAGTTTGACCTGGGCTAGGCACTGGGCCTTTAAGAACACATCAGCTGTTGATAGTTTGACCTGGGCTAGGCACTGGGCCTTTAAGAACACACCAGCTGTTGATAGTTTGACCTGGGCTAGGCACTGGGCCTTTAAGAACACATCAGCTGTTGATAGTTTGACCTGGGCTAGGCACTGGGCCTTTAAGAACACACCAGTTGTTGATAGTTTGACCCGGGCTAGGCACTGGGCCTTTAAGAACACACCAGCTGTTGATAGTTTGACCTGGGCTAGGCACTGGGCCTTTAAGAACACATCAGCTGTTGATAGTTTGACCTGGGCTAGGCACTGGGCCTTTAAGAACACACCAGCTGTTGATAGTTTGACCTGGGCTAGGCACTGGGCAGGATAAGCAATTACCTGCTTTATTGCTCTGTGATCACATCTAGCTTAGTGTAATGTCATTTAAATGGAATAATAGCCTACGTTTATTAACAAATTATTTATTGCAAACCTTCATTTTTTGGGGTGAATTTTTGCTTCATAATCTTAAAAACACTCGTCATTGTCCGAAATTGAACACTGAAGGTTCCAGAGTATCCAAAAATGTAAGTACCCCTACCAGAATACATTGACCAATTAGCAAGTGCTGACATGAAGAACTGGAAAGATAATGATTTCTGATATTGAATAGAGTTCCAATGATTCCACTCTACTTTTAATTTAACTGCGTTGTCATGGTAACTCAACCTAACCCCTAGGCATTAGCAGCAGGGTCCGTTTAACCCCAGAGCCAGCTTCAGAGAACACAGCCTGGGTCCTGGTCTGAGAGCACACCTGCAGAGAGAGCTAACCCTGGGGAATGGCTAGCAGCTCTTTGCGGTTCTGGCTTGTTACCATTCATTCACACTTCACAGTAACCTTTAATAATTAAACTACAGACCACACCACTGCACACTCCCTTTTTATCAACTTCCCCACACCATTGTAGTGATTCAGTTTCATTCTTAACTCTAACAATGTATGTCCTACGGGAAAGCCAGCAAAAACATTGTCATCATAGTATTGGCATGGAATTGGGCAGTGGAATGCATGAAGACATTTTTTGTGGTGGAACTAAGGCCACACCATAACGGGTGTGTTCCGTGCCTAAAAACTATTTTGTTAGGATCAGGAGCATGGATTTGACTTACTTCTCCTTTCTTTGGAGGGTGCATGGGGTGAGGTGGGTCCTCTAAATTTGATCTAGAGATTTTAAGCCAAGGCATGTGACATGGTGGGCTTTAGGAGGATTGGTGAGCCAGCGAGACTCTCTACGTAGCAGTCGGTCTGATGTTCTCACTTCTGGAGAAATCCCTTGGTGGGATGGATCATATCCTGAAATCCTGGGGATGCTGCTCTGGAGCAGGTCCCAACAGCATTACCCATTCTGCGCTCTCCTCTCTGGGGCCCTATAAAATCTGCGATGCAGAGAACGTGGACGGAATCACACAATCCATACATTAAAATGGAATTCAACAATATAAAAACATGTATTCAACTTAATCAACTAAATGTATTGAAAAATAATATATACACACTCACGCAAAAGGACTGAACGGGCCTGGAAGACATGGGCAATGTGCTAAATAATAATGAGGAAGTCAGAGTGGATGATAGACTGTTGGATTTTGACAATGACAACAATGTATTTATTTAGCTTCGCCTAAAATAACGAACATTTTCACTATAATTGATTCATTGTCACAACCTGCACTTTAAATGCCCAGCCAGAGTTCATATTGAAGTAATTCAATATTGAAGCAGCTGGCCTGTCAAGCTGCTTCAATATCCTTGAAAAGGAATTGAGTGTGGAAAAGAGGCACATTCTTTGAGAGATTTTGGGCAAACCAAATATTGAGGAAACTAGGGAGGCATATCAAATTTCCATAAACAAACATTGTATGATTTTACAGAGTTTCAGGAAGCTCAAACCCAGTCAGTGCAGAAGGAAAAGGCCCATCACGGGAATGAGAATTATCAACGAACGATTCAAAACCAATAACAACGATAACAGCCATGGTGTGTGGGTGTAATCTGAGTTTGACTGCTGTCAAACATCAAGCGCGTCACATGTTAAGGGATCACGACAATATAATCCCAGCTACCTGGGGTGTGAAATCTTTAACATTCTAGCAATGGAGTTTATCTGCGTTGGGTCTGAATATGCAAATTATACAGACCTAAATGGTGCGGTCACAAAATTCCAAGATTAGAATTTTGTGGTTTTACCACTGTGATTCAATAACAGTGGAAAAAGTCAAATGATTACATCCTACAAGGACTTTCAAGCCTGATGTGAAGAATTCAACAACAGAGCTGCCTTGTATACGCAAGGGCAAATAATTATCTTCCAAGTCCAAAAGAGTGCGTCCGAATACAAGGTCATTCAATATCTGATGACTTGCTTGTTTTTTGCTATCTGTGTTATCACTAGCAGGGATGTAGATGGGATAGGCCTATTCTCAGAACATGCTCTTCATAATCTGCTCCAAAAACCTATTTCCTGGAATGGTTTACGATTTATTTGGTGTGTCTTTGAATATTTCTTGCATGTATTTTAGATGTGTGTCCTGTACAGATTTATGCCTGTTTTATTGCCCGGTAATGGTTCAATACTTATTTTAGTGTTTTTTAAATATTTTTTTATTATATATTTTCTGCATGTATTTTAGATGTGTGGCCTGTGTGGTTTTATGCTGTTTACACTCCCCTGCCTGAAAAGTAGCCAGATGGCTCTATTATTCCTTAAGTCGTTTAAAACTGCCTACTATTTGTGATAATCTTCATAGTTATGCTGCCATAAAGAAGCGAGAGTTGATGAAACAAGAACTAGCCAATGTTTGCAGTGCCGGAGCACTCACTGCACAGCAGCCTATCAAGGAGAGGGAGTGGCAGCGTAGGAACATATTGTCCGTACTCCACAAAAAAAACAAATATTAGGCTCCCATAATTTTTTTATATTTTTTTAACCCTTTTTCGTGGTATCCAATTGTTGTAGTAGCTACTATCTTGTCTCATCACTACAACTCCCATACGGGCTCAGGAGAGACGAAGGTTGAAAGTCATGCGTCCTCCGATACACAACCCAACCAGCCGTACTGCTTCTTAACACAGCGCGCATTCAACCCGGAAGCCAGCCGCACCAATGTGTCGGAGGGTACACCGTGCACCTGGCCACCTTGGTTAGCGCGCACTGCGCCCGGCCCGCCACAGGAGTCGCTGGTGCGCGATGAGACAAGGACATCCCTACCGACCAAGCCCTCCCTAACCCGGACGACGCTCGGCCAATTGTGGGTCGCCCCACTGACCTCCCGGTCGCGGCCGGTTACGACAGAGCCTGGGACTCTGATGGCACAGCTGGCGCTGCAGTATGGCGCCCTTAACCACTGCGCCACCCGGGAGGCCAGGCTCCCGTAAATTGTATGGTACGTGTGAGATACGTTCATAATAAGCAAGCTATAGCCTAGGGGTAATTCCAGGATAACAAAATTACGCTTTGACTCAGTTTTTTCACTTTAAAATATATGCCAAAAAAAACCATTGATTTCAAAAGTTTAACAAACCATTGATGTGGTTTGGATTACTTTGAACAATTTCCACTGACAATCCTTTAAAAAATGTATTTTGTGGAAGAACTGTGCAGATGCCAACTTTGGTAATGGAATCCCAGTCAAATCTCCCTGAGGTTTTTATGTGACCACGTTTTCCAAAAACATTTATATCGGCTACGAATTAAGATCCAAAGATGTGCAGAAAGAATGTGGTGTCAGCTACGAAATGGCACCTTGAGTTTGAAACAATCTCTTTTGGCTATTGGACTACAGTTAAGCGAAGTGGATTCACAAGTTTGGACAGCAGAGCACAGTAAAGTACAGTGCAGTACAATACAGCTGTACTGTAATGTGCTGTCCAAACGTGTATTTCACATCTATGATCGGTTCAGATTTGGTCCAGTCGGTGGACATTAACATCAAGGCCAGGGTGGACTAACCAAATAGTTTACCTCCATGGACGTCCAGTGTTGGTGGGTGAGGTTGCTGGTTACAGTAAGAGCCGTAAGAGCCGGGAGAGCCGGGAGAGGTGACCGTAAGAGCCGGGAGAGGTGACCGTAAGAGCCGGGAGATAACAGTATGCCAGTGGAAGGGAGGACAGTATAAGGTGACCCAACTGTGGACTATTATTATGTGGACTATTATGATTTGCAATTGTAGCCATTCTTTTGCAGTAATTCCGTTACAATTGTTTTTGTAATTCCGTTACCAAATACATTTTTTGGGGCGTAGGATTTTATTTAATATTGCATAAACAATATAAAACATCATCATACAAACATCAACTACATTACACCTGCCCAGACTCACACCCCTACACGCCCACACCACTTTACGCCCCATTGCCTCAAACTGCACCATTTTGTTTTTCTCCGTCGCTCACACACTTTTTTTGGATAATATCACCCACAATAATAAAGCATTTGACCTTCCCATTGCGTTAACAATGGAGGATTGGTTGACTTCAAGTTAAGTATACGCTTTTTTAAGATTGACGAGAACAATATCATCCAAACCATCAGGTAAACTCACTCATATGCCTTGAAATATGCAGACAGACAGATTAACAGCACATTTACATTGTAATACTTCTGACAGCCAATGTTCAGACTTCATAACATTTCCAGAAGGCATGGATTATATAGTCATTGTTAGTTTTACACTTTAGACATGACACTGCTGTTGTGCTGTATAATGTGAATTTTGTCTTTTGTATAATACATTCTATACGTTAATTTATAATGGATTAAGCGTACATTTTCATTAACTAATTTCGTTAGTTATGTTCCAACATTCCCTCCCTCTTGTGCCAATATCAGTAAGTATATATTTTTTTAAAGAGTTTGATAAGCTATAAAATAAAACATTGCAGAGAGCCTAATTATCATATGAATATAATTCTGACTCAAATAAGATTCCCTCTGATTGCACTGATGTCCAAAAGGTTTCAATTTGATTTTGTGATAAAACTTTCAAGTTGAATGTATTTGAAAATATATACATTGGTTAATCCAAAATTGTAAATGTTTCTATTATCAAATCATATTTGTCACATGTGCCGAATACAACAGCCCTTAACCAACAACGCAGTTCAAGGAATAGAGTTAAGAAAATATTTAATCATTAAACGAAAGTTTTAAAAAGTTACAAGAAGATTCCATAACAATAATGAGGTTATATACGGGGGGGTACCAGTACCGAGAATGTGCGGGGATACAGGTTAGTCGAGGTCATTTGGTAAAGTGACTATGGATAGATAATAAACAGCGAGTAGCAGCAGTGTAAAAACATAGGGGGGTCAATGTAAATAGTCCGGGTGGCCATTTGATTAATTGTTCAGCAGTCTTATGGCTTGGGGGTAGAAGCTGTTAAGGAGCCTTTTGGTCCTAGACTTGGTGCTCCGGTACCGCTTGCCATGCGGTAGCAGAGAGAACAGTCTATGACTTGGGTGACTGGAGTCTTGTCTTTGACAATATTTAAGGTTTCTATGCCTTTAGTTTTTCTTGTGGACCAATTTATCGGTGAATTCTGAAAAGCGATCCAAGGATTGTTCCATAAGGTTGCAGTTTTTAGGGCGTGATATTGGTTCTTCTAGAATACATTTAATTTAATGTCAATGTTCTTAGCTTCATCGTTTGAAAATAGACACGTAAAAAAGATTTTGGGGATGAGTACGTGCATCTTCAACATGTACCCAATTGTTACTCTTTAGTGCATTTAACTAACTATATGTTGCAAGTAAAAGCCTAGGGTCGCAAGTTGATACAAATCCAAGTCTGGAAGATTAAAACCACCCTCAGACTTAGGAAAAATTCATTTTTGTTTCTATGAATGAATTGCCCGTATAAAATCTTATTATGGAGTATACTTATTTAAAGAATATATTTGGTGGGGTAATTGGTATTACCGAGAGTAAGTATAAAAGCCATGCCATTCTGAAGAGGTTTATTCTACCGGCAAGATGTATAGAAAGATTGTACCATTTATATAGATCTGCATTCATATTGTTGAGTAATGGAATAAAGATATCTTTATACTGTATATTTGTTGTCACTTAAGCATCCTAAGTATTTAATATTCATTTGGTCCACTTAAAGGATTGCTGTAGATGGAGTTCCTTATATATTTTTTCCTATTGCCATTAATTAGTTTTTTTCCATATTCATGTTATATCCTGAGATTTTTGAGTCTTCTGAAAATAGTTATAGCAAAGGGGGCATTGCCTTTTGAATATTGGTCAGGTATATCAGGAGATCTGCAAATAAGTTTAGTTTATACTCATGTTTACCAATACTGATGCCTGTTAAGTTTGGGTACTGCCTTATTCTTTCAGTAAGCGGTTACATTGCCAGTAACAGCTCTCTTCACCCTCCTGCAAACAAGAAGGGGGAGAGAGGTCATCCCAGACTTGTGCCCCTTTCTAAAGCAATTTAAATCAGATGAACTGTGTATATTTTTGCTTCAGGGCATTTATATAATATTTTTAATAAATTACTTATTTCAGCTGGAAAATTAATTAACATATTGGTCTATAATCAGTAGGGGACTCTCCAGATTTTCATGGTTTTAATATAATTGAAATAACCGTTTGATGGCCTCCTGGGTGGCGCAGTGGTTAAGGGCGCTGTACTGCGGCGCCAGCTGCGCCACCAGAGACTCTGGGTTCGCGCCCAGCCTCTGTTGTAACGGATTAGGAAGGGTTTGGCCGGTAGGGAAATCCTTGTCTCATCGCGTACCAGCGACTCCTGTGGTGGGCTGGGGGCAGTGCGCGCTAACCAAGGTTGCCGGGTGCACGGTGTTTCAGACACATTGGTGCGGCTGGCTTCCGGGTTGGATGGCGCTGTGTTAAGAAGCAGTGCGGCTTGGTTGTGTATCGGAGGACGCATGACTTTCAACCTTCGTCTCTCCCGAGCCCGTACGGGAGTTGTAGCGATGAGACAAGATAGTAGCTACTAAAAAAGAAGAATTGGATACCAAAAAGATACCAAAAAGAAAAAGGGGTAAAAAAAAGAAATGACCGTTTGATACGTGGATTGAGTGACATTTGTGTTGTCATTTGTGTAAACATTTTCTCTGCGCAAATGTTTTAACAATGTCTAATATTTATTTTTGGGTGATCTCTGTTTTTAGTGATTATTTTTTGTCTGCTGATAGTTGCTTCAGGGTTGTTGAGTCTAAGAAGGCTATAGGATCAGTCCAACTGTTCATGAATTCTGATTTAAATAAATGTTCATAGAAGCTTTTAAAATTGTAATTAATCATGTTATTTGTAATTAGCGCATTTATCTTTATCGTTTAAAATCGTAACTGGTTTAGCTTGTATTTGCTTTGTGAGAGATGCAAAATATTAAAATGATTAATTTGCCATTAAGTAATATGACTTGAGTTTAACCTGTAATTGTTGTTGGCTCTCAACAAAAGTAAAATATCATATTCGTGCTTAAGTTTAGACATTTGATCATCTTTATGGGCTTTTTCCTAAAATGGGGATTTATTTTTCTTATTTTTCAAAATTTCTAAATCATATTTAGCTTCTGCCGAACATGAGATAATCATTCCTCTACTGTATGGCTTAAAGGCATCACAGATTATATCGGGGGTTGGCTTATCCTTTATGTCTACATTTGTAATGGTAAAGCTTTTAAAAAAATATTTAGGTATTTAATCAAATTTGGGTCCAGAAGATGCGCTCTGATCAAATTCGGGTCCAGAAGATGCGCACTGTTCATTCTCCAAATTCTGTCACTAAGTGTACTTTCTATTGGTGCAATTAAGCATAGCAGAGAATGAGCCAATATAATTATATCATGCAGTTTTATCCAGTAAATTATAGAATGTATTTTGTGAGATTTTTTTTGTTGTCAATTCTTAAATTGATTTTCTTACTTTGAGGGGGGAAAAAGGAATGGTCTTTTGTAGTTGTAGAATAGTCAGCTCTAGGTGTCCTATAAATTATTTGTAGAGCCATTATATTTTTCAGCCTCCTTAACCCTCGCAAAGCTGCTGGCCCAGACGGCATCCCTAGCCGCGTCCTCAGAGCAGGAGCAGACCAGCTGGCTGGTGTGTTTACGGATATATTCAATCTCTCCCTATTCCAGTCTGCTGTCCCCACATGCTTCAAGGTGGTCACCATTGTTCTTGTACCCAAGACGGCAAAGGTAACTGAACTAAATCACTATCGCCCCGTAGCACTCACTTCTGTCATCATGACGTGCTTTGAGAGGCTAGTCAATCATTTCACCTCCACCTTACCTGTCACCCTAGACCCACTTCAATTTGCTTACCGCCCCAAAAGGTCCACAGACGATGCAATCGCCATATCACTGCACACTGCCCTATCCCATCTGAACAAGAGGAATACCTATGTAAGAATGCTGTTCAATGACTATAGCTCAGCATTCAACACCATAGTACCCTCCAAGCTCATCATTAAGCTTGAGGCCTTGGGTCTCAACTCTGCCCTGTGCAATTGGTCCTGGACTTCCTGACGGGTCATCCCTTGTTGGTAAAGGAAGGTAACAACATCTCCACTTTGCTGATTCTTAACACTGGGGCCCCACAAGGGTGCGTGCTCAGCCCCCTCCTGTACTCCCTGTTCACCCATGACTGCGTGGCCATGCACGCCTCCAACTCAATCATCAAGTTTGCAGACGACACAACGGTAGTAGGCTTGATCACCAACAACTACGAGACAGCCTACAGGGAGGTGGTGAGGGCACTCGGAGTGTGGTGTCAGAAAAACAATCTTTCACTGAACGTCAACAAAACAAAAGGAGATGATCATGGACTTCAGGAAAGAGCAGAGGGAAAACGCCCTTATCTACATCGATGGGACAGCAGTGGAGAAGGTGGAAAGTTCAGTTCCTCTGCGTAAACATCACGGACAATCTGAAATGGTCCACCCACACAGTGTGATCAAGGTGCAATACCGCCTCTTCAACCTCAGGAGGCTGAAGAAATGTGGCTTGACACTTAAAATCCTCACCACCTTGTGCGGCAACAGCACCACCCACAACCGCAAGGCTCTCCAGAGGGTGGTGCGGTCCACACAGCGCATCACCAGGGCAAATTACATGCCCTCCAGGACACATACAGCACCCGATGTCACAGGAAGGCCAAAAAGTCGACAACAACCACCCGAACCACTGACTGTTCACCCCGCTACCATCCAGAAGGCAAGGTCAGTACAGGTGCATCAAAGCTGGTACAGAGAGACTGAACAACAGCTTCCATCTCAAGGCCATCAGACTGTTAAACAGCCATCACTAACACAGAGGCTGCTGCCAATATACAGACTTAAAATCATACCGATCTCATATACTATATTTTATACCATCTTTCATCTTGCCTATGCCACTCATCCATATATTTATGTATATTTTCTTATTACATTCCTTACTTAGATGTGTGGACTTGTTAGATATTTCTGCACTGTCGGAACTAGAAGCAGAAACAATTCGCTACACTCGCAATAACATCTGCTAACCATGTATGTGACCTATAAAATTGTATTTATTTTAGACAGGTCTAAATAAGCATCATATAAAGAAAATGTAGTATTCTTCAGAAGAACAGAATAGCATACTCTGAATTGTCCTTATGTTAGGTCCTGATCTGGCTATGCCAAATGGCTGTGGGCTACACTAGTTCATTTAGTAGACTTGCTTAGATTTGCTTAGAATTCCGTAGCATTATTTTATAGTATGAAGACCAATTGAACAAAGCTGAATAAAATAAAAATGATATTTTCTCCAAACAATTTGAGGGAGTGCGCACATGCGGCTATTCTGTGTTGAGCAGTTAAAGAAATAGGTATTCCTATATGCTTAATTTAGTGTTAGTAAATGTAACTTTAGTTGGGCTATATGTTTTGATTCTTAATACATTGTTAGGCTGCACGATGTCGAGTGAACTATCCCTTCACCTTGTTTTTCTTAACATATTTTGTCTGACAGACGCTTACGTGACAACCAGAATGCATTGTATGACGTCAACAAATATGGCGCCACACATAGCTGCCAAATAGCTAAGTATTAGCTCATCATAATCAGCATAACCTTGAAAAAAGTATTAGACATGTGTACATTACAGTCTATGCAATAATTTGTATGCATGATTTGTCACCAGTACTTGAAAACGTGAATAAAACAGTAAATGCACTATACTCCATACATGCATACGGTATGTTACAGTATAAACACAATATACAGAAAATAATGCACTTACTCTGACAGGAATGCACATATGTCCAGAGTTGTTATTTGTAAGGAAAACAAAAAAAAGGTCATGTGGGCGCCAGCCAGAAAATGTGCCAGGGGGAAAAAGTTAGCGCAAGGCCTGTTCTGACTAGAGATGCGCAAATGTCTTCTTATTTGATCTGGGGAAACACTTGGGAAGTGCTGGGACACCCGTTGAAGTGAGAAGTTTGTCCGGATCAGTAAAGCCTCAATATAAATTGTCCGCAACAGTGAAATGTGAATTAATGAAGAGGAACACACCTCAACTCAAACTTTTGTTAGAAGATAAAAAACTTGTTAGAAAAATCATTTGAAACTGACAAGTTGAAACACAGCCTATAGATAATTAGCAGGCAGCGTGCCTTGGTTTGAGGGCAACGCAGGTTAACTGTGCTGTTTCATAACAATTACATTTTGGAACAGTGATTCTGATATCACGTGTATAAAAAAAAACTTGAGCTGGGGTGAACGTTAGAGATATGTAAAACTCACTAGTGGGGTAAAAAATAAATTTGTGGTGAAAAACTCATTCAGAGTTGCTGGGCCTTGCTCCCCAGTGGGTGGGCATGGCTCCCAACTGGGTGGGCCTATGCTGTGCCCCTGCACAGTCATGTGAAAGTAATAGATTAGGGCCTAAGTTATTTATTTCAATTGACTGATTTCCTTATGAACTGTAACTCAGTAAAATCGTTGAAATTGTTGCGTTTATATTTTTGTTCAGCACAGATGCACTAAATGTGATAAAGTAATATGTAATCGATCCTTAAATAATCGGTGCCTAGCAGAGTAAAAATATTATTATACTGTATATTAAATATATTCTTTCATCTGTGGATTATACACTCTACATATATCTACATATACCTGCTAGTGCAAAGACCATATTTCAGAACGCTATGGTGGGTGGTGGTGCGGTACTCGATTTGTTAGATTTATCAATTGTAAGATTGAGTGTAGTATTCAAGTAACCACCCAAGACCACATGGAAATCAGATATTCCTGTAAGTATTTTGGATAAAGAAACACAATAAATAATTGTGAGTATTGGGGGCATATGCAGAAATAAAAGCTTTCCTTTGCCAGAAAAAATGCATTTCACATAGGCAATCCTTCTATCTTGATCATTGGCTTGGTCTAATATATGAAACTTGAGATTACGGCGAAACACAATTACCCCTTTTGTTCTATTATTAGCCGAAGAAAAGGCAGCCACCTTGGAAGTTGTTTTTATTTTGCTTATATAATCCTTCCTTATACGAGTTTCCTGGAGCATGGCAATATCTACTCCTTTCCTATTTAAAATATAAAAGCGAGTATGCTTTTTATTTATTTAATTTATGCCCTGTTAATTCCAGGAAAGCCTAGATAGCTTAACTATTACATTTGGAAAATGCTTTGTTACTTTGTTGCAAAATTAGTGAGTACAATCCCCTTTAAAAGTAAATAAACTCAGCAAAAAGAGAAACATCCTCTCACTGTTAACTGAGTTTATTTACAGCAATCTTAACATGTGTAAATATTTGTATGAACATAACAAGATTCAACAACTGAGCCATAAACTGAACAAGATCCACAGACATGTGACGAACAAATAGAATAACGTGTCCCTGAACAAAGGGGGGGTCAAAATCAAAAGTAACAGTCAGTATCTGGTGTGGCCACCAGCTGCATTAAGTACTGCAGTGCATCTCCTCATGGACTGCACCAGATTTGCCAATTCTTGCTGTGAGATGTTACCCCACTCTATCACCAAGGCACCTGCAAGTTCCCTGACCTTTCTGTGGGGAATGTCCCTAGCCCTCACCCTCCGATCCAAAATGTCCCAGACATACTCAATGGGATTGAGATCCAGGCTCTTCACTGGCGATGGCAGAACACTGACATTCCTGTCTTGCAGGAAATCATGCACAGAACGAGCAGTATGGCTGGTGGCATTGTCATGCTGGAGGGACATGTCAGGATGAGCCTGCAGGAAGGGTACCACATGAGGGTGGAGGATGTCTTCCCTGTAACGCATAGCGTTGAGATTGCCTGCAATGGCAACAAGCTCAGTTCAACGACGCTGTGACACAACGCCCCAGATGATGATGGACCCTCCACCTCCAAATCGATCAGGCATCCAGAGTACAGGCCTCGGTGTAACGCTCATTCCTCTGACAATAAACGCAAATTCGAGCATCACCCTTGGTGAGTCAAAACCGTGACTCGTCAGCGAAGAGCACTTTTTGCCAGTCCTGTCTGGTCCAGCGACGATGGGTTGGTGCCCATAGGCGACGTCGTTGCCGGTGATGTATGGTGAGGACCTGTCTTACAACAGGCCTACAAGCCCTCAGTCCAGCCTCTCTCGGCCTATTGTGGACAGTCTGAGCACTGATGGAGGGATTGTGCCTTCCTGGTGTAACTCGGGCAGTTGTTGCCATCCTGTACCTGTCCCTCAGGTGTGATATTCAGATGTACCGATCCTGTGCAGGTGTTGTTACACGTGGTCTGCCATTGCGAGGACGATCACCTGTCCGTCTTGTCTCCCTGTCTCACAGTACGGACATTGCAATTAATTGCATGCCTAAGGCACGTTCACGCAGATGAGTAGGGACCCCGGGCATCTTTCTTTTGGTGTTTTTCAGAGTCAGTAGAAAGACCTACATTTTCATAACTATGACCTTAATTGCCTTCCATCTGTAAGCTGTTAGTGTCTTAATGACTGTTCCACAGGTGCATGTTCATTAATTATTTATGGTTCATTGAACAAGCATGGGAAACAGTGTTAAAACCCTTTTCAATTAAGATCTGTGAAGTTATTTGGATTTTTACGAATTATCGTTGAAAGACAGGGTCCTAAAAAAGGGACGTTTTTTTTTCTTTCTGAGCTTAGATGAGTAATCAATAATCCGCATAGAATATGTAAAAAGAAAAAAAACATTTCCCAAGAGCCCTCCCAGACTGCAACTCATATAAACCTCCTCCTTTCCCTTCCCTCCCACCAAAAAGGGAATACTTCTCAGTATATTGCAGCTGCATTAGCATCTTTGGAGGCTCCCTAAATTTGCCATTTGTATTACTACGTCTGTCAATCTTATCGAATCTATGATTTTGGTCACCGCTAAGATAAATAACTATCTGGATTTGATTTAATATAGCTTAAATCTAAAAAAAAACAGATTTGCCAATGGTGGGATATTGAGTTTTTTGTATTTTATCCACTTTTTCTCTCCAATTTCGATCTTGTCTCATCGCTGCAACTTCTCAACGGGCTCGGGAGGCAAAGGTTGAGTCATGCTCCCTCCGAGACAAGACCCACCAAACCGCACTTCTTAACACGCGCCCGCTTAAAATGGAAGCCAGCCGCACCAATGTGTCTGAGGAAACATTGTTCAACTGACAACCAAGGACAGCCTGCAGGTGCCCGGCCCACCACAAGGAGTGCTACAGCGTGGTTAGCCAAGTAAAGCCTCCCCCGGCCATCCCTCCCCTAACCTGGATGATGCTGGGCCAATTGTGTGCCTCCCTATTGGACTCTCGATCACAGCCAGTTCTGATACAGCCTGGGATCGAACCCGGGTCTGTAGTGACGCCTAAAGCACTGTGATGCAGTGCCTTAAACCTTTCTGCCACTCGGGAGGCCCTGTGTATTGAGATTTAATAACTCAACAAACTTTACACTAAAAGGTGTACCTTTACCTGTTACTTCTGTGAACTTTCATTATCCTCCCTCCTCATGAGTGAGAGAAATGAGAAAATATCTTAAAGACGTGGGTTTTTGGCAACGGAATAACAAGGCAATATTTCTTACATGCTGACCAGAGTGCACACGTGCATGCGTCTGCATGTTGATTTTGTCCACCCACACCAGACGCAATAGGGACACACAAGTTTAAATATCAAAACAAACTCTGAACCAATTAAATTAATTTGGGGACGGGACAAAAAGCATTAAACATTTTGGCAATTTAGCTAGCTAGCTTGCTGTTGCTAGCTAATTTGTCCTGGGATATAAACATTGGTTTGTTATTTTACCTGAAATGCACAAGGTCCTCTACTCTGACAATTAATCCAGTTAAGAGTCAACCAAATTAATTTCTAGTAATCTCTCCTCCTTCAGGCTGTATTTGGGACAAATAATTCACTAAACCTCAACAAAATCTTGTAAGAAATAATGTGGAAATTGAGCAAGTTGAGGTGACTAAAACTACTTGGAGTAACCCTGGATTGTAAATTGTCATGGTCAATACATGTTGATACAACAGTAGCTAAAATAGAGAGAAGTATGTCCATAATAAAGCGTTACTCTGCCTTTTGAACAACACTATCAACAAGGCAGGTCCTACAGGCTTCTAGTTTTGTCACACCTGAACTAATATTCAGTTGTGTAGTCAGGTGCCACAAACAGAGACCTCGGGAAACTACAAATGGCTCAGAACAGGAAGCACCGCTTACCCTTAAAATGTACACAGACTACTAACATGAATAATATGCATGTAAATGTCTCATGGTTCAGTGGAGGAGAGATTGACATCATCACTACTTGTTTTTGTAAGAAGTGTTGACATGCTGAATGCACCGAGGTGTCTGTTTAAACTACTAGCACGCCCTCTACACACGTACACATGGATTTTGTATTGTAGATATGTGGTAGGAGAGTAGTGACCTGAGGGAACACACTTAATGTGTTGTGAAAAGTGTTATGAAATGTCATGTAATATTTTAAATTGTATATACCTGCCATAATGTTGCTGGACCCAAGGAAGAATAGCTACAGCCTTGGCTAATGTGGATCCTTAAATACAAATATGCACTGCAGGTAGGCCTATGTCACGCAAAAGCCTCACGAGTAGATATATTTATAAACCTTTTATGGATAGGCTACTTGGCTAAAGAATGGCCAGGATAAGATAAGAAAGACACCGGACACATTGCTGTTGAACCAGCTTTCGTTACAGTAGGGTAAGAGTAGCCTATAATGATTATACCCACCCGTTGTATATTTGACAATAATGGAATGGTCTTTTTGAAAAATGTCTTGCACATAACTGGTACGTTCCTATGAAAACGTTAGGTAATAACTTGAGACTCAAAGGAAAGTGCTCTAAAGTTGTGTTTACGTTTGTTGTTAGCTGGGTGGATAACCGTTCTATTTGACATCAATTGGTACTTCATCAGTCCAAAACTCAAATCAATATGCTATCCAGGAACATACATAAGTCTGGCTTGTGTAGATAATAGAATCGTTTCTATATTCAAGCGCAGTGTGAAATTGATGCACTGTCGCCACTGTAGGCTACTTACCTACTGCCACGCACATCACGTCCACCAAGACATACATCTTCTTTTTTCTCAAATCCATCATTTTATTCTATTGATAGAGGCTGCCAGTTGATCAGACACGTGTTTGGAAACTTAGTTTACGAGTGTTGCCATTGAGTCCGCTGAGTAAAACGTATGCAGCCAACCTGTATTGCGAGTTCTTCCGGATTTAAAGCTACTTTCCTACCTGCCCACAGATGTTGACACCTATGTGTGCAATTTTGAAGTGCGAAAAATGTCCAAACTCAGACTCTAGTCATCTCAATCCGCGACAGTGTTAAATTCTTACACTCATATTTGGTTGTAATGACAGGCTTGTAAAATAAACCTTCGTTTTTACAGTAGTTGAGGCGTCCTACAAACCAATACAACCCTCCACGCCACAGATCCCTCCTTCCCACTTCCTTGCATTTTTTTTACTCCCACAATCTGACGTCGAATAGTAGGCCTACATTATCTGCTCCAAATTTGAATTTAAGAATTGACACTGACAGCAATAATAAAAGAAAGCTGAGCAGAAGTCTGTCTTGCTGCTGGTAAAGTATTTAGTTTTAGTAGCCTACAGTGGACAGCAGCTGATTTGTGTGGAGGCGGATGAACTTCACTGTACTGTTTATTTATTGATACATGAGCCATAGAACTTTGGGGATATTTAAGAGCATTTCCATAGATCGGTGTAAACTTACTGGGAATTTGGTGAAAACCCATGGTACTACATTCATGTTAACAAGTGTGATAAATAATGTTTTATATCTTAATTAGAGTTGTTATGTGATATTGCCTTGAGGGCATTCAAGGCAAGTAACAATTTATCACTCCAAACATGGCAATAACAATATCTTATATTCAAAATCCATCGACTCTAGCCAGTAGGCTACAGAACCTCAGCGGGCACGCCATTAGAGCTGGGCGATATGGATATTACGATAAATTGCCTGAATATATGTAATAACAATACATATGACGATTAGTTTATAACAATGTGCAGTTTTATTCATTTATTATCCTTTAAACTACTCCTACTACGTTAATGGTTGTATCCATCAATTCTTCCATCATCCATATTAACAAACTTATTTAATTTTAAACTGAACATTTCTCTAGTATAGGCTACTTAACGTAAATAACGATATCAGCAAAATGCCTGCGATAAGTGATCGGTATGGTCAGGGGTGGATCATTTTCGTTTAATTCACCCAGTTCTACACCCCATGCATAGTTTCACTGTCCTGGGTCAATATTGCTTACTTGAATAACATGTGCATAGATTTCCAAACAGTGCCTGACCCTTAATTCAGTATGCTGTACAGTATTTAACATGCTATCCTCCAACAACAAAAAAGCCCCAGGCATACTGACTCACACGTGACTGAAGTTGGCCGGTTGACGCTGGGTAGTAAAAACGAAATTGGGTCTAAATGTGACATTAGTTGTGGGCATTAATCAAAGCAGGGTGGACCCACGCTGAGTAATGGGCTCAGTATGTGGAAACATTAATAATCTGCGAAACAAGACACACTTACAGTCTTACAAAAGCTAAATTACTTTTACAAATCCTGCTGGGACTGTATAATTAACATTACCAAGCAACAGCAGGACTCCATGGAGCTGGGATAATTTAATGATTTCTGTTTCTTCATTAGGACTAGACTGGGGGTAGGTTTATGTTCTAGCCTGGCATGACACCCTTCTAGCCTCGCTCATAACACAAGAGTAGCTAAATACCAGGAGTTAGACATGCATCAGTAGATAAGACGATATTTCAGCATATATTTGTAAACGTTTATATATAGGAGAAATATATGATTCATATATGTTGAAGTACTTTTCATGTGGCCTTGCACTTTGACTTTGCCAGAAAGCACAGTAAGACACAATGAAAACCTCAGTGTGTTATAACAGAAACAAACTCAGGAAATCGGATAGAAAAACAAGGAACAGTAAATACACTTTCAAAATATAGCAGCCAGGGATCAGACATCCTAAGAAATGTTACTATCACTTATACTGACATGCAACAATTTCAAAGATTTTACTGAGTTACAGTTCATGTAAGGATATGTCAGTTGAAATAAATCAATTAGGACCTAATCTATGGATTTCACATGACTGGGCAGGGGTGCAGCCATGGGTGGGCATAGGCCCACCCACTGGGGAGCCAGGTCCAGCCAATGAGAAAGAGTTTTTCTCCACAATAGTGCCTTATTTTACTGCTGCTCTTTAATTATTTGCTACTTTTATGACATTGTTTGGGGGGGTATTTTTCTTAACTGCATTGTTGATTTAAGGGCTTGTAAGTAAGCATTTCACTGTAAGGTCACCTGTTGTATGGTCACCTGTTGTATTCGGCGCATGTGACAAATAACATTTGATTTGATTTATTACACAGACAGAAATACTCCTCAGCACCCCCCTTCTTGATATGCAAGTGAATGAATTATCTTGGCAAAGGAGACACTCACTAACACCGATGTGCAAAGTAATTGAAAGAAATAAACTTTTGCATATGCAACTTAAAAAAAAAAAAAATCAGATCATGGGACCAACACTTTTTACATGTTGCGTTTATATTTTTGTTCACTGTGCATTCAAAATCAATAGGTTTCTGCCCTCTACTGGGTGAGTGAAATTTATTTGAAATTATAATAATAACTTTAAACATATAATATTGGTTAGACTAACAATAGCATTAAAGTGCAATACAGAGTAATCATTTTGTAAAAGTATTATTTTCATTGAGTCCTACTCTGTGTAGTTTCTTTTGACTTCCAGAGATCTTCAATGAGAGCATTTATCTACAGATATGTGTAGTGGATCTGTGTTTTTCCATTTTGTAGGGCACAGTCCCATTTTGCTATCTGGCATTCAAAAGTACCCACCCCGTCAGTGAAAAAGACTGTTGTGTATTTAGTCTCAGAGTTCCAGGTTGACAGGCAGGGTCAGGGACTTAAGGTCAGAGATTCTGCTTTATCCTGCAGAGAACAGACACTGTTATCAGACTCTCAGACTAAGTGGAGGCCAGTCTACAGTCTGCTGCTAATCAGCCAAGGAAACATATGGGTCTGGTAGAATGCAGCAGGCTGATAAGACATGGGGAGAGTTGCACTGCAGGCCATCTAGGCTGCTCTCTCTATGGCTCTCTCACCTCTGTCTCCAATGTAGGCAGGTCAGCAGTATCAGGACAGTGAGCACAGCAGGAATGGAACACAGCAGGATGGTGTCCACTGAATCAATGCCCTCTGGATTGGAACAAACACACACAACATACAGACACACATATGGATTAACATCCACGAACACATGCACAAGTGCACATAAACACACACATATGGATGAACAACTGTCTACTCCAATGGAGGAAGTCAATACAATAGTTCCAACCTACAGCCGTTGGACCAGCAGGACTCCTTCCATGTGGATCCTGTACAGTCCAGACAAACCACTCAACTGGTACCACAGCCGTTCTCCTGGTGTAACTACAACCTCAAGATTTCCTCTTCAATCTGGACGTAGAGGCTGTAGTTGCAGCTGAAGCCATACCTCTGCTCCAGAGGAACAGACTCCCACTGCAGGACAACTTCTGTTCAGGTTCTGCACCACTGCCTTTGGGCCAGCAGAGCGGGCTGAAGATCAGTGTAAAAGGGTGAGTATAAAGGAATACAATACATCCACATAAAAATGTATTCATTATTGTAACAACTACTGATAAATCAATGAATGAGCTGAGCTAAAGCCTAGGACATACATTAGGTATGTGTTGTGTGTGTGTGTGTAATTTACCTCCTTGCCTGGTGTAGGCTTGTACTGACAGCTCCTACCCAGTCACTGCACCATACTCAGGCCTCAGTCTAGCTGTAGCACAGCTCCGGCCACACGACCTCTGACAACAACAATACTCCCACCCATGTTTATAATGTCATTCCATGCAACAGCACATACTTGTCTGTCAAGTCTTTGTACATACAACACATACAGTGGGGCAAAAAAGTGTTTAGTCAGCCACCAATTGTGCAAGTTCTCCCACTTAAAAAGATGAGAGAGGCCTGTAATTTTCATCATAGGTACGCTTCAACTATGACAGACAAAATGAGAGAAAAAAAATCCAGAAAATCACATTGTAGGATTTTTAATGAATTTATTTGCAAATTATGGTGGAAAATAAGTATTTGGTCACCTACGAACAAGCAAGATTTCTGGCTCTCACAGACCTGTAACTTCTTCTTTAAGAGACTCCTCTGTCCTCCACTCTTTACCTGTATTAATGGCACCTGTTTGAACTTGTTATCAGTATAAAAGACACCTGTCCACAACCTCAAACAGTCACACTCCAAACTCCACTATGGCCAAGACCAAAGAGCTGTCAAAGGACACCTAGTGAATGACCTGCAGAGAGCTGGGACCAAAGTAACAAAGCCTACCATCAGTAACACACAACGCCGCCAGGGACTCAAATCCTGCAGTGCCAGATGTGTCCCCCTGCTTAAACCAGTACATGTCCAGACCCGTCTGAAGTTTGCTAGAGAGCATTTGGATGATCCAGAAGAAGATTGGGAGAATGTCATATGGTCAGATGAAACCAAAATGTAACTTTTTGGTAAAAACTCAACTCGTCGTGTTTGGAGGACAAAGCATTCTGAGTTGCATCCAAAGAACACCACACCTACTGTGAAACATGGGGGTGGAAACATCATACTTTGGGGCTGTTTTTCTGCAAAGGGACCAGGACGACTGATCCGTGTAAAGGAAAGAATGAATGGGGCCATGTATCGTGAGATTTTGAGTGAAAACCTCCTTCCATCAGCAAGGGCATTGAAGATGAAACGTGGCTGGGTCTTTCAACATGACAATGATCCCAAACACACTGCCCGGGCAACGAAGGAGTGGCTTCGTAAGAAGCATTTCAAGGTCCTGGAGTGGCCTAGCCAGTCTCCAGATCTCAATCCCATAGAAAATCTTTGGAGGGAGTTGAAAGTCCGTGTTGCCCAGCAATAGCCCCAAAACATCACTACTCTAGAGGAGATCTGCATGGAGGAATGGGCCAAAATACCAGCGACAGTGTGTGAAAACCTTGTGAAGACTTACAGAAAACGTTTGACCTCTGTCATTGCCAACAAAGGGTATATAACAAAGTAGTGAGAAACTTTTGTTATTGACCAAATACTTATTTTCCACCATAATTTGCAAATAAATTCATTAAAAATCCTACAATGATTTTCTGCATTCTTTTCCCTTATTTTGTCTCTCATTGAAGTGTTCCTACGATAAAAATTACAGTCCTCTCTCATCTTTTTAAGTGGGAGAACTTGCACAATTGGTGGCTGACTAAATACTTTTTTGCCCCACTGTATACTGTAAATGGTAGGGCCCAGAGTTTTTCCTGATTACATCACCAAACAGGGCCTTGGGTGCTGAGAATTCATACCATCAGTTAAGACCTATGTACCATTTTACATTGCATACATATTGGACACAATACAATTAAAACTATGCAAGTTTCTGGGCATTTGTTCAACTTCATATCAAGATCTGCACAACGCTATCATCTTAATATGTTGAAGTTATTGACATCAATGGTCAAATATAGTCAGAGTCTGTACCTGTGGGGGTAGGGTCAAGTGACCGGAAGTGTCAGACATACTCAGGGCATTGCAGTCACCTGTGTGCAGTGCATTCTGGAAACCCTCAGTACCACAGGACTGAGCATTTCACCTGACTCTTGGGCGGGGACTGCAAGACACACAAAGACAACTCAAACTGAATGTTTATAGAATACGCATGTAGACACTTTAAAATGAAATGGACCTGATAGAGCAGAGTGACTAGCTCTAGGATAGTGCCAACTCACCTTCCACAGCAAAGTCACTCATCTCATGTCTGCCCAACCTACAGGCTGAACGGTACTCCAGGCCAAACTGAACAATCTGGGGAGAAGGGTCTTGGTCAGGGAGGTGACAAAGAACCCCATGGTCCCTCTGACAGAGCTCCGGAGTTCCTCTGTGGAGATGGGAGAAGCTTCCAGATGGACAACCATCTCATTTCTGGTAGGTTCTCCCATCTCTGCAGCACTCCACCAATCAGGCCTTTAGGGTAGAGTAGCCAGACGGAAGCCACTCCTCAGTGAAAAGGCACATGACAGCCTACTTGGAGTTTGCCAAAAGGCACCTAAATGACTCTCAGACCATGAGAAACAAGGTTCTCTGGTGAAACCAAGATTGAACACTTTGGCCTGAATGCCAAGCGTCAAATCTGGAGGAAACCTGCCACCATCCCTATGGTGAAGCATGGTTGTGGCAGTATCAAGTTGTGGGGATGTTTTTCAGCATCAGAGACTGGGAGACTAGTCAGATTCGAGGGAAAGATGAACGGAGAAAAGTACAGAGAGATCCTTGATGAAAACCTGCTCCAGAGAGCTCAGGACCTCAGACTGGGGCGAAGGTTCACCTTCCAACAGGGCAACGACCCTAAGCACACAGCCAACATAGGAGTGGCTTCGGGACAAGTCTCAATGTAAGGCTGTAACATAACAAAATGTGGAAAAAGTCAAGGGGTCTGAATACTTTCCGAATGCACTGTATGGTGGGAAAAAAGGACAAACACTTAATGCCAACACCTGCTGTAGACACACGGTGCCTTTAGAAAGTATTCACACCCCTGGACTCTTTCCACATTGTTGTTCTACAGCCTGAATTTAAAATGGATTACATTTAGATTTTGTGTCACTGGTCTACACACAATACCCCATGTCAAAGTGGAATTATGTTTTTAGAAATCTTTACAAATGAATAAAACATTTAAAGCTGAAACTTCTTCAGTCAATAAGTATTCAACCCCTTTGTTATGGCAAGCCTAAATAAGTACAGGAGTAAAGATTGCTTAACAAGTTACATGGATTCACTCTGTGTGCAATAAAAGTGTTTAACATGACTTTTGAACGACTACCTCATCTCTGTACCCCACACATACATTTCTCTGTCAGGTCCCGCAGTCGAGCAGTGAATTTAGAACAGATTCAACCACAGAGACCAGGGAGGTTTTCCAATGCCACACCTATTGGTAGATGGGTAAAAATGAAATCTCAGACATGGACTATCCCTTTGAGCATGGTGAAGGTATTAATTACACTTTGGATGGTGTATCAATATACTCAGTCACTAAAAAGATACAGGAGTCCTTTGTAACTCTGTTGCTGGAGAGGAAGAAAACCACTAAAGGGATTTCACCATGAGTCCAATGGTTGACTTTAAAACAGTTAGAGTTTAATGGCTGTGATAGGAGAAAACTGAGGATGGATCAACAGCATTGTAGTTATCCACAATACTAACCTAAATGACAGAGTGAAAAGAAAATCTGTACAGAATAAAAAATACTCCAAAACATGCATCTTTTTTGGAACAAGGCACTAAAGTAAAACAGCAAAAAATGTGGCAAAGAAATTAACTTTATGTCCTGAATACAAAGCGTTATGTTTGGGGTAAATCTAACAACACATCACTTAGTACCACTCTTAATATTTTCAAGCATGGTGGTGGCTTCATCATGTTATGGGTATGCTTGTTATTGGCATGACTATTGAGTATTTTAGGATAAAAAGAAACAGAATAGAGCTAATCACAGACAAAATCCTAGAGGAAAACCTGGTTCAGTCTGCTTTCCAACAGACACTGGGAGATGCTTACCAAGACAACAATTAATGTTCCTGAGTGGCCTAGTTACAGTTTTGATCTAAATTGCCTTGAAAATCAATGGCAAGACTTGAAAATGGCTGTCTAGCAATGATCAACAACCAACTTGACAGAGCTTCAAAAAAATGTAAAAGAATAATGTGCAAATATTATAAAATCCAGGTGTGCAAAGCTCTTAGACTTACCTAGAAAGACTCACAGATGTAAATGAGGCCAAAGGTGATTCTAAAATGTATTGAATCAGGGGTGTGAATACTTACGTAAATGAGATTTATCTGTATTTAATGTCCAGTACATTTGCAAACATTTCCAAAAATGCCTTTTACACACAATGTATATAGACTCCCCTTTTTTTCCTACTGTGTTATTGACTTGTTAATTGTTTACTCCATGTGTAACTCTGTGTTGTCTGTTCACACTGCTATGCTTTATCTTGGCCAGGTCGCAGTTGCAAATGAGAACTTGTTCTCACCTAGCCTACCTGGTTAAATAAAGGTGAAATAATAAAAAAATAAAAAAGGTTCACTTTTAATCCCGTTTGAAATGAATAACACAACAAAATGTGGAATATGTCAAGGGGTATCAATATTTTCTTAAGGCATTGTACATATTATACACATCACACTGTATACATTATATAGTCCTACAGTAACTGATAGATTGGAGATGACAGTGGGCCACACACCTGCTCCTTTGTGCTGTCCAGCAGCCAGTAGACCAGAGCACCAGAGGAGATACGGATCTTGGACACAGGGAAGCTGGAATTTGTAGTCCACTGCAGCTTCAGGCATCTGGGTCTGCCTTTCACCACTGACAGACTGGAGCTATGGAGGACTGGGGTGGGCAGCTTCAAGGGGAGAGAGAGACCTAAGGATGTAAAGTAAGATTTGTGTTAAACGTGTGTATAGTCTATTGTATTAGACACTGTGTATTACCTGCGTCTATTGTAACGGCTGGAATGGAATAAATGGAGTGGTATCAAACATATGGAAACCACATTTGACTCCATTCCATTCCAGCCATTAATGAGCCTGTCCTCATAGCTCCTTCCACCAGCCTCCTCTGGCTCCCATAGTACTAAACTCAGCAAAAAAAGAAACATCCTCTCACTGTCAACTGCATTTATTATATAAATTATTATATACAATGATGGCCTTCCCCAGCCAAATCCTAAACCAAGACAATGCTGGGCCAATTATGCGCCGCCCTATGGGACTCCCAATCATGGCCGGTTGTGATACAGCCTGGAATCAAACCAATGTCTGTAGTGACACCTCTAGCACTGATATGCAGCGCTTTAGACCGCTGTGCCACTCTGGAGGGGCCTAATATAATCACAAGCAGTTACTTGTGCAGTAGATGTGGTAGTATGTGATGGCATCTTACATATTGACCTGCAGTGTGTAGCGTGTGTCTGGGGGAGAGCCCTGTCCAGGTGTCCAGTAGCAGGTCACATTAGCCCAGGCCATGAAGACACACTGAGGCTTGCTAGGGCTGAGGGAGATGTCATGTTGAGATTAGTTAATCTCTTTTCCAAATCAAATCAAATTTTATTGGTCGGCATACACATATTTAACAATGTTTTTATGGGTGTAGCGAAATGCTTGTAACAAAGTTGCTTAGGAGCCAGAAACAGAACGGTCATGTCTATCAGCGCCATCAAATGAGACCTATATCCTGAAAGGTAACACAAAATCAAGAAACAACATATGAAAAATAAAACATAAAAAAGCAATACATTACAAAATGATTTTGAAAAAAACACAATGAAAATAAAACAATCCAAAACAATTGCATTCCTCCACAACCAAGCTCTGAATTAAGGTCCTGAATTCATTTAAAGGGGAAATCTGCAGTTGCTACAGTACATTAATAATATATACCCATTGATTCTTGAAGAATATATATTAAGACCAACATAGCAGACAGCAGTAAAAGAAGACTCAGTAAAACACTTGCTGTTAGGAAACTATCAAATTATAGTACTGTTGTTTTTAGGTCTGTGCCGGTCCAGGTTTGTTTTGGTCGGTTTGTTTTTATATATATATACACCAGATACTTCATCAGAGCCCAAAATATAAACGTGTTTGTTTGTATTGCCTCAAAACATGGTTAAAACTATAATTTTGTATTTACTGGTCAATCAGTGTATCCATAGCTCTGTCCGTGAGTCCATGAAACAGACTGCTGTAACCTAGCCTACTTCAGGTTATTCAGGTTAGTCTACACACTGATAAGAAAGAAACCCTGTCGAGGTAGTAGCATGCCAATTTCACAACACCTAGTCCACCAAGGGCTCTTGAATAGCTAGTCTTTTTATTTTTAAAGAGAAGCAAGACTTGTTCCAACTTCCAATGCCTGTAGACCCACCACTCTAAAAATTCTCACCTGAAGCAGTGCAAATATGAAGCGCTACAAGAAGAGCCACTAGTGCAAGACTCCTGTTGTCAAGCCTGAGTCAATGTGAATCCCTATACCTCCAGCACCCCGAGTCTGCCTATCTGAACCCTCTCATTGGCCTGAGATATGGGTTATAAGGTTGTCTCGTCTGTGTAAACAAATCTCAACACGCCTCATTAGAAAGGGGTCCGCCACCACGAACGGTGTCCTCGGAGTCACAAGACACATAGCTCTGTGTAGACGGTGTGTAGAGATGTGTGACAGTCCCAAGAACCTTACTAACTCATACTGTTCGCTGCACACTCCCCCCTCCCCTCAGTTATGACAGTGTCCTGTAGTAGCCTCTCATACAGTGGGCCAATAGGCTACACATGCCAAGCTCACTATCTTGTTTATCAAATTGTGGATCACAGATCACATTAGAAAAACAATGTATGGGAATTAGTGGATGCCATATCCCTCCCGCATTTCCTAATGAATGGTTATCACTCCTTGCTAGTGTTCACCTGTCAGTCACTTAGTCACTTTCCAAGGAATTCAGAATAATGAATGAGTTTACCTTTGAGGAAGTAAGCCTGTAATTTATTGCTCTCTGTTGCATCAGTTCAAATAAACCAGACCCTGATTCAAAATAATGTAATGCAGAAATGTACAGAATATCCAGTTGAATTTGAAGCCTGGTTATACCGTAGGCATAGTGTAAGGCCAGTACATGAGTACTGTGGGGATTTGTTTGGGTATGTGTTATTCAGTGTGAGTTCTGCGTTAACCAAGTTTCTGAACAACTACAGATCTCCACAGTGTGGGTTATTCAGCTACTATACTGGCACCACCCAATCACAGGATATGTGAAAACATTTTGGTACAATCTTGGTGAGCCCAGAATTAAAATCTTGCAGAATTTGGTCAGATACATAGTCTGTCCACAAGAGAATCATGTGGGTACAATGTTGTTGGAAATTGAATTGAAGTACTAAAGTCTCTTTCAACAGAGTTGCACACAAGACTAAGATTCAAGTACTGGTGTGTGTATGTGCGCAATGACTTTCATTAATTGTCAACATTTTTAATATATATATTTTTTAACAAAATATAACAATTATAATTACAAACCAATATAAACAGAAGCAGTATGATATAAATGCTAAAAAATAAACAAAAGGCAGTGTTTCTACTCCCCTTCCTGTCCCGACAGTCAACGTCCAGAACCTCCTGTAAACGGTTGAACAAAAACAAACCGATCTAGAACAGCTAAGGTCAGAGCAGGGAGTAGAGGGAAAACCCCACCTATAAAAATAGAAAATGGGGAATAAATAAAGAAAGGGAGTTTTCCTGCCGTCGGGACAGAGAGCACAGGGGACAGATTCTCTCCCCCTGAGCAGGAGGAACGAAGCAGGCAGGCGCTCTTCAGACTGGGCGACAGCCAATGTCCTCTAGTGGCAGAATACAGTACAGCATCAGTGAAACCTGGGGTCTGTTCAGGAGGGTGCAACGGTACGGAATAAGCAAGCGCGTTAGCTCTGTATATCACATTCTCTATCTGCAACGTTCATAAGGTTTCACCCTTCTGAACACACCCCTTTTGGTTCTTTGTCCTTCAATGCCGTTGGGCTTTTTCAATGACTGTTATCCACAAGGTCGGATGGGTGGTTCAGGGCAATATTCAAACCTTAAATCACACAAAAACTGGAGTTGAGATACAGGGAAGAAGCCAGAGGCTACAGTACCTGTGTATTCAGTGACTTATCTACAGTAGCATGTACAATAATGCGCAAAACACAGGCTAATGTGCCTACCGTGGTTGTCAGGCAATTGTGGGAGTTTGGTACTGTACAAGACCTTTAAATGTCAACATAAACTGGAAAGAGAGAACACAAGGACTCCCATCACAAACTCAGGTTCCTTATTGCAAACCTGCCAATGAATACCTGAACTGGGAACAAAGACCAATCAAATAAAAACATTGTCACAATCTCAAAAGCATAGTTTCATGGTATTCCTATACAGATCTTTCCTCTTAAACGTACTGTATACAAAACCTTCAGTTTCAGTTGTAGATGTTCAAGAGAGGTGGAAGCTCTCACAGTGAACCAGGTAGGCAGATCTTATCTAAGAGGTCCACAGTCAGAGTGGTGATAAGTCATACAAGTGCAGACTGAACCCTGCTTCTAAAAACAGCCTTATCAGAACTGATAGAGAATGAGAACATCTCGTGGACATCTGCTATAATACAGCATGATGAATTCCAGGTAATGCGGTCTGTCTGCTGCTCACTGTTCCCAGTAAAAGTTGGGAAATCAGTGAGGGAGGTTAAATCACAGTCTCTAGTTCTGCTCTGAATGAGGCCACTGCAACAAACATCAGGCTAACTGTTTTGGCCTTGGAGCCATCAACGAGCCCACCAGCTTTTCCAGTCCCAACATTATATCTAAGAATTCTCTAAGAACGTCTCCGTAGAACTACTGCCCTTCCAGAATAGACAGGTAGGTAAGCCATTGTGCTTGTGAGCAGTGGGAGTCCCCTAGTAAACACTGATACAGGTAGGCCTATCTCCCGGGCAAAAAGACAGTTTCTCTCCTGGGGAGCTTCACACCATCACATGGGTGAGCTCTGGTCCAAGTTAGCTTCAACTGGCAGTACTTAGAAGTACAAACAACCCAGGCATTATTGGAATGTTCTCCAGGGTGAAGACACCCTTCTTCCTCCCCTCACTTGGTGAGAGAGCCGGAGTGCTGGACGGGAGGGGGGCACAGGGCCGAGGGACACAGGTAACTGCTGATGGCCCCAAAGTCAGAAGTGACGGAGGAGGATGGGGCAATGGCAGGCAAGGGTGGGGGCTGGGGGACGGAGGGCAGGGAGAAGTCCACCTTCAGCCTCTGAGAGGCCCCATCCTCTGGCCCCATGGACAGACCGTCTGGAAGAAAGGGTCCCAGCTGTAGCTGGTAGAAGCCAGAACCCAGGAGATGAGGCTCTGCTGGGGAGGATGTGGGGCTGCCGCTGGGCCGGGGGAAGGGGTGGAGCTGGGCAGGGGGAGAGGTGGGACAGCGGACCGGGCTAGGACAGTTCAGAGAGGGCTCCTGCTGCAGGTCCTTCAGAGAGGGGAGTGGAGATAAGTGGCTGAACAGCTGCTCCCTCTGTGGGCTTGGACTGGGACAAGGAGCACCACACAGCTCCAACACCTCCATCTGCAATTCAGCATCTAGACAAGGAGAGAAGAATTACAGAGGGACTTGAACAAGCACTACCTCAATGGTAACTGACCGAGTCATCACTGGCATTGACATTGGGCAGTGGTTCCCTTATTTTCTCCTTAATGTTACAATCAGCTCTAACCAAAATCTTAAGTTTCAAACAAGTTACAATTTAACAAGGCAGGCAAACATGGTAATATAATTAGAACATAATTATAAAAATAATGTAAATAAACTACTCATCAATCATTTTAGGTTTACAATTCAGAAAGTATTGAGAGGAAGCCAATACAACATTTCTAAAATGCTAAGCCTCCAATAAAACAATTTCCATGAGCCCTGAGTTTTGATTATGGTTTAGTATTTTATATTTCATACCTTCAACTTCCTGGCCTGAGAATCATAATGCCCTCAAAAGTATTTTGGAAAAGACCCTCTAGTTCTGACAACATGAAACTTGACCTCATGAAAACCTGACCTCATATCAGCACTCCAGTGGGGTTAGTATAAGCTACGTAGGGTTAGTGAAGCTTGTCCCCAGACCCCTTCACTCCATCCCTCTATCTGTCTGTCTTTACCTGGTGGCCCTGTCTGGTTAGAGTCTTTACCTGGTGGCCCAACCTGGTTAGAGTCTTTACCTGGTGGCCCTGCCTGGTTAGTCTTTACCTGGTGGCCCTGCCTGGTTAGAGTCTTTACCTGGTGGCCCTGTCTGGTTAGAATCTTTACCTGGTGGCCCTGTCTGGTTAGAATCTTTACCTGGTGGCCCTGTCTGGTTAGAGTCTTTACCTGGTGGTCCTGTCTGGTTAGAGTCTTTACCTGGTGGCCCAACCTGGTTAGAGTCTTTACCTGGTGGCCCTGCCTGGTTAGAGTCTTTACCTGGTGGCCCTGCCTGGTTAGAGTCTTTACCTGGTGGCCCTGTCTGGTTAGAATCTTTACCTGGTGGCCCTGTCTGGTTAGAATCTTTACCTGGTGGCCCTGTCTGGTTAGAGTCTTTACCTGGTGGCCCAACCTGGTTAGAGTCTTTACCTGGTGGCCCTGCCTGGTTAGTCTTTACCTGGTGGCCCTGCCTGGTTAGAGTCTTTACCTGGTGGCCCTGTCTGGTTAGAATCTTTACCTGGTGGCCCAACCTGGTTAGAGTCTTTACCTGGTGGCCCTGCCTGGTTAGAGTCTTTACCTGGTGGCCCTGTCTGGTTAGAATCTTTACCTGGTGGCCCAACCTGGTTAGAGTCTTTACCTGGTGGCCCTGCCTGGTTAGAGTCTTTACCTGGTGGCCCTGCCTGGTTAGAGTCTTTACCTGGTGGCCCTGTCTGGTTAGAATCTTTACCTGGTGGCCCTGTCTGGTTAGAGTCTTTACCTGGTGGCCCTGCCTGGTTAGAGTCTTTACCTGGTGGCCCTGTCTGGTTAGAGTCTTTACCTGGTGGCCCTGTCTGGTTAGAGTCTTTACCTGGTGGCCCTGTCTGGTTAGAGTCTTTACCTGGTGGTCCTTCTGGTTAGAATCTTTACCTGGTGGCCCTACCTGGTTAGAGTCTTTACCTGGTGGCCCAACCTGGTTAGAGTCTTTACCTGGTGGCCCTGCCTGGTTAGAGTCTTTACCTGGTGGCCCTGCCTGGTTAGTCTTTACCTGGTGGCTCTGTCTGGTTAGAGTCTTTACCTGGTGGCCCAACCTGGTTAGAGTCTTTACCCGGTGGCCCTGTCTGGTTAGAGTCTTTACCTGGTGGCCCTGTCTGGTTAGAGTCTTTACCTGGTGGCCCTGTCTGGTTAGTCTTTACCTGGTGGTCCTGTCTGGTTAGAGTCTTTACCTGGTGGCCCTGTCTGGTTAGAGTCTTTACCTGGTGGCCCTGCCTGGTTAGTCTTTACCTGGTGGGCCTGCCTGGTTAGAGTCTTTACCTGGTGGCCCTGTCTGGTTAGAATCTTTACCTTATGGCCCAACCTCGTTAGTCTTTACCTGGTGGCCCAACCTGGTTAGAGTCTTTACCTGGTGGCCCTGCCTGGTTAGAGTCTTTACCTGGTGGCCCTGTCTGGTTAGAATCTTTACCTTGTGGCCCAACCTCGTTAGTCTTTACCTGGTGGCCCAACCTGGTTAGAGTCTTTACCTGGTGGCCCTGCCTGGTTAGAGTCTTTACCTGGTGGCCCTGCCTGGTTAGAGTCTTTACCTGGTGGCCCTGTCTGGTTAGAGTCTTTACCTGGTGGCCCAACCTGGTTAGAGTCTTTACCTGGTGGCCCTGCCTGGTTAGAGTCTTTACCTGGTGGCCCTGTCTGGTTAGAATCTTTACCTGGTGGCCCTGTCTGGTTAGAGTCTTTACCTGGTGGCCCTGTCTGGTTAGTCTTTACCTGGTGGCCCAACCTCGTTAGTCTTTACCTGGTGGCCCAACCTGGTTAGAGTCTTTACCTGGTGGCCCTGTCTGGTTAGTCTTTACCTGGTGGCCCTGCCTGGTTAGAGTCTTTACCTGGTGGCTCTGTCTGGTTAGAGTCTTTACCTGGTGGCCCAACCTGGTTAGTCTTTACCTGGTGGCCCTGCCTGGTTAGAGTCTTTACCTGGTGGCCCTGCCTGGTTAGAGTCTTTACCTGGTGGCCCTGCCTGGTTAGAGTCTTTACCTGGTGGCCCTGTCTGGTTAGAATCTTTACCTGGTGGCCCTGTCTGGTTAGAGTCTTTACCTGGTGGCCCTGCCTGGTTAGAGTCTTTACCTGGTGGCCCTGCCTGGTTAGAGTCTTTACCTGGTGGCCCTGTCTGTTTAGAATCTTTACCTGGTGGCCCTGTCTGGTTAGAGTCTTTACCTGGTGGCCCTGCCTGGTTAGAGTCTTTACCTGGTGGCCCTGTCTGGTTAGAGTCTTTACCTGGTGGCCCTGCCTGGTTAGAGTCTTTACCTGGTGGCCCTGTCTGGTTAGAATCTTTACCTGGTGGCCCTGTCTGGTTAGAGTCTTTACCTGGTGGCCCTTTCTGGTTAGAATCTTTACCTGGTGGCCCAACCTCGTTAGTCTTTACCTGGTGGCCCAACCTGGTTAGAGTCTTTACCTGGTGGCCCTGTCTGGTTAGTCTTTACCTGGTGGCCCTGCCTGGTTAGAGTCTTTACCTGGTGGCTCTGTCTGGTTAGAGTCTTTACCTGGTGGCCCAACCTGGTTAGTCTTTACCTGGTGGCCCTGCCTGGTTAGAGTCTTTACCTGCTGGCCCTGCCTGGTTAGAGTCTTTACCTGGTGGCCCTGCCTGGTTAGAGTCTTTACCTGGTGGCCCTGTCTGGTTAGAATCTTTACCTGGTGGCCCTGTCTGGTTAGAGTCTTTACCTGGTGGCCCTGCCTGGTTAGAGTCTTTACCTGGTGGCCCTGCCTGGTTAGAGTCTTTACCTGGTGGCCCTGTCTGTTTAGAATCTTTACCTGGTGGCCCTGTCTGGTTAGAGTCTTTACCTGGTGGCCCTGCCTGGTTAGAGTCTTTACCTGGTGGCCCTGTCTGGTTAGAGTCTTTACCTGGTGGCCCTGTCTGGTTAGAGTCTTTACCTGGTGGCCCTGTCTGGTTAGAGTCTTTACCTGGTGGCCCTGTCTGGTTAGAGTCTTTACCTGGTGGCCCTGTCTGGTTAGAGTCTTTACCTGGTGGCCCTGTCTGGTTAGAGTCTTTACCTGGTGACCCTGTCTGGTTAGAGTCTTTACCTGGTGGCCCTGTCTGGTTAGAGTCTTTACCTGGTGGCCCTGTCTGGTTAGAGTCTTTACCTGGTGGCCCTGTCTGGTTAGAGTCTTTACCTGGTGGCCCTGTCTGGTTAGAGTCTTTACCTGGTGGCCCTGTCTGGTTAGTCTTTACCTGGTGGTCCTGTCTGGTTAGAGTCTTTACCTGGTGGCCCTGCCTGGTTAGAGTCTTTACCTGGTGGCCCTGTCTGGTTAGAATCTTTACCTTGTGGCCCAACCTCGTTAGTCTTTACCTGGTGGCCCAACCTGGTTAGAGTCTTTACCTGGTGGCCCTGCCTGGTTAGAGTCTTTACCTGGTGGCCCTGCCTGGTTAGAGTCTTTACCTGGTGGCCCTGTCTGGTTAGAGTCTTTACCTGGTGGCCCAACCTGGTTAGAGTCTTTACCTGGTGGCCCTGCCTGGTTAGAGTCTTTACCTGGTGGCCCTGTCTGGTTAGAATCTTTACCTGGTGGCCCTGTCTGGTTAGAGTCTTTACCTGGTGGCCCTTTCTGGTTAGAATCTTTACCTGGTGGCCCAACCTCGTTAGTCTTTACCTGGTGGCCCAACCTGGTTAGAGTCTTTACCTGGTGGCCCTGTCTGGTTAGTCTTTACCTGGTGGCCCTGCCTGGTTAGAGTCTTTACCTGGTGGCTCTGTCTGGTTAGAGTCTTTACCTGGTGGCCCAACCTGGTTAGTCTTTACCTGGTGGCCCTGCCTGGTTAGAGTCTTTACCTGGTGGCCCTGCCTGGTTAGAGTCTTTACCTGGTGGCCCTGCCTGGTTAGAGTCTTTACCTGGTGGCCCTGTCTGGTTAGAATCTTTACCTGGTGGCCCTGTCTGGTTAGAGTCTTTACCTGGTGGCCCTGTCCTGGTTAGAGTCTTTACCTGGTGGCCCTGCCTGGTTAGAGTCTTTACCTGGTGGCCCTGTCTGTTTAGAATCTTTACCTGGTGGCCCTGTCTGGTTAGAGTCTTTACCTGGTGGCCCTGCCTGGTTAGAGTCTTTACCTGGTGGCCCTGTCTGGTTAGAGTCTTTACCTGGTGGCCCTGTCTGGTTAGAGTCTTTACCTGGTGACCCTGTCTGGTTAGAGTCTTTACCTGGTGGCCCTGTCTGGTTAGAGTCTTTACCTGGTGGCCCTGTCTGGTTAGAATCTTTACCTGGTGGCCCTGTCTGGTTAGAATCTTTACCTGGTGGCCCTGTCTGGTTAGAGTCTTTACCTGGTGGCCCTGCCTGGTTAGAGTCTTTACCTGGTGGCTCTGTCTGTTTAGAATCTTTACCTGGTGGCCCTGTCTGTTTAGAGTCTTTACCTGGTGGCCCTGCCTGGTTAGAGTCTTTACCTGGTGGCCCTGTCTGTTTAGAGTCTTTACCTGGTGGCCCTGCCTGGTTAGAGTCTTTACCTGGTGGCCCTGTCTGGTTAGAGTCTTTACCTGGTGGCCCTGTCTGGTTAGAGTCTTTACCTGGTGACCCTGTCTGGTTAGAGTCTTTACCTGGTGTCCCTGTCTGGTTAGAGTCTTTACCTGGTGGCCCTGTCTGGTTAGAGTCTTTACCTGGTGGCCCTGTCTGGTTAGAGTCTTTACCTGGTGGCCCTGTCTGGTTAGTCTTTACCTGGTGGCCCTGTCTGGTTAGAGTCTTTACCTGGTGGCCCTGTCTGGTTAGAGTCTTTACCTGGTGGCCCTGTCTGGTTAGAGTCTTTACCTGGTGGCCCTGTCTGGTTAGTCTTTACCTGGTGGCCCTGTCTGGTTAGAGTCTTTACCTGGTGGCCCTGTCTGGTTAGAGTCTTTACCTGGTGGCCCTGTCTGTTAGTCTTTACCTGGTGGCCCAACCTGGTTAGAGTCTTTACCTGGTGGCCCTGCCTGGTTAGAGTCTTTACCTGGTGGCCCTGCCTGGTTAGAGTCTTTACCTGGTGGCCCTGTCTGGTTAGAGTCTTTACCTGGTGGCCCAACCTGGTTAGAGTCTTTACCTGGTGGCCCTGTCTGGTTAGAGTCTTTACCTGGTGGCCCTGTCTGGTTAGAGTCTTTACCTGGTGGCCCTGTCTGGTTAGAGTCTTTACCTGGTGGCCCTGTCTGGTTAGTCTTTACCTGGTGGCCCTGTCTGGTTAGAATCTTTACCTGGTGGTCCTGTCTGGTTAGAATCTTTACCTGGTGGCCCTGTCTGGTTAGAGTCTTTACCTGGTGGCCCTGCCTGGTTAGTCTTTACCTGGTGGTCCTGTCTGGTTAGAGTCTTTACCTGGTGGCCCTGTCTGGTTAGAGTCTTTACCTGGTGGCCCTGTCTGGTTAGAGTCTTTACCTGGTGGCCCTGCCTGGTTAGTCTTTACCTGGTGGCCCTGCCTGTTTAGAGTGTTTACCTGGTGGCCCTGTCTGGTTAGAATCTTTACCTGTGGCCCAACCTGGTCTTTACCTGGTGGCCCAACCTGGTTAGAGTCTTTACCTGGTGGCCCTGCCTGGTTAGAGTCTTTACCTGGTGGCCCTGCCTGGTTAGAGTCTTTACCTGGTGGCCCTGTCTGGTTAGAGTCTTTACCTGGTGGCCCAACCTGGTTAGAGTCTTTACCTGGTGGCCCTGCCTGGTTAGTCTTTACCTGGTGGCCCTGCCTGGTTAGAGTCTTTACCTGGTGGCCCTGTCTGGTTAGAGTCTTTACCTGGTGGCCCTGTCTGGTTAGAGTCTTTACCTGGTGGCCCTGTCTGGTTAGAGTCTTTACCTGGTGGCCCTGTCTGGTTAGTCTTTACCTGGTGGCCCTGTCTGGTTAGAATCTTTACCTGGTGGTCCTGTCTGGTTAGAATCTTTACCTGGTGGCCCTGTCTGGTTAGAGTCTTTACCTGGTGGCCCTGCCTGGTTAGTCTTTACCTGGTGGCCCTGCCTGGTTAGAGTCTTTACCTGGTGGCCCTGTCTGGTTAGAGTCTTTACCTGGTGGCCCTGCCTGGTTAGTCTTTACCTGGTGGCCCTGCCTGGTTAGAGTCTTTACCTGGTGGCCCTGTCTGGTTAGAGTCTTTACCTGGTGACCCTGTCTGGTTAGAGTCTTTACCTGGTGGCCCTGTCTGGTTAGAGTCTTTACCTGGTGGCCCTGTCTGGTTAGAGTCTTTACCTGGTGGCCCTGCCTGGTTAGAGTCTTTACCTGGTGGCCCTGTCTGGTTAGAATCTTTACCTGGTGGCCCTGTCTGGTTAGAGTCTTTACCTGGTGGCCCTGCCTGGTTAGAGTCTTTACCTGGTGGCCCTGTCTGGTTAGAATCTTTACCTGGTGGCCCTGTCTGGTTAGAGTCTTTACCTGGTGGCCCTGCCTGGTTAGAGTCTTTACCTGGTGGCCCTGTCTGGTTAGAGTCTTTACCTGGTGGCCCTGTCTGGTTAGAGTCTTTACCTGGTGGCCCTGTCTGGTTAGAGTCTTTACCTGGTGGCCCTGTCTGGTTAGAGTCTTTACCTGGTGGCCCTGTCTGGTTAGAGTCTTTACCTGGTGGCCCTGTCTGGTTAGAGTCTTTACCTGGTGGCCCTGTCTGGTTAGTCTTTACCTGGTGGCCCTGTCTGGTTAGAGTCTTTACCTGGTGGCCCTGTCTGGTTAGAGTCTTTACCTGGTGGCCCTGTCTGGTTAGAGTCTTTACCTGGTGGCCCTGCCTGGTTAGTCTTTACCTGGTGGCCCTGCCTGTTTAGAGTGTTTACCTGGTGGCCCTGTCTGGTTAGAATCTTTACCTTGTGGCCCAACCTCGTTAGTCTTTACCTGGTGGCCCAACCTGGTTAGAGTCTTTACCTGGTGGCCCTGCCTGGTTAGAGTCTTTACCTGGTGGCCCTGCCTGGTTAGAGTCTTTACCTGGTGGCCCTGTCTGGTTAGAGTCTTTACCTGGTGGCCCAACCTGGTTAGAGTCTTTACCTGGTGGCCCTGTCTGGTTAGAGTCTTTACCTGGTGGCCCTGTCTGGTTAGAGTCTTTACCTGGTGGCCCTGTCTGGTTAGAGTCTTTACCTGGTGGCCCTGTCTGGTTAGAGTCTTTACCTGGTGGCCCTGTCTGGTTAGAATCTTTACCTGGTGGCCCTGTCTGGTTAGAGTCTTTACCTGGTGGCCCTGTCTGGTTAGAGTCTTTACCTGGTGGCCCTGTCTGGTTAGAGTCTTTACCTGGTGGCCCTGTCTGGTTAGAGTCTTTACCTGGTGGCCCTGTCTGGTTAGAGTCTTTACCTGGTGGCCCTGTCTGGTTAGAGTCTTTACCTGGTGGCCCTGTCTGGTTAGAGTCTTTACCTGGTGGCCCTGCCTGGTTAGAGTCTTTACCTGGTGGCCCTGTCTGGTTAGAATCTTTACCTGGTGGCCCAACCTCGTTAGTCTTTACCTGGTGGCCCAACCTGGTTAGAGTCTTTACCTGGTGGCCCTGCCTGGTTAGAGTCTTTACCTGGTGGCCCTGTCTGGTTAGAGTCTTTACCTGGTGGCCCTGTCTGGTTAGAGTCTTTACCTGGTGGCCCTGTCTGGTTAGAGTCTTTACCTGGTGGCCCTGCCTGGTTAGAGTCTTTACCTGGTGGCCCTGTCTGGTTAGAGTCTTTACCTGGTGGCCCTGTCTGGTTAGAGTCTTTACCTGGTGGCCCTGTCTGGTTAGAGTCTTTACCTGGTGGCCCTGTCTGGTTAGTCTTTACCTGGTGGCCCTGTCTGGTTAGAATCTTTACCTGGTGGTCCTGTCTGGTTAGAATCTTTACCTGGTGGCCCTGTCTGGTTAGAGTCTTTACCTGGTGGCCCTGCCTGGTTAGAGTCTTTACCTGGTGGCCCTGCCTGGTTAGAGTCTTTACCTGGTGGCCCTGTCTGGTTAGAGTCTTTACCTGGTGGCCCAACCTCCTTAGTCTTTACCTGGTGGCCCTGCCTGGTTAGAGTCTTTACCTGGTGGCCCTGCCTGGTTAGAGTCTTTACCTGGTGGCCCTGTCTGGTTAGAGTCTTTACCTGGTGGCCCTGTCTGGTTAGAGTCTTTACCTGGTGGCCCTGCCTGGTTAGAGTCTTTACCTGGTGGCCCTGCCTGGTTAGAGTCTTTACCTGGTGGCCCTGCCTGGTTAGAGTCTTTACCTGGTGGCCCTGCCTGGTTAGAGTCTTTACCTGGTGGCCCTGCCTGGTTAGAGTCTTTACCTGGTGGCCCTGCCTGGTTAGAGTCTTTACCTGGTGGCCCTGCCTGGTTAGAGTCTTTACCTGGTGGCCCTGTCTGGTTAGAGTCTTTACCTGGTGGCCCTGTCTGGTTAGAGTCTTTACCTGGTGGCCCTGTCTGGTTAGAGTCTTTACCTGGTGGCCCTGTCTGGTTAGTCTTTACCTGGTGGCCCTGTCTGGTTAGAATCTTTACCTGGTGGTCCTGTCTGGTTAGAATATTTACCTGGTGGCCCTGTCTGGTTAGAGTCTTTTTGGCCCTGCCTGGCTTTACCTGGTAGCCATGCCTGGTTAGAGTCTTTACCTGGTGGCCCTGTCTGGTTAGAATCTTTACCTGGTGGCCCAACCTCGTTAGTCTTTACCTGGTGGCCCTGCCTCGTTAGAGTCTTTACCTGGTGGCCCTGCCTGGTTAGAGTCTTTACCTGGTGGCTCTGTCTGGTTAGAGTCTTTACCTGGTGGCCCAACCTGGTTAGAGTCTTTACCTGGTGGCCCTGCCTGGTTAGAGTCTTTACCTGGTGGCCCTGCCTGGTTAGAGTCTTTACCTGGTGGCCCTGCCTGGTTAGTCTTTACCTGGTGGCCCTGCCTGTTTAGAGTGTTTACCTGGTGGCCCTGCCTGTTTAGTCTTTACCTGGTGGCCCTGCCTGGTTAGAGTGTTTACCTGGTGGCCCTGTCTGGTTAGAATCTTTACCTTGTGGCCCAACCTCGTTAGTCTTTACCTGGTGGCCCAACCTGGTTAGAGTCTTTACCTGGTGGCCCTGCCTGGTTAGAGTCTTTACCTGGTGTCCCTGCCTGGTTAGAGTCTTTACCTGGTGGCCCTGCCTGGTTAGAGTCTTTACCTGGTGGCCCTGCCTGGTTAGAGTCTTTACCTGGTGGCCCTGTCTGGTTAGAATCTTTACCTGGTGGCCCTGTCTGGTTAGAGTCTTTACCTGGTGGCCCTGCCTGGTTAGAGTCTTTACCTGGTGGACCTGTCTGGTTAGAATCTTTACCTGGTGGCCCTGTCTGGTTAGAGTCTTTACCTGGTGGCCCTGTCTGGTTAGTCTTTACCTGGTGGCCCTGCCTGGTTAGAGTCTTTACCTGGTGGCCCTTTCTGGTTAGAATCTTTACCTGGTGGCCCAACCTCGTTAGTCTTTACCTGGTGGCCCAACCTGGTTAGAGTCTTTACCTGGTGGCCCTGCCTGGTTAGAGTCTTTACCTGGTGGCCCTGCCTGGTTAGAGTCTTTACCTGGTGGCCCTGGCCCTCTTTACCTGGTGGCCCTGCCTAGAGTCTTTACCTGGTGGCCCTGCCTGGTTAGAGTCTTTACCTGGTGGCCCTGCCTGGTTAGAGTCTTTACCTGGTGGCCCTGTCTGGTTAGAGTCTTTACCTGGTGGCCCTGCCTGGTTAGAGTCTTTACCTGGTGGCCCTGTCTGGTTAGAGTCTTTACCTGGTGGCCCTGTCTGGTTAGAGTCTTTACCTGGTGGCCCTGTCTGGTTAGAGTCTTTACCTGGTGGCCCTGTCTGGTTAGAGTCTTTACCTGGTGGCCCTGTCTGGTTAGAGTCTTTACCTGGTGGCCCTGTCTGGTTAGAGTCTTTACCTGGTGGCCCTGTCTGGTTAGTTTTTACCTGGTGGCCCTGTCTGGTTAGAGTCTGTACCTGGTGGCCCTGTCTGGTTAGAGTCTTTACCTGGTGGCCCTGTCTGGTTAGAGTCTTTACCTGGTGGCCCTGTCTGGTTAGAGTCTTTACCTGGTGGCCCTGCCTGGTTAGTCTTTACCTGGTGGCCCTGCCTGGTTAGAGTGTTTACCTGGTGGCCCTGTCTGGTTAGAATCTTTACCTTGTGGCCCAACCTCGTTAGTCTTTACCTGGTGGCCCAACCTGGTTAGAGTCTTTACCTGGTGGCCCTGCCTGGTTAGAGTCTTTACCTGGTGGCCCTGTCTGGTTAGAATCTTTACCTGGTGGCCCAACCTGGTTAGTCTTTACCTGGTGGCCCTGCCTGGTTAGAGTCTTTACCTGGTGGCCCTGCCTGGTTAGAGTCTTTACCTGGTGGCCCTGTCTGGTTAGAGTCTTTACCTGGTGGCCCTGTCTGGTTAGAGTCTTTACCTGGTGGCCCTGCCTGGTTAGAGTCTTTACCTGGTGGCCCTGTCTGGTTAGAGTCTTTACCTGGTGGCCCTGTCTGGTTAGAGTCTTTACCTGGTGGCCCTGTCTGGTTAGAGTCTTTACCTGGTGGCCCTGTCTGGTTAGAGTCTTTACCTGGTGGCCCTGTCTGGTTAGTCTTTACCTGGTGGCCCTGTCTGGTTAGAATCTTTACCTGGTGGTCCTGTCTGGTTAGAATCTTTACCTGGTGGCCCTGTCTGGTTAGAGTCTTTACCTGGTGGCCCTGCCTGGTTAGTCTTTACCTGGTGGCCCTGCCTGGTTAGAGTCTTTACCTGGTGGCCCTGTCTGGTTAGAATCTTTACCTGGTGGCCCAACCTCGTTAGTCTTTACCTGGTGGCCCTGCCTCGTTAGAGTCTTTACCTGGTGGCCCTGCCTGGTTAGAGTCTTTACCTGGTGGCCCTGTCTGGTTAGAGTCTTTACCTGGTGGCCCAACCTGGTTAGAGTCTTTACCTGGTGGCCCTGCCTGGTTAGAGTCTTTACCTGGTGGCCCTGCCTGGTTAGAGTCTTTACCTGGTGGCCCTGTCTGGTTAGAGTCTTTACCTGGTGGCCCAACCTGGTTAGAGTCTTTACCTGGTGGCCCTGCCTGGTTAGAGTCTTTACCTGGTGGCCCTGTCTGGTTAGAATCTTTACCTGGTGGCCCTGTCTGGTTAGAGTCTTTACCTGGTGGCCCTGTCTGGTTAGAGTCTTTACCTGGTGGCCCTGTCTGGTTAGAGTCTTTACCTGGTGGCCCTGTCTGGTTAGAGTCTTTACCTGGTGGCCCTGTCTGGTTAGAATCTTTACCTGGTGGCCCTGTCTGGTTAGAATCTTTACCTGGTGGCCCTGTCTGGTTAGAGTCTTTACCTGGTGGCCCTGCCTGGTTAGTCTTTACCTGGTGGCCCTGCCTGGTTAGAGTCTTTACCTGGTGGCCCTGTCTGGTTAGAATCTTTACCTGGTGGCCCTGTCTGGTTAGTCTTTACCTGGTGGCCCTGTCTGGTTAGAGTCTTTACCTGGTGGCCCTGCCTGGTTAGAGTCTTTACCTGGTGGCCTGTCTGGTTAGAGTCTTTACCTGGTGGCCCTGTCTGGTTAGAGTCTTTACCTGGTGGCCCTTGGTTAGAGTCTTTACCTGGTGGCCCTGCCTGGTTAGAGTCTTTACCTGGTGGCCCTGTCTGGTTAGAGTCTTTACCTGGTGGCCCTGCCTGGTTAGAGTCTTTACCTGGTGGCCCTGCCTGTTTAGTCTTTACCTGGTGGCCCTGCCTGGTTAGAGTGTTTACCTGGTGGCCCTGTCTGGTTAGAATCTTTACCTGGTGGCCCTGTCTTTACCTGGTGGCCCAACCTGGTTAGAGTCTTTACCTGGTGGCCCTGCCTGGTTAGAGTCTTTACCTGGTGGCCCTGCCTGGTTAGAGTCTTTACCTGGTGGCCCTGCCTGGTTAGAGTCTTTACCTGGTGGCCCTGCCTGGTTAGAGTCTTTACCTGGTGGCCCTGTCTGGTTAGAGTCTTTACCTGGTGGCCCTGTCTGGTTAGAGTCTTTACCTGGTGGCCCTGCCTGGTTAGAGTCTTTACCTGGTGGCCCTGTCTGGTTAGAGTCTTTACCTGGTGGCCCTGTCTGGTTAGAGTCTTTACCTGGTGGCCCTGTCTGGTTAGTCTTTACCTGGTGGCCCTGCCTGGTTAGAGTCTTTACCTGGTGGCCCTGTCTGGTTAGAGTCTTTACCTGGTGGCCCAACCTCTGTCTTTACCTGGTGGCCCAACCTGGTTAGAGTCTTTACCTGGTGGCCCTGCCTGGTTAGAGTCTTTACCTGGTGGCCCTGCCTGGTTAGAGTCTTTACCTGGTGGCCCTGCCTGGTTAGAGTCTTTACCTGGTGGCCCTGCCTGGTTAGAGTCTTTACCTGGTGGCCCTGTCTGGTTAGAATCTTTACCTGGTGGCCCTGTCTGGTTAGAGTCTTTACCTGGTGGCCCTGTCTGGTTCTTTACCTGGTGGCCCTGCCTGGTTAGAGTCTTTACCTGGTGGCCCTGTCTGGTTAGAGTCTTTACCTGGTGGCCCTGTCTGGTTAGAGTCTTTACCTGGTGGCCCTGTCTGGTTAGAGTCTTTACCTGGTGGCCCTGTCTGGTTAGAGTCTTTACCTGGTGGCCCTGTCTGGTTAGTCTTTACCTGGTGGCCCTGTCTGGTTAGAGTCTTTACCTGGTGGCCCTGTCTGGTTAGTTTTTACCTGGTGGCCCTGTCTGGTTAGAGTCTGTACCTGGTGGCCCTGTCTGGTTAGAGTCTTTACCTGGTGGCCCTGTCTGGTTAGAGTCTTTACCTGGTGGCCCTGTCTGGTTAGAGTCTTTACCTGGTGGCCCTGTCTGGTTAGAGTCTTTACCTGGTGGCCCTGCCTGGTTAGTCTTTACCTGGTGGCCCTGCCTGGTTAGAGTGTTTACCTGGTGGCCCTGTCTGGTTAGAATCTTTACCTGGTGGCCCAACCTCGTTAGTCTTTACCTGGTGGCCCAACCTGGTTAGAGTCTTTACCTGGTGGCCCTGCCTGGTTAGAGTCTTTACCTGGTGGCCCTGCCTGGTTAGAGTCTTTACCTGGTGGCCCTGTCTGGTTAGAGTCTTTACCTGGTGGCCCAACCTGGTTAGAGTCTTTACCTGGTGGCCCTGCCTGGTTAGAGTCTTTACCTGGTGGCCCTGTCTGGTTAGAATCTTTACCTGGTGGCCCTGTCTGGTTAGAGTCTTTACCTGGTGGCCCTGTCTGGTTAGAGTCTTTACCTGGTGGCCCTGTCTGGTTAGAGTCTTTACCTGGTGGCCCTGTCTGGTTAGTCTTTACCTGGTGGCCCTGTCTGGTTAGAATCTTTACCTGGTGGTCCTGTCTGGTTAGAATCTTTACCTGGTGGCCCTGTCTGGTTAGAGTCTTTACCTGGTGGCCCTGCCTGGTTAGTCTTTACCTGGTGGCCCTGCCTGGTTAGAGTCTTTACCTGGTGGCCCTGTCTGGTTAGAATCTTTACCTGGTGGCCCAACCTCGTTAGTCTTTACCTGGTGGCCCAACCTGGTTAGAGTCTTTACCTGGTGGCCCTGCCTGGTTAGAGTCTTTACCTGGTGGCCCTGCCTGGTTAGAGTCTTTACCTGGTGGCTCTGTCTGGTTAGAGTCTTTACCTGGTGGCCCTGTCTGGTTAGAGTCTTTACCTGGTGGCCCTGCCTGGTTAGAGTCTTTACCTGGTGGCCCTGCCTGGTTAGAGTCTTTGCCTGGTGGCCCTGCCTGGTTAGAGTCTTTACCTGGTGGCCCTGCCTGGTTAGAGTCTTTACCTGGTGGCCCTGTCTGGTTAGAGTCTTTACCTGGTGGCCCTGTCTGGTTAGAATCTTTACCTGGTGGCCCTGTCTGGTTAGAGTCTTTACCTGGTGGCCCTGTCTGGTTAGAATCTTTACCTGGTGGCCCTGTCTGGTTAGAGTCTTTACCTGGTGGCCCTGTCTGGTTAGAATCTTTACCTTGTGGCCCAACCTCGTTAGTCTTTACCTGGTGGCCCAACCTGGTTAGAGTCTTTACCTGGTGGCCCTGCCTGGTTAGAGTCTTTACCTGGTGGCCCTGCCTGGTTAGAGTCTTTACCTGGTGGCCCTGTCTGGTTAGAGTCTTTACCTGGTGGCCCTGCCTGGTTAGGTCTTTACCTGGTGGCCCTGTCTGGTTAGAATCTTTACCTGGTGGCCCTGTCTGGTTAGAGTCTTTACCTGGTGGCCCTGCCTGGTTAGAGTCTTTACCTGGTGGCCCTGTCTGGTTAGAATCTTTACCTGGTGGCCCTGTCTGGTTAGAGTCTTTACCTGGTGGCCCTGTCTGGTTAGTCTTTACCTGGTGGCCCTGCCTGGTTAGAGTCTTTACCTGGTGGCCCTTTCTGGTTAGAATCTTTACCTGGTGGCCCAACCTCGTTAGTCTTTACCTGGTGGCCCAACCTGGTTAGAGTCTTTACCTGGTGGCCCTGCCTGGTTAGAGTCTTTACCTGGTGGCCCTGCCTGGTTAGAGTCTTTACCTGGTGGCCCTGCCTGGTTAGAGTCTTTACCTGGTGGCCCTGCCTGGTTAGAGTCTTTACCTGGTGGCCCTGTCTGGTTAGAGTCTTTACCTGGTGGCCCTGTCTGGTTAGAGTCTTTACCTGGTGGCCCTGCCTGGTTAGAGTCTTTACCTGGTGGCCCTGCCTGGTTAGAGTCTTTACCTGGTGGCCCTGTCTGGTTAGAGTCTTTACCTGGTGGCCCTGTCTGGTTAGAGTCTTTACCTGGTGGCCCTGTCTGGTTAGAGTCTTTACCTGGTGGCCCTGTCTGGTTAGAGTCTTTACCTGGTGGCCCTGTCTGGTTAGAGTCTTTACCTGGTGGCCCTGTCTGGTTAGAGTCTTTACCTGGTGGCCCTGTCTGGTTAGTCTTTACCTGGTGGCCCTGTCTGGTTAGAGTCTTTACCTGGTGGCCCTGTCTGGTTAGAGTCTTTACCTGGTGGCCCTGTCTGGTTAGTTTTTACCTGGTGGCCCTGTCTGGTTAGAGTCTGTACCTGGTGGCCCTGTCTGGTTAGAGTCTTTACCTGGTGGCCCTGCCTGGTTAGACCTGGTGGCCCTGCTTTACCTGGTGGCCCTGTCTGGTTAGAATCTTTACCTTGTGGCCCAACCTCGTTAGTCTTTACCTGGTGGCCCAACCTGGTTAGAGTCTTTACCTGGTGGCCCTGCCTGGTTAGAGTCTTTACCTGGTGGCCCTGCCTGGTTAGAGTCTTTACCTGGTGGCCCTGTCTGGTTAGAGTCTTTACCTGGTGGCCCTGTCTGGTTAGTCTTTACCTGGTGGCCCTGCCTGGTTAGAGTCTTTACCTGGTGGCCCTGTCTGGTTAGAATCTTTACCTGGTGGCCCTGTCTGGTTAGAGTCTTTACCTGGTGGCCCTGTCTGGTTAGAGTCTTTACCTGGTGGCCCTGTCTGGTTAGAGTCTTTACCTGGTGGCCCTGTCTGGTTAGAGTCTTTACCTGGTGGCCCTGTCTGGTTAGAGTCTTTACCTGGTGGCCCTGCCTGGTTAGAGTCTTTACCTGGTGGCCCTGTCTGGTTAGAGTCTTTACCTGGTGGCCCTGTCTGGTTAGAGTCTTTACCTGGTGGCCCTGTCTGGTTAGAGTCTTTACCTGGTGGCCCTGTCTGGTTAGAGTCTTTACCTGGTGGCCCTGCCTGGTTAGAGTCTTTACCTGGTGGCCCTGTCTGGTTAGAATCTTTACCTGGTGGCCCTGTCTGGTTAGAGTCTTTACCTGGTGGCCCTGTCTGGTTAGTCTTTACCTGGTGGCCCTGCCTGGTTAGAGTCTTTACCTGGTGGCCCTGTCTGGTTAGAATCTTTACCTGGTGGCCCAACCTCTGGTTAGAGTCTTTACCTGGTGGCCCAACCTGGTTAGAGTCTTTACCTGGTGGCCCTGCCTGGTTAGAGTCTTTACCTGGTGGCCCTGCCTGGTTAGAGTCTTTACCTGGTGGCCCTGTCCTGGTTAGAGTCTTTACCTGGTGGCCCTGTCTGGTTAGAGTCTTTACCTGGTGGCCCTGTCTGGTTAGAATCTTTACCTGGTGGCCCTGTCTGGTTAGAGTCTTTACCTGGTGGCCCTGCCTGGTTAGAGTCTTTACCTGGTGGCCCTGCCTGGTTAGAGTCTTTACCTGGTGGCCCTGTCTGGTTAGAGTCTTTACCTGGTGGCCCTGTCTGGTTAGAGTCTTTACCTGGTGGCCCTGTCTGGTTAGAGTCTTTACCTGGTGGCCCTGTCTGGTTAGAGTCTTTACCTGGTGGCCCTGTCTGGTTAGAGTCTTTACCTGGTGGCCCTGTCTGGTTAGAGTCTTTACCTGGTGGCCCTGTCTGGTTAGTTTTTACCTGGTGGCCCTGTCTGGTTAGAGTCTGTACCTGGTGGCCCTGTCTGGTTAGAGTCTTTACCTGGTGGCCCTGTCTGGTTAGTCTTTACCTGGTGGTCCTGTCTGGTTAGAGTCTTTACCTGGTGGCCCTGTCTGGTTAGAGTCTTTACCTGGTGGCCCTGCCTGGTTAGTCTTTACCTGGTGGCCCTGCCTGGTTAGAGTGTTTACCTGGTGGCCCTGTCTGGTTAGAATCTTTACCTTGTGGCCCAACCTCGTTAGTCTTTACCTGGTGGCCCAACCTGGTTAGAGTCTTTACCTGGTGGCCCTGCCTGGTTAGAGTCTTTACCTGGTGGCCCTGCTGGTTAGAGTCTTTACCTGGTGGCCCTGTCTGGTTAGAGTCTTTACCTGGTGGCCCAACCTGGTTAGAGTCTTTACCTGGTGGCCCTGCCTGGTTAGAGTCTTTACCTGGTGGCCCTGTCTGGTTAGAATCTTTACCTGGTGGCCCTGTCTGGTTAGAGTCTTTACCTGGTGGCCCTGTCTGGTTAGAGTCTTTACCTGGTGGCCCTGTCTGGTTAGAGTCTTTACCTGGTGGCCCTGTCTGGTTAGAGTCTTTACCTGGTGGCCCTGTCTGGTTAGAATCTTTACCTGGTGGTTGTCTGGTTAGAATCTTTACCTGGTGGCCCTGTCTGGTTAGAGTCTTTACCTGGTGGCCCTGCCTGGTTAGTCTTTACCTGGTGGCCCTGCCTGGTTAGAGTCTTTACCTGGTGGCCCTGTCTGGTTAGAATCTTTACCTGGTGGCCCTGTCTGGTTAGTCTTTACCTGGTGGCCCTGTCTGGTTAGAGTCTTTACCTGGTGGCCCTGCCTGGTTAGAGTCTTTACCTGGTGGCCCTGCCTGGTTAGAGTCTTTACCTGGTGGCCCTGTCTGGTTAGAGTCTTTACCTGGTGGCCCTGTCTGGTTAGAGTCTTTACCTGGTGGCCCTGCCTGGTTAGAGTCTTTACCTGGTGGCCCTGCCTGGTTAGAGTCTTTACCTGGTGGCCCTGCCTGGTTAGAGTCTTTACCTGGTGGCCCTGCCTGGTTAGAGTCTTTACCTGGTGGCCCTGTCTGGTTAGAGTCTTTACCTGGTGGCCCTGTCTGGTTAGAGTCTTTACCTGGTGGCCCTGTCTGGTTAGAGTCTTTACCTGGTGGCCCTGTCTGGTTAGAATCTTTACCTGGTGGCCCTGTCTGGTTAGAGTCTTTACCTGGTGGCCCTGTCTGGTTAGAGTCTTTACCTGGTGGCCCTGTCTGGTTAGAGTCTTTACCTGGTGGCCCTGTCTGGTTAGAGTCTTTACCTGGTGGCCCTGTCTGGTTAGAGTCTTTACCTGGTGGCCCTGTCTGGTTAGAGTCTTTACCTGGTGGCCCTGCCTGGTTAGAGTCTTTACCTGGTGGCCCTGTCTGGTTAGAATCTTTACCTGGTGGCCCTGTCTGGTTAGAGTCTTTACCTGGTGGCCCTGCCTGGTTAGAGTCTTTACCTGGTGGCCCTGCCTGGTTAGAGTCTTTACCTGGTGGCCCTGTCTGTTTAGAATCTTTACCTGGTGGCCCAACCTGGTTAGAGTCTTTACCTGGTGGCCCTGTCTGGTTAGAGTCTTTACCTGGTGGCCCTGCCTGGTTAGAGTCTTTACCTGGTGGCCCTGTCTGGTTAGAGTCTTTACCTGGTGGCCCTGCCTGGTTAGAGTCTTTACCTGGTGGCCCTGTCTGGTTAGAGTCTTTACCTGGTGGCCCTGTCTGGTTAGAGTCTTTACCTGGTGGCCCTGTCTGGTTAGAGTCTTTACCTGGTGGCCCTGTCTGGTTAGAATCTTTACCTGGTGGCCCTGTCTGGTTAGAGTCTTTACCTGGTGGCCCTGCCTGGTTAGAGTCTTTACCTGGTGGCCCTGTCTGGTTAGAGTCTTTACCTGGTGGACCTGTCTGGTTAGAATCTTTACCTGGTGGCCCTGTCTGGTTAGAGTCTTTACCTGGTGGCCCTTTCTGGTTAGAATCTTTACCTGGTGGCCCAACCTGGTTAGAGTCTTTACCTGGTGGCCCTGCCTGGTTAGAGTCTTTACCTGGTGGCCCTGCCTGGTTAGAGTCTTTACCTGGTGGCCCTGCCTGGTTAGAGTCTTTACCTGGTGGCCCTGTCTGGTTAGAGTCTTTACCTGGTGGCCCTGTCTGGTTAGAGTCTTTACCTGGTGGCCCTGCCTGGTTAGAGTCTTTACCTGGTGGCCCTGTCTGGTTAGAGTCTTTACCTGGTGGCCCTGTCTGGTTAGAGTCTTTACCTGGTGGCCCTGCCTGGTTAGAGTCTTTACCTGGTGGCCCTGTCTGGTTAGAGTCTTTACCTGGTGGCCCTGTCTGGTTAGAGTCTTTACCTGGTGGCCCTGTCTGGTTAGAGTCTTTACCTGGTGGCCCTGTCTGGTTAGAGTCTTTACCTGGTGGCCCTGTCTGGTTAGAGTCTTTACCTGGTGGCCCTGTCTGGTTAGAGTCTTTACCTGGTGGCCCTGTCTGGTTAGAGTCTTTACCTGGTGGCCCTGTCTGGTTAGAGTCTTTACCTGGTGGCCCTGTCTGGTTAGAGTCTTTACCTGGTGGCCCTGTCTGGTTAGAGTCTTTACCTGGTGGCCCTGTCTGGTTAGAATCTTTACCTGGTGGCCCTGTCTGGTTAGAGTCTTTACCTGGTGGCCCTGTCTGGTTAGAGTCTTTACCTGGTGGCCCTGCCTGGTTAGTCTTTACCTGGTGGCCCTGTCTGGTTAGAGTCTTTACCTGGTGGCCCTGTCTGGTTAGAGTCTTTACCTGGTGGCCCTGTCTGGTTAGAGTCTTTACCTGGTGGCCCTGTCTGGCCCTGGCCTGGTTAGAGTCTTTACCTGGTGGCCCTGCCTGGTTAGAGTCTTTACCTGGTGGCCCTGTCTGGTTAGAATCTTTACCTGGTGGCCCTGTCTGGTTAGAGTCTTTACCTGGTGGCCCTGTCTGGTTAGAGTCTTTACCTGGTGGCCCTGTCTGGTTAGAGTCTTTACCTGGTGGCCCTGTCTGGTTAGTCTTTACCTGGTGGCCCTGTCTGGTTAGAATCTTTACCTGGTGGCCCTGTCTGGTTAGAATCTTTACCTGGTGGCCCTGTCTGGTTAGAGTCTTTACCTGGTGGCCCTGCCTGGTTAGTCTTTACCTGGTGGCCCTGCCTGGTTAGAGTCTTTACCTGGTGGCCCTGTCTGGTTAGAATCTTTACCTGGTGGCCCAACCTGTTAGTCTTTACCTGGTGGCCCTGCCTGGTTAGAGTCTTTACCTGGTGGCCCTGCCTGGTTAGAGTCTTTACCTGGTGGCCCTGCCTGGTTAGAGTCTTTACCTGGTGGCCCTGTCTGGTTAGAGTCTTTACCTGGTGGCCCAACCTGGTTAGAGTCTTTACCTGGTGGCCCTGCCTGGTTAGAGTCTTTACCTGGTGGCCCTGCCTGGTTAGAGTCTTTACCTGGTGGCCCTGCCTGGTTAGAGTCTTTACCTGGTGGCCCTGCCTGGTTAGAGTCTTTACCTGGTGGCCCTGCCTGGTTAGAGTCTTTACCTGGTGGCCCTGTCTGGTTAGAATCTTTACCTGGTGGCCCTGTCTGGTTAGAGTCTTTACCTGGTGGCCCTGTCTGGTTAGAGTCTTTACCTGGTGGCCCTGTCTGGTTAGAATCTTTACCTGGTGGCCCTGTCTGGTTAGAGTCTTTACCTGGTGGCCCTGCCTGGTTAGAGTCTTTACCTGGTGGCCCTGTCTGGTTAGAGTCTTTACCTGGTGGCCCTGTCTGGTTAGAGTCTTTACCTGGTGGCCCTGTCTGGTTAGAGTCTTTACCTGGTGGCCCTGTCTGGTTAGAGTCTTTACCTGGTGGCCCTGTCTGGTTAGAGTCTTTACCTGGTGGCCCTGTCTGGTTAGAGTCTTTACCTGGTGGCCCTGTCTGGTTAGTTTTTACCTGGTGGCCCTGTCTGGTTAGAGTCTGTACCTGGTGGCCCTGTCTGGTTAGAGTCTTTACCTGGTGGCCCTGTCTGGTTAGTCTTTACCTGGTGGTCCTGTCTGGTTAGAGTCTTTACCTGGTGGCCCTGTCTGGTTAGAGTCTTTACCTGGTGGCCCTGCCTGGTTAGTCTTTACCTGGTGGCCCTGCCTGGTTAGAGTCTTTACCTGGTGGCCCTGTCTGGTTAGAATCTTTACCTTGTGGCCCAACCTCGTTAGTCTTTACCTGGTGGCCCAACCTGGTTAGAGTCTTTACCTGGTGGCCCTGCCTGGTTAGAGTCTTTACCTGGTGGCCCTGCCTGGTTAGAGTCTTTACCTGGTGGCCCTGTCTGGTTAGAGTCTTTACCTGGTGGCCCAACCTGGTTAGAGTCTTTACCTGGTGGCCCTGCCTGGTTAGAGTCTTTACCTGGTGGCCCTGTCTGGTTAGAATCTTTACCTGGTGGCCCTGTCTGGTTAGAGTCTTTACCTGGTGGCCCTGTCTGGTTAGAGTCTTTACCTGGTGGCCCTGTCTGGTTAGAGTCTTTACCTGGTGGCCCTGTCTGGTTAGTCTTTACCTGGTGGCCCTGTCTGGTTAGAATCTTTACCTGGTGGTCCTGTCTGGTTAGAATCTTTACCTGGTGGCCCTGTCTGGTTAGAGTCTTTACCTGGTGGCCCTGCCTGGTTAGTCTTTACCTGGTGGCCCTGCCTGGTTAGAGTCTTTACCTGGTGGCCCTGTCTGGTTAGAATCTTTACCTGGTGGCCCAACCTCGTTAGTCTTTACCTGGTGGCCCAACCTGGTTAGAGTCTTTACCTGGTGGCCCTGCCTGGTTAGAGTCTTTACCTGGTGGCCCTGCCTGGTTAGAGTCTTTACCTGGTGGCCCTGTCTGGTTAGAGTCTTTACCTGGTGGCCCTGTCTGGTTAGAGTCTTTACCTGGTGGCCCTGCCTGGTTAGAGTCTTTACCTGGTGGCCCTGCCTGGTTAGAGTCTTTACCTGGTGGCCCTGCCTGGTTAGAGTCTTTACCTGGTGGCCCTGCCTGGTTAGAGTCTTTACCTGGTGGCCCTGTCTGGTTAGAGTCTTTACCTGGTGGCCCTGTCTGGTTAGAGTCTTTACCTGGTGGCCCTGTCTGGTTAGAGTCTTTACCTGGTGGCCCTGTCTGGTTAGAATCTTTACCTGGTGGCCCTGTCTGGTTAGAGTCTTTACCTGGTGGCCCTGTCTGGTTAGAGTCTTTACCTGGTGGCCCTGTCTGGTTAGAGTCTTTACCTGGTGGCCCTGTCTGGTTAGAGTCTTTACCTGGTGGCCCTGTCTGGTTAGAGTCTTTACCTGGTGGCCCTGCCTGGTTAGTCTTTACCTGGTGGCCCTGCCTGGTTAGAGTCTTTACCTGGTGGCCCTGTCTGGTTAGAGTCTTTACCTGGTGGCCCTGTCTGGTTAGAGTCTTTACCTGGTGGCCCTGCCTGGTTAGAGTCTTTACCTGGTGGCCCTGCCTGGTTAGAGTCTTTACCTGGTGGCCCTGTCTGGTTAGAATCTTTACCTGGTGGCCCTGTCTGGTTAGAGTCTTTACCTGGTGGCCCTGCCTGGTTAGAGTCTTTACCTGGTGGCCCTGCCTGGTTAGAGTCTTTACCTGGTGGCCCTGTCTGGTTAGAGTCTTTACCTGGTGGCCCTGCCTGGTTAGAGTCTTTACCTGGTGGCCCTGTCTGGTTAGAGTCTTTACCTGGTGGCCCTGCCTGGTTAGAGTCTTTACCTGGTGGCCCTGCCTGGTTAGAGTCTTTACCTGGTGGCCCTGTCTGGTTAGAATCTTTACCTGGTGGCCCTGTCTGGTTAGAGTCTTTACCTGGTGGCCCTGCCTGGTTAGAGTCTTTACCTGGTGGCCCTGTCTGGTTAGAGTCTTTACCTGGTGGCCCTGTCTGGTTAGAGTCTTTACCTGGTGGCCCTGTCTGGTTAGAGTCTTTACCTGGTGGCCCTGTCTGGTTAGAATCTTTACCTGGTGGCCCTGTCTGGTTAGAGTCTTTACCTGGTGGCCCTGCCTGGTTAGAGTCTTTACCTGGTGGCCCTGCCTGGTTAGAGTCTTTACCTGGTGGCCCTGCCTGGTTAGAGTCTTTACCTGGTGGCCCTGCCTGGTTAGAGTCTTTACCTGGTGGCCCTGCCTGGTTAGAGTCTTTACCTGGTGGCCCTGCCTGGTTAGAGTCTTTACCTGGTGGCCCTGTCTGGTTAGAATCTTTACCTGGTGGCCCTGCCTGGTTAGAGTCTTTACCTGGTGGCCCTGCCTGGTTAGAGTCTTTACCTGGTGGCCCTGCCTGGTTAGAGTCTTTACCTGGTGGCCCTGTCTGTTTAGAGTCTTTACCTGGTGGCCCTGTCTGGTTAGAGTCTTTACCTGGTGGCCCTGTCTGGTTAGAGTCTTTACCTGGTGGCCCTGTCTGGTTAGAGTCTTTACCTGGTGGCCCTGTCTGGTTAGAGTCTTTACCTGGTGGCCCTGTCTGGTTAGAGTCTTTACCTGGTGGCCCTGTCTGGTTAGAGTCTTTACCTGGTGGCCCTGTCTGGTTAGAGTCTTTACCTGGTGGCCCTGTCTGGTTAGAGTCTTTACCTGGTGGCCCTGTCTGGTTAGTCTTTACCTGGTGGCCCTGTCTGGTTAGAGTCTTTACCTGGTGGCCCTGTCTGGTTAGAGTCTTTACCTGGTGGCCCTGCCTGGTTAGTCTTTACCTGGTGGCCCTGTCTGGTTAGAGTCTTTACCTGGTGGCCCTGTCTGGTTAGAGTCTTTACCTGGTGGCCCTGTCTGGTTAGAGTCTTTACCTGGTGGCCCTGTCTGGTTAGAGTCTTTACCTGGTGGCCCTGTCTGGTTAGAGTCTTTACCTGGTGGCCCTGCCTGGTTAGAGTCTTTACCTGGTGGCCCTGTCTGGTTAGAATCTTTACCTGGTGGCCCTGTCTGGTTAGAGTCTTTACCTGGTGGCCCTGTCTGGTTAGAGTCTTTACCTGGTGGCCCTGTCTGGTTAGAGTCTTTACCTGGTGGCCCTGTCTGGTTAGTCTTTACCTGGTGGCCCTGTCTGGTTAGAATCTTTACCTGGTGGTCCTGTCTGGTTAGAATCTTTACCTGGTGGCCCTGTCTGGTTAGAGTCTTTACCTGGTGGCCCTGCCTGGTTAGTCTTTACCTGGTGGCCCTGCCTGGTTAGAGTCTTTACCTGGTGGCCCTGTCTGGTTAGAATCTTTACCTGGTGGCCCTGTCTGGTTAGTCTTTACCTGGTGGCCCTGCCTGGTTAGAGTCTTTACCTGGTGGCCCTGCCTGGTTAGAGTCTTTACCTGGTGGCCCTGCCTGGTTAGAGTCTTTACCTGGTGGCCCTGTCTGGTTAGAGTCTTTACCTGGTGGCCCTGTCTGGTTAGAGTCTTTACCTGGTGGCCCTGCCTGGTTAGAGTCTTTACCTGGTGGCCCTGCCTGGTTAGAGTCTTTACCTGGTGGCCCTGCCTGGTTAGAGTCTTTACCTGGTGGCCCTGTCTGGTTAGAGTCTTTACCTGGTGGCCCTGCCTGGTTAGAGTCTTTACCTGGTGGCCCTGTCTGGTTAGAATCTTTACCTGGTGGCCCTGTCTGGTTAGAGTCTTTACCTGGTGGCCCTGTCTGGTTAGAGTCTTTACCTGGTGGCCCTGTCTGGTTAGAATCTTTACCTGGTGGCCCTGTCTGGTTAGAGTCTTTACCTGGTGGCCCTGCCTGGTTAGAGTCTTTACCTGGTGGCCCTGCCTGGTTAGAGTCTTTACCTGGTGGCCCTGTCTGGTTAGAGTCTTTACCTGGTGGCCCTGTCTGGTTAGAGTCTTTACCTGGTGGCCCTGTCTGGTTAGAGTCTTTACCTGGTGGCCCTGTCTGGTTAGAGTCTTTACCTGGTGGCCCTGTCTGGTTAGAGTCTTTACCTGGTGGCCCTGTCTGGTTAGAGTCTTTACCTGGTGGCCCTGTCTGGTTAGAGTCTTTACCTGGTGGCCCTGTCTGGTTAGAGTCTTTACCTGGTGGCCCTGTCTGGTTAGTCTTTACCTGGTGGTCCTGTCTGGTTAGAGTCTTTACCTGGTGGCCCTGTCTGGTTAGAGTCTTTACCTGGTGGCCCTGCCTGGTTAGTCTTTACCTGGTGGCCCTGCCTGGTTAGAGTGTTTACCTGGTGGCCCTGTCTGGTTAGAATCTTTACCTTGTGGCCCAACCTCGTTAGTCTTTACCTGGTGGCCCAACCTGGTTAGAGTCTTTACCTGGTGGCCCTGCCTGGTTAGAGTCTTTACCTGGTGGCCCTGCCTGGTTAGAGTCTTTACCTGGTGGCCCTGTCTGGTTAGAGTCTTTACCTGGTGGCCCTGCCTGGTTAGAGTCTTTACCTGGTGGCCCTGCCTGGTTAGAGTCTTTACCTGGTGGCCCTGTCTGGTTAGAATCTTTACCTGGTGGCCCTGTCTGGTTAGAGTCTTTACCTGGTGGCCCTGTCTGGTTAGAGTCTTTACCTGGTGGCCCTGTCTGGTTAGAGTCTTTACCTGGTGGCCCTGTCTGGTTAGTCTTTACCTGGTGGCCCTGTCTGGTTAGAATCTTTACCTGGTGGTCCTGTCTGGTTAGAATCTTTACCTGGTGGCCCTGTCTCGTTAGAGTCTTTACCTGGTGGCCCTGCCTGGTTAGTCTTTACCTGGTGGCCCTGCCTGGTTAGAGTCTTTACCTGGTGGCCCTGTCTGGTTAGAATCTTTACCTGGTGGCCCAACCTCGTTAGTCTTTACCTGGTGGCCCAACCTGGTTAGAGTCTTTACCTGGTGGCCCTGCCTGGTTAGAGTCTTTACCTGGTGGCCCTGTCTGGTTAGAGTCTTTACCTGGTGGCCCAACCTGGTTAGAGTCTTTACCTGGTGGCCCTGCCTGGTTAGAGTCTTTACCTGGTGGCCCTGCCTGGTTAGAGTCTTTACCTGGTGGCCCTGCCTGGTTAGAGTCTTTACCTGGTGGCCCTGCCTGGTTAGAGTCTTTACCTGGTGGCCCTGTCTGGTTAGAGTCTTTACCTGGTGGCCCTGTCTGGTTAGAATCTTTACCTGGTGGCCCTGTCTGGTTAGAGTCTTTACCTGGTGGCCCTGTCTGGTTAGAGTCTTTACCTGGTGGCCCTGCCTGGTTAGAGTCTTTACCTGGTGGCCCTGTCTGGTTAGAATCTTTACCTGGTGGCCCTGTCTGGTTAGAGTCTTTACCTGGTGGCCCTGCCTGGTTAGAGTCTTTACCTGGTGGCCCTGCCTGGTTAGAGTCTTTACCTGGTGGCCCTGTCTGGTTAGAGTCTTTACCTGGTGGCCCTGTCTGGTTAGAATCTTTACCTGGTGGCCCTGTCTGGTTAGAGTCTTTACCTGGTGGCCCTGCCTGGTTAGAGTCTTTACCTGGTGGACCTGTCTGGTTAGAATCTTTACCTGGTGGCCCTGTCTGGTTAGAGTCTTTACCTGGTGGCCCTGTCTGGTTAGTCTTTACCTGGTGGCCCTGCCTGGTTAGAGTCTTTACCTGGTGGCCCTTTCTGGTTAGAATCTTTACCTGGTGGCCCAACCTCGTTAGTCTTTACCTGGTGGCCCAACCTGGTTAGAGTCTTTACCTGGTGGCCCTGCCTGGTTAGAGTCTTTACCTGGTGGCCCTGCCTGGTTAGAGTCTTTACCTGGTGGCCCTGCCTGGTTAGAGTCTTTACCTGGTGGCCCTGCCTGGTTAGAGTCTTTACCTGGTGGCCCTGTCTGGTTAGAGTCTTTACCTGGTGGCCCTGTCTGGTTAGAGTCTTTACCTGGTGGCCCTGCCTGGTTAGAGTCTTTACCTGGTGGCCCTGCCTGGTTAGAGTCTTTACCTGGTGGCCCTGTCTGGTTAGAGTCTTTACCTGGTGGCCCTGTCTGGTTAGAGTCTTTACCTGGTGGCCCTGCCTGGTTAGAGTCTTTACCTGGTGGCCCTGTCTGGTTAGAGTCTTTACCTGGTGGCCCTGTCTGGTTAGAGTCTTTACCTGGTGGCCCTGTCTGGTTAGAGTCTTTACCTGGTGGCCCTGTCTGGTTAGAGTCTTTACCTGGTGGCCCTGTCTGGTTAGAGTCTTTACCTGGTGGCCCTGTCTGGTTAGAGTCTTTACCTGGTGGCCCTGTCTGGTTAGAGTCTTTACCTGGTGGCCCTGTCTGGTTAGAATCTTTACCTGGTGGCCCTGTCTGGTTAGAATCTTTACCTGGTGGCCCTGCCTGGTTAGAGTCTTTACCTGGTGGCCCTGCCTGGTTAGAGTCTTTACCTGGTGGCCCTGTCTGGTTAGAATCTTTACCTGGTGGCCCTGTCTGGTTAGAGTCTTTACCTGGTGGCCCTGCCTGGTTAGAGTCTTTACCTGGTGGCCCTGCCTGGTTAGAGTCTTTACCTGGTGGCCCTGTCTGGTTAGAATCTTTACCTGGTGGCCCAACCTGGTTAGAGTCTTTACCTGGTGGCCCTGCCTGGTTAGATTCTTTACCTGGTGGCCCTGCCTGGTTAGAGTCTTTACCTGGTGGCCCTGCCTGGTTAGAGTCTTTACCTGGTGGCCCTGTCTGGTTAGAGTCTTTACCTGGTGGCCCTGTCTGGTTAGAGTCTTTACCTGGTGGCCCTGTCTGGTTAGAGTCTTTACCTGGTGGCCCTGCCTGGTTAGAGTCTTTACCTGGTGGCCCTGCCTGGTTAGAGTCTTTACCTGGTGGCCCTGTCTGGTTAGTCTTTACCTGGTGGCCCTGCCTGGCTAGAGTCTTTACCTGGTGGCCCTGCCTGGTTAGTCTTTACCTGGTGGCCCTGTCTGATTAGAGTCTTTACTTGGTGGCCCTGCCTGGTTAGAATCTTTACCTGGTGGCCCTGCCTGGTTAGAGTCTTTACCTGGTGGCCCTGTCTGGTTAGTCTTTACCTGTTGGCCCTGTCTGTTTAGAGTCTGTACCTGGTGGCCCTGTCTGGTTAGAGTCTGTATTAGTGGCCCTGTCTGGTTAGAGTCTGTACCTGGTGGCCCTGTCTGGTTAGAGTCTTTACCTGGTGGCCCTGTCTGGTTAGAGTCTTTACCTGGTGGCCCTGTCTGGTTAGAGTCTTTACCTGGTGGCCCTGTCTGGTTAGAATCTTTACCTGGTGGCCCTGTCTGGTTAGAGTCTTTACCTGGTGGCCCTGCCTGGTTAGAGTCTTTACCTGGTGGCCCTGCCTGGTTAGAGTCTTTACCTGGTGGCCCTGCCTGGTTAGAGTCTTTACCTGGTGGCCCTGCCTGGTTAGAGTCTTTACCTGGTGGCCCTGGTTAGTCTTTACCTGGTGGCCCTGCCTGGTTAGAGTCTTTACCTGGTGGCCCTGTCTGGTTAGAGTCTTTACCTGGTGGCCCTGTCTGGTTAGAGTCTTTACCTGGTGGCCCTGTCTGGTTAGAGTCTTTACCTGACGGCCCTGCCTGGTTAGAGACTTTACCTGGTGGCCCTGTCTGGTTAGTCTTTACCTGGTGGCCCTGCCTGGTTAGAGTCTTTACCTGGTGGCCCTGCCTGGTTAGAGTCTTTACCTGGTGGCCCTGTCTGGTTAGAATCTTTACCTGGTGGCCCTGTCTGGTTAGAGTCTTTACCTGGTGGCCCTGTCTGGTTAGAGTCTTTACCTGGTGGCCCTGTCTGGTTAGAGTCTTTACCTGGTGGCCCTGTCTGGTTAGAGTCTTTACCTGGTGGCCCTGTCTGGTTAGAGTCTTTACCTGGTGGCCCTGTCTGGTTAGAATCTTTACCTGGTGGCCCTGCCTGGTTAGAGTCTTTACCTGGTGGCCCTGCCTGGTTAGTCTTTACCTGGTGGCCCTGCCTGGTTAGAGTCTTTACCTGGTGGCCCTGTCTGGTTAGAATCTTTACCTGGTGGCCCTGTCTGGTTAGAGTCTTTACCTGGTGGCCCTGCCTGGTTAGAGTCTTTACCTGGTGGCCCTGCCTGGTTAGAGTCTTTACCTGGTGGCCCTGTCTGGTTAGAGTCTTTACCTGGTGGCCCTGTCTGGTTAGAGTCTTTACCTGGTGGCCCTGTCTGGTTAGAGTCTTTACCTGGTGGCCCTGTCTGGTTAGAGTCTTTACCTGGTGGCCCTGTCTGGTTAGAGTCTTTACCTGGTGGCCCTGTCTGGTTAGAGTCTTTACCTGACGGCCCTGCCTGGTTAGAGTCTTTACCTGGTGGCCCTGTCTGGTTAGAATCTTTACCTGGTGGCCCTGTCTGGTTAGAGTCTTTACCTGGTGGCCCTGCCTGGTTAGTCTTTACCTGGTGGCCCTGCCTGGTTAGTCTTTACCTGGTGGCCCTGTCTGGTTAGAATCTTTACCTGGTGGCCCAACCTGGTTAGAGTCTTTACCTGGTGGCCCTGTCTGGTTAGAGTCTTTACCTGGTGGCCCTGCCTGGTTAGAGTCTTTACCTGGTGGCCCTGCCTGGTTAGAGTCTTTACCTGGTGGCCCTGTCTGGTTAGAGTCTTTACCTGGTGGCCCTGCCTGGTTAGAGTCTTTACCTGGTGGCCCTGCCTGGTTAGAGTCTTTACCTGGTGGCCCTGCCTGGTTAGAGTCTTTACCTGGTGGCCCTGCCTGGTTAGAATCTTTACCTGGTGGCCCTGCCTGGTTAGAGTCTTTACCTGGTGGCCCTGCCTGGTTAGAGTCTTTACCTGGTGGCCCTGCCTGGTTAGAGTCTTTACCTGGTGGCCCTGTCTGGTTAGAATCTTTACCTGGTGGCCCTGTCTGGTTAGAGTCTTTACCTGGTGGCCCTGTCTGGTTAGAGTCTTTACCTGGTGGCCCTGCCTGGTTAGAGTCTTTACCTGGTGGCCCTGTCTGGTTAGTCTTTACCTGGTGGCCCTGTCTGGTTAGAGTCTTTACCTGGTGGCCCTGTCTGGTTAGAGTCTTTACCTGGTGGCCCTGTCTGGTTAGAGTCTTTACCTGGTGGCCCTGTCTGGTTAGAGTCTTTACCTGGTGGCCCTGTCTGGTTAGAGTCTTTACCTGGTGGCCCTGCCTGGTTAGTCTTTACCTGGTGGCCCTGCCTGGTTAGAGTCTTTACCTGGTGGCCCTGCCTGGTTAGAGTCTTTACCTGGTGGCCCTGCCTAGTTAGAGTCTTTACCTGGTGGCCCTGCCTGGTTAGAATCTTTACCTGGTGGCCCTGCCTGGTTAGAGTCTTTACCTGGTGGCCCTGCCTGGTTAGAGTCTTTACCTGGTGGCCCTGCCTGGTTAGAGTCTTTACCTGGTGGCCCTGTCTGGTTAGAATCTTTACCTGGTGGCCCTGTCTGGTTAGAATCTTTACCTGGTGGCCCTGTCTGGTTAGAGTCTTTACCTGGTGGCCCTGCCTGGTTAGAGTCTTTACCTGGTGGCCCTGTCTGGTTAGTCTTTACCTGGTGGCCCTGTCTGGTTAGAGTCTTTACCTGGTGGCCCTGTCTGGTTAGAGTCTTTACCTGGTGGCCCTGTCTGGTTAGTCTTTTACCTGGTGGCCCTGTCTGGTTAGAGTCTTTACCTGGTGGCCCTGTCTGGTTAGAGTCTTTACCTGGTGGCCCTGCCTGGTTAGTCTTTACCTGGTGGCCCTGCCTGGTTAGAGTCTTTACCTGGTGGCCCTGTCTGGTTAGAATCTTTACCTTGTGGCCCAACCTGGTTAGAGTCTTTACCTGGTGGCCCTGCCTGGTTAGAGTCTTTACCTGGTGGCCCTGCCTGGTTAGAGTCTTTACCTGGTGGCCCTGCCTGGTTAGAGTCTTTACCTGGTGGCCCTGTCTGGTTAGAGTCTTTACCTGGTGGCCCTGTCTGGTTAGAGTCTTTACCTGGTGGCCCTGTCTGGTTAGAGTCTTTACCTGGTGGCCCTGTCTGGTTAGAATCTTTACCTGGTGGCCCTGTCTGGTTAGAGTCTTTACCTGGTGGCCCTGTCTGGTTAGAGTCTTTACCTGGTGGCCCTGTCTGGTTAGAGTCTTTACCTGGTGGCCCTGTCTGGTTAGAGTCTTTACCTGGTGGCCCTGTCTGGTTAGAGTCTTTACCTGGTGGCCCTGTCTGGTTAGAGTCTTTACCTGGTGGCCCTGTCTGGTTAGAGTCTTTACCTGGTGGCCCTGTCTGGTTAGAGTCTTTACCTGGTGGCCCTGTCTGATTAGAGTCTTTACTTGGTGGCCCTGTCTGGTTAGAGTCTTTACCTGGTGGCCCTGTCTGGTTAGAATCTTTACCTGGTGGCCCTGTCTGGTTAGAGTCTTTACCTGGTGGCCCTGCCTGGTTAGTCTTTACCTGGTGGCCCTGTCTGGTTAGAGTGTTTACCTGGTGGCCCTGTCTGGTTAGAATCTTTACCTTGTGGCCCAACCTCGTTAGTCTTTACCTGGTGGCCCTGCCTGGTTAGAGTCTTTACCTGGTGGCCCTGCCTGGTTAGAGTCTTTACCTGGTGGCCCTGCCTGGTTAGAGTCTTTACCTGGTGGCCCAACCTGGTTAGAGTCTTTACCTGGTGGCCCTGCCTGCTTAGAGTCTTTACCTGGTGGCCCTGCCTGGTTAGAGTCTTTACCTGGTGGCCCTGCCTGGTTAGAGTCTTTACCTGGTGGCCCTGTCTGGTTAAGAGTCTTTACCTGGTGGCCCTGTCTGGTTAGAGTCTTTACCTGGTGGCCCTGTCTGGTTAGAGTCTTTACCTGGTGGCCCTGTCTGGTTAGAGTCTTTACCTGGTGGCCCTGCCTGGTTAGAGTCTTTACCTGGTGGCCCTGTCTGGTTAGAATCTTTACCTGGTGGCCCTGTCTGGTTAGAGTCTTTACCTGGTGGCCCTGTCTGGTTAGAATCTTTACCTGGTGGCCCTGTCTGGTTAGAATCTTTACCTGGTGGCCCTGTCTGGTTAGAGTCTTTACCTGGTGGCCCTGCCTGGTTAGAGTCTTTACCTGGTGGCCCTGCCTGGTTAGAGTCTTTACCTGGTGGCCCTGTCTGTTTAGAGTCTTTACCTGGTGGCCCTGTCTGGTTAGAGTCTTTACCTGGTGGCCCTGTCTGGTTAGAGTCTTTACCTGGTGGCCCTGTCTGGTTAGAGTCTTTACCTGGTGGCCCTGTCTGGTTAGAGTCTTTACCTGGTGGCCCTGTCTGGTTAGTCTTTACCTGGTGGCCCTGTCTGGTTAGAGTCTTTACCTGGTGGCCCTGTCTGGTTAGAGTCTTTACCTGGTGGCCCTGTCTGGTTAGTCTTTACCTGGTGGCCCTGTCTGGTTAGAGTCTTTACCTGGTGGCCCTGTCTGGTTAGAGTCTTTACCTGGTGGCCCTGCCTGGTTAGTCTTTACCTGGTGGCCCTGCCTGGTTAGAGTCTTTACCTGGTGGCCCTGTCTGGTTAGAATCTTTACCTTGTGGCCCAACCTGTTAGCTTTACCTGGTGGCCCTGTCTGGTTAGAGTCTTTACCTGGTGGCCCTGCCTGGTTAGAGTCTTTACCTGGTGGCCCTGCCTGGTTAGAGTCTTTACCTGGTGGCCCTGTCTGGTTAGAGTCTTTACCTGGTGGCCCTGCCTGGTTAGAGTCTTTACCTGGTGGCCCTGCCTGGTTAGAGTCTTTACCTGGTGGCCCTGTCTGGTTAGAATCTTTACCTGGTGGCCCTGTCTGGTTAGAGTCTTTACCTGGTGGCCCTGTCTGGTTAGAGTCTTTACCTGGTGGCCCTGTCTGGTTAGAGTCTTTACCTGGTGGCCCTGTCTGGTTAGTCTTTACCTGGTGGCCCTGTCTGGTTAGAATCTTTACCTGGTGGTCCTGTCTGGTTAGAATCTTTACCTGGTGGCCCTGTCTGGTTAGAGTCTTTACCTGGTGGCCCTGCCTGGTTAGTCTTTACCTGGTGGCCCTGCCTGGTTAGAGTCTTTACCTGGTGGCCCTGTCTGGTTAGAATCTTTACCTGGTGGCCCAACCTCGTTAGTCTTTACCTGGTGGCCCTGCCTCGTTAGAGTCTTTACCTGGTGGCCCTGCCTGGTTAGAGTCTTTACCTGGTGGCTCTGTCTGGTTAGAGTCTTTACCTGGTGGCCCAACCTGGTTAGAGTCTTTACCTGGTGGCCCTGCCTGGTTAGAGTCTTTACCTGGTGGCCCTGCCTGGTTAGAGTCTTTACCTGGTGGCCCTGCCTGGTTAGAGTCTTTACCTGGTGGCCCTGCCTGGTTAGAGTCTTTACCTGGTGGCCCTGTCTGGTTAGAGTCTTTACCTGGTGGCCCTGTCTGGTTAGAGTCTTTACCTGGTGGCCCTGTCTGGTTAGAGTCTTTACCTGGTGGCCCTGTCTGGTTAGAGTCTTTACTGGTGGCCCTGCCTGGTTAGAGTCTTTACCTGGTGGCCCTGTCTGGTTAGAGTCTTTACCTGGTGGCCCTGTCTGGTTAGAGTCTTTACCTGGTGGCCCTGCCTGGTTAGTCTTTACCTGGTGGCCCTGCCTGGTTAGAGTCTTTACCTGGTGGCCCTGTCTGGTTAGAATCTTTACCTGGTGGCCCTGTCTGGTTAGAATCTTTACCTGGTGGCCCTGTCTGGTTAGAGTCTTTACCTGGTGGCCCTGCCTGGTTAGAGTCTTTACCTGGTGGACCTGTCTGGTTAGAATCTTTACCTGGTGGCCCTGTCTGGTTAGAGTCTTTACCTGGTGGCCCTGTCTGGTTAGTCTTTACCTGGTGGCCCTGCCTGGTTAGAGTCTTTACCTGGTGGCCCTTTCTGGTTAGAATCTTTACCTGGTGGCCCAACCTCGTTAGTCTTTACCTGGTGGCCCAACCTGGTTAGAGTCTTTACCTGGTGGCCCTGCCTGGTTAGAGTCTTTACCTGGTGGCCCTGCCTGGTTAGAGTCTTTACCTGGTGGCCCTGCCTGGTTAGAGTCTTTACCTGGTGGCCCTGCCTGGTTAGAGTCTTTACCTGGTGGCCCTGTCTGGTTAGAATCTTTACCTGGTGGCCCTGTCTGGTTAGAGTCTTTACCTGGTGGCCCTGCCTGGTTAGAGTCTTTACCTGGTGGCCCTGCCTGGTTAGAGTCTTTACCTGGTGGCCCTGTCTGGTTAGAGTCTTTACCTGGTGGCCCTGTCTGGTTAGAGTCTTTACCTGGTGGCCCTGCCTGGTTAGAGTCTTTACCTGGTGGCCCTGTCTGGTTAGAGTCTTTACCTGGTGGCCCTGTCTGGTTAGAGTCTTTACCTGGTGGCCCTGTCTGGTTAGAATCTTTACCTGGTGGCCCTGTCTGGTTAGAGTCTTTACCTGGTGGCCCTGTCTGGTTAGAATCTTTACCTGGTGGCCCTGTCTGGTTAGAGTCTTTACCTGGTGGCCCTGTCTTGTTAGAGTCTTTACCTGGTGGCCCTGTCTGGTTAGAATCTTTACCTGGTGGCCCTGTCTGGTTAGAGTCTTTACCTGATGGCCCTGTCTGGTTAGAATCTTTACCTGGTGGCCCTGCCTGGTTAGTCTTTACCTGGTGGCCCTGCCTGGTTAGAGTCTTTACCTGGTGGCCCTGTCTGGTTAGAATCTTTACCTGGTGGCCCTGTCTGGTGAGTCTTTACCTGGTGGCCCTGCCTGGCTAGAGTCTTTACCTGGTGGCCCTGCCTGGTTAGTCTTTACCTGGTGGCCCTGTCTGGTTAGAATCTTTACCTGGTGGCCCAACCTGGTTAGAGTCTTTACCTGGTGGCCCTGCCTGGTTAGATTCTTTACCTGGTGGCCCTGCCTGGTTAGAGTCTTTACCTGGTGGCCCTGCCTGGTTAGAGTCTTTACCTGGTGGCCCTGTCTGGTTAGAATCTTTACCTGACGGCCCTGCCTGGTTAGAGACTTTACCTGGTGGCCCTGTCTGGTTAGAGTCTTTACCTGGTGGCCCTGCCTGGTTAGTCTTTACCTGGTGGCCCTGCCTGGTTAGAGTCTTTACCTGGTGGCCCTGTCTGGTTAGTCTTTACCTGGTGGCCCTGCCTGGCTAGAGTCTTTACCTGGTGGCCCTCCCTGGTTAGTCTTTACCTGGTGGCCCTGTCTGATTAGTGTTTACCTGGTGGCCCTGTCTGATTAGAGTCTTTACTTGGTGGCCCTGTCTGGTTAGAATCTTTACCTGGTGGCCCTGTCTGGTTAGAGTCTTTACCTGGTGGCCCTGTCTGGTTAGTCTTTACCTGTTGGCCCTGTCTGTTTAGAGTCTGTACCTGGTGGCCCTGTCTGGTTAGAGTCTGTATTAGTGGCCCTGTCTGGTTAGAGTCTGTACCTGGTGGCCCTGTCTGGTTAGAGTCTTTACCTGGTGGCCCTGTCTGGTTAGTCTTTACCTGGTGGCCCTGTCTGGTTAGAATCTTTACCTGGTGGTCCTGTCTGGTTAGAATCTTTACCTGGTGGCCCTGTCTGGTTAGAGTCTTTACCTGGTGGCCCTGCCTGGTTAGTCTTTACCTGGTGGCCCTGCCTGGTTAGAGTCTTTACCTGGTGGCCCTGCCTGGTTAGAGTCTTTACCTGGTGGCCCTGCCTGGTTAGAGTCTTTACCTGGTGGCTCTGTCTGGTTAGAGTCTTTACCTGGTGGCCCAACCTGGTTAGAGTCTTTACCTGGTGGCCCTGCCTGGTTAGAGTCTTTACCTGGTGGCCCTGTCTGGTTAGAGTCTGTATTAGTGGCCCTGCCTGGTTAGAGTCTTTACCTGGTGGCCCTGTCTGGTTAGAATCTTTACCTGGTGACCCTGCCTGGTTAGAGTCTTTACCTGGTGGCCCTGCCTGGTTAGAGTCTTTACCTGGTGGCCCTGTCTGGTTAGAATCTTTACCTGGTGGCCCTGTCTGGTTAGAGTCTTTACCTGGTGGCCCTGTCTGGTTAGAGTCTTTACCTGGTGGCCCTGTCTGGTTAGAGTCTTTACCTGGTGGCCCTGTCTGGTTAGAGTCTTTACCTGGTGGCCCTGTCTGGTTAGAGTCTTTACCTGGTGGCCCTGTCTGGTTAGAATCTTTACCTGATGGCCCTGTCTGGTTAGAGTCTTTACCTGGTGGCCCTGCCTGGTTAGTCTTTACCTGGTGGCCCTGCCTGGTTAGAGTCTTTACCTGGTGGCCCTGTCTGGTTAGAATCTTTACCTGGTGGCCCAACCTCGTTAGTCTTTACCTGGTGGCCCAACCTGGTTAGAGTCTTTACCTGGTGGCCCTGCCTGGTTAGAGTCTTTACCTGGTGGCCCTGCCTGGTTAGAGTCTTTACCTGGTGGCTCTGTCTGGTTAGAGTCTTTACCTGGTGGCCCAACCTGGTTAGAGTCTTTACCTGGTGGCCCTGTCTGGTTAGAGTCTTTACCTGGTGGCCCTGTCTGGTTAGAGTCTTTACCTGGTGGCCCTGTCTGGTTAGAGTCTTTACCTGGTGGCCCTGTCTGGTTAGTCTTTACCTGGTGGCCCTGTCTGGTTAGAATCTTTACCTGGTGGCCCTGTCTGGTTAGAGTCTTTACCTGGTGGCCCTGCCTGGTTAGTCTTTACCTGGTGGCCCTGCCTGGTTAGAGTCTTTACCTGGTGGCCCTGTCTGGTTAGAATCTTTACCTGGTGGCCCAACCTCGTTAGTCTTTACCTGGTGGCCCAACCTGGTTAGAGTCTTTACCTGGTGGCCCTGCCTGGTTAGAGTCTTTACCTGGTGGCCCTGCCTGGTTAGAGTCTTTACCTGGTGGCTCTGTCTGGTTAGAGTCTTTACCTGGTGGCCCAACCTGGTTAGAGTCTTTACCTGGTGGCCCTGCCTGGTTAGAGTCTTTACCTGGTGGCCCTGCCTGGTTAGAGTCTTTACCTGGTGGCCCTGCCTGGTTAGAATCTTTACCTGGTGGCCCTGCCTGGTTAGAGTCTTTACCTGGTGGCCCTGCCTGGTTAGAGTCTTTACCTGGTGGCCCTGCCTGGTTAGAGTCTTTACCTGGTGGCCCTGTCTGGTTAGAATCTTTACCTGGTGGCCCTGTCTGGTTAGAATCTTTACCTGGTGGCCCTGTCTGGTTAGAGTCTTTACCTGGTGGCCCTGCCTGGTTAGAGTCTTTACCTGGTGGCCCTGTCTGGTTAGTCTTTACCTGGTGGCCCTGTCTGGTTAGAGTCTTTACCTGGTGGCCCTGTCTGGTTAGTCTTTACCTGGTGGCCCTGTCTGGTTAGAGTCTTTACCTGGTGGCCCTGTCTGGTTAGTCTTTACCTGGTGGCCCTGTCTGGTTAGAGTCTTTACCTGGTGGCCCTGTCTGGTTAGAGTCTTTACCTGGTGGCCCTGCCTGGTTAGTCTTTACCTGGTGGCCCTGCCTGGTTAGAGTGTTTACCTGGTGGCCCTGTCTGGTTAGAATCTTTACCTTGTGGCCCAACCTGGTTAGAGTCTTTACCTGGTGGCCCTGCCTGCTTAGAGTCTTTACCTGGTGGCCCTGCCTGGTTAGAGTCTTTACCTGGTGGCCCTGCCTGGTTAGAGTCTTTACCTGGTGGCCCTGTCTGGTTAGAATCTTTACCTGGTGGCCCTGTCTGGTTAGAGTCTTTACCTGGTGGCCCTGTCTGGTTAGAATCTTTACCTGGTGGCCCTGTCTGGTTAGAATCTTTACCTGGTGGCCCTGTCTGGTTAGAGTCTTTACCTGGTGGCCCTGCCGGGTTAGAGTCTTTACCTGGTGGCCCTGCCTGGTTAGAGTCTTTACCTGGTGGCCCTGTCTGGTTAGAGTCTTTACCTGGTGGCCCTGTCTGGTTAGAGTCTTTACCTGGTGGCCCTGTCTGGTTAGAGTCTTTACCTGGTGGCCCTGTCTGGTTAGAGTCTTTACCTGGTGGCCCTGTCTGGTTAGAGGCTTTACCTGGTGGCCCTGTCTGGTTAGAGTCTTTACCTGGTGGCCCTGTCTGGTTAGAGTCTTTACCTGGTGGCCCTGTCTGGTTAGTCTTTACCTGGTGGTCCTGTCTGGTTAGAATCTTTACCTGGTGGCCCTGTCTGGTTAGAGTCTTTACCTGGTGGCCCTGCCTGGTTAGTCTTTACCTGGTGGCCCTGTCTGGTTAGAGTGTTTACCTGGTGGCCCTGTCTGGTTAGAATCTTTACCTTGTGGCCCAACCTCGTTAGTCTTTACCTGGTGGCCCTGCCTGGTTAGAGTCTTTACCTGGTGGCCCTGCCTGGTTAGAGTCTTTACCTGGTGGCCCTGCCTGGTTAGAGTCTTTAACCTGGTGGCCCAACATGGTTAGAGTCTTTGCCTGGTGGCCCAACCTGGTTAGAGTCTTTACCTGGTGGCCCTGCCTGCTTAGAGTCTTTACCTGGTGGCCCTGCCTGGTTAGAGTCTTTACCTGGTGGCCCTGTCTGGTTAAGAGTCTTTACCTGGTGGCCCTGTCTTGTTAGAGTCTTTACCTGGTGGCCCTGTCTGGTTAGAGTCTTTACCTGGTGGCCCTGTCTGGTTAGAGTCTTTACCTGGTGGCCCTGCCTGGTTAGAGTCTTTACCTGGTGGCCCTGTCTGGTTAGAATCTTTACCTGGTGGCCCTGTCTGGTTAGAGTCTTTACCTGGTGGCCCTGTCTGGTTAGAATCTTTACCTGGTGGCCCTGTCTGGTTAGAGTCTTTACCTGGTGGCCCTGTCTGGTTAGAGTCTTTACCTGATGGCCCTGTCTGGTTAGAATCTTTACCTGGTGGCCCTGCCTGGTTAGTCTTTACCTGGTGGCCCTGCCTGGTTAGAGTCTTTACCTGGTGGCCCTGTCTGGTTAGAATCTTTACCTGGTGGCCCTGTCTGGTGAGTCTTTACCTGGTGGCCCTGCCTGGCTAGAGTCTTTACCTGGTGGCCCTGCCTGGTTAGTCTTTACCTGGTGGCCCTGTCTGGTTAGAATCTTTACCTGGTGGCCCAACCTGGTTAGAGTCTTTACCTGGTGGCCCTGCCTGGTTAGATTCTTTACCTGGTGGCCCTGCCTGGTTAGAGTCTTTACCTGGTGGCCCTGCCTGGTTAGAGTCTTTACCTGGTGGCCCTGCCTGGTTAGAATCTTTACCTGGTGGCCCTGCCTGGTTAGAGTCTTTACCTGGTGGCCCTGCCTGGTTAGAGTCTTTACCTGGTGGCCCTGCCTGGTTAGAATCTTTACCTGGTGGCCCTGTCTGGTTAGAATCTTTACCTGGTGGCCCTGCCTGGTTAGAGTCTTTACCTGGTGGCCCTGTCTGGTTAGAATCTTTACCTGGTGGCCCTGTCTGGTTAGAATCTTTACCTGGTGGCCCTGTCTGGTTAGAGTCTTTACCTGGTGGCCCTGCCTGGTTAGAGTCTTTACCTGGTGGCCCTGTCTGGTTAGTCTTTACCTGGTGGCCCTGTCTGGTTAGAGTCTTTACCTGGTGGCCCTGTCTGGTTAGAGTCTTTACCTGGTGGCCCTGTCTGGTTAGTCTTTACCTGGTGGCCCTGTCTGGTTAGAGTCTTTACCTGGTGGCCCTGTCTGGTTAGAGTCTTTACCTGGTGGCCCTGCCTGGTTAGTCTTTACCTGGTGGCCCTGCCTGGTTAGAGTGTTTACCTGGTGGCCCTGTCTGGTTAGAATCTTTACCTTGTGGCCCAACCTGGTTAGAGTCTTTACCTGGTGGCCCTGCCTGCTTAGAGTCTTTACCTGGTGGCCCTGCCTGGTTAGAGTCTTTACCTGGTGGCCCTGCCTGGTTAGAGTCTTTACCTGGTGGCCCTGTCTGGTTAGAATCTTTACCTGGTGGCCCTGTCTGGTTAGAGTCTTTACCTGGTGGCCCTGTCTGGTTAGAATCTTTACCTGGTGGCCCTGTCTGGTTAGAATCTTTACCTGGTGGCCCTGTCTGGTTAGAGTCTTTACCTGGTGGCCCTGCCTGGTTAGTCTTTACCTGGTGGCCCTGTCTGGTTAGAGTGTTTACCTGGTGGCCCTGTCTGGTTAGAATCTTTACCTTGTGGCCCAATCTCGTTAGTCTTTACCTGGTGGCCCTGCCTGGTTAGAGTCTTTACCTGGTGGCCCTGCCTGGTTAGAGTCTTTACCTGGTGGCCCTGCCTGGTTAGAGTCTTTACCTGGTGGCCCAACCTGGTTAGAGTCTTTGCCTGGTGGCCCAACCTGGTTAGAGTCTTTACCTGGTGGCCCTGCCTGCTTAGAGTCTTTACCTGGTGGCCCTGCCTGGTTAGAGTCTTTACCTGGTGGCCCTGTCTGGTTAAGAGTCTTTACCTGGTGGCCCTGTCTTGTTAGAGTCTTTACCTGGTGGCCCTGTCTGGTTAGAGTCTTTACCTGGTGGCCCTGTCTGGTTAGAGTCTTTACCTGGTGGCCCTGCCTGGTTAGAGTCTTTACCTGGTGGCCCTGTCTGGTTAGAATCTTTACCTGGTGGCCCTGTCTGGTTAGAGTCTTTACCTGGTGGCCCTGTCTGGTTAGAATCTTTACCCGGTGGCCCTGTCTGGTTAAGAGTCTTTACCTGGTGGCCCTGTCTGGTTAGAGTCTTTACCTGGTGGCCCTGTCTGGTTAGAGTCTTTACCTGGTGGCCCTGTCTGGTTAGAGTCTTTACCTGATGGCCCTGTCTGGTTAGAATCTTTACCTGGTGGCCCTGCCTGGTTAGTCTTTACCTGGTGGCCCTGCCTGGTTAGAGTCTTTACCTGGTGGCCCTGTCTGGTTAGAATCTTTACCTGGTGGCCCTGTCTGGTTAGAATCTTTACCTGGTGGCCCAACCTGGTTAGAGTCTTTACCTGGTGGCCCTGTCTGATTAGTCTTTACCTGGTGGCCCTGTCTGATTAGTCTTTACTTGGTGGCCCTGTCTGGTTAGAATCTTTACCTGGTGGCCCTGCCTGGTTAGAGTCTTTACCTGGTGGCCCTGCCTGGTTAGAGTCTTTACCTGGTGGCCCTGTCTGGTTAGAGTCTTTACCTGGTGGCCCTGCCTGGTTAGAGTCTTTACCTGGTGGCCCTGCCTGGTTAGAATCTTTACCTGGTGGCCCTGTCTGGTTAGAATCTTTACCTGGTGGCCCAACCTGGTTAGATTCTTTACCTGGTGGCCCTGCCTGGTTAGAGTCTTTACCTGGTGGCCCTGCCTGGTTAGTCTTTACCTGGTGGCCCTGTCTGATTAGTCTTTACCTGGTGGCCCTGTCTGATTAGTCTTTACCTGGTGGCCCTGTCTGATTAGAGTCTTTACTTGGTGGCCCTGTCTGGTTAGAATCTTTACCTGGTGGCCCTGCCTGGTTAGTCTTTACCTGGTGGCCCTGCCTGGTTAGAGTCTTTACCTGGTGGCCCTGTCTGGTTAGAATCTTTACCTGGTGGCCCTGTCTGGTTAGAATCTTTACCTGGTGGCCCTGTCTGGTTAGAATCTTTACCTGGTGGCCCTGTCTGGTTAGTCTTTACCTGGTGGCCCTGCCTGGTTAGTCTTTACCTTGTGGCCCTGCCTGGTTAGAGTCTTCACCTGGTGGCCCTGCCTGGTTAGAGTCTTTACCTGGTGGCCCTGCCTGGTTAGTCTTTACTTGGTGGCCCTGTCTGGTTAGAATCTTTACCTGGTGGCCCTGCCTGGTTAGTCTTTACCTGGTGGCCCTGCCTGGTTAGTCTTTACCTGGTGGCCCTGTCTGATTAGTCTTTACCTGGTGGCCCTGTCTGATTAGTCTTTACCTGGTGGCCCTGTCTGATTAGAGTCTTTACTTGGTGGCCCTGTCTGGTTAGAATCTTTACCTGGTGGCCCTGCCTGGTTAGTCTTTACCTTGTGGCCCTGCCTGGTTAGAGTCTTTACCTGGTGGCCCTGCCTGGTTAGAGTCTTTACCTGGTGGCCCTGCCTGGTTAGTCTTTACTTGGTGGCCCTGTCTGGTTAGAATCTTTACCTGGTGGCCCTGCCTGGTTAGTCTTTACCTGGTGGCCCTGCCTGGTTAGAGTCTTTACCTGGTGGCCCTGCCTGGTTAGTCTTTACCTGGTGGCCCTGCCTGGTTAGTCTTTACCTGGTGGCCCTGTCTGATTAGTCTTTACCTGGCGGCCCTGTCTGATTAGTCTTTACCTGGTGGCCCTGTCTGATTAGAGTCTTTACTTGGTGGCCTTGTCTGGTTAGAATCTTTACCTGGTGGCCTTGTCTGGTTAGAATCTTTACCTGGTGGCCCTGCCTGGTTAGAGTCTTTACCTGGTGGCCCTGTCTGGTTAGAATCTTTACCTGGTGGCCCTGTCTGGTTAGAATCTTTACCTGGTGGCCCTGCCTGGTTAGTCTTTACCTGGTGGCCCTGCCTGGTTAGTCTTTACCTGGTGGCCCTGCCTGGTTAGAGTCTTTACCTGGTGGCCCTGCCTGGTTAGAGTCTTTACCTGGTGGCCCTGCCTGGTTAGTCTTTACTTGGTGGCCCTGTCTGGTTAGGATCTTTACCTGGTGGCCCTGCCTGGTTAGTCTTTACCTGGTGGCCCTGCCTGGTTAGAGTCTTTACCTGGTGGCCCTGCCTGGTTAGTCTTTACCTGGTGGCCCTGTCTGATTAGTCTTTACCTGGTGGCCCTGTCTGATTAGTCTTTACCTGGTGGCCCTGTCTGATTAGAGTCTTTACTTGGTGGCCCTGTCTGGTTAGAATCTTTACCTGGTGGCCCTGCCTGGTTAGTCTTTACCTGGTGGCCCTGCCTGGTTAGAGTCTTTACCTGGTGGCCCTGCCTGGTTAGTCTTTACCTTGTGGCCCTGCCTGGTTAGAGTCTTTACCTGGTGGCCCTGCCTGGTTAGAGTCTTTACCTGGTGGCCCTGCCTGGTTAGAATCTTTACCTGGTGGCCCTGTCTGGTTAGAATCTTTACCTGGTGGCCCAACCTGGTTAGATTCTTTACCTGGTGGCCCTGCCTGGTTAGAGTCTTTACCTGGTGGCCCTGCCTGGTTAGTCTTTACCTGGTGGCCCTGTCTGATTAGTCTTTACCTGGTGGCCCTGTCTGATTAGAGTCTTTACTTGGTGGCCCTGCCTGGTTAGAATCTTTACCTGGTGGCCCTGCCTGGTTAGTCTTTACCTGGTGGCCCTGCCTGGTTAGAGTCTTTACCTGGTGGCCCTGTCTGGTTAGAATCTTTACCTGGTGGCCCTGTCTGGTTAGAATCTTTACCTGGTGGCCCTGTCTGATTAGAATCTTTACCTGGTGGCCCTGCCTGGTTAGTCTTTACCTGGTGGCCCTGCCTGGTTAGTCTTTACCTTGTGGCCCTGCCTGGTTAGAGTCTTTACCTGGTGGCCCTGCCTGGTTAGAGTCTTTACCTGGTGGCCCTGCCTGGTTAGTCTTTACTTGGTGGCCCTGTCTGGTTAGAATCTTTACCTGGTGGCCCTGCCTGGTTAGTCTTTACCTGGTGGCCCTGCCTGGTTAGTCTTTACCTGGTGGCCCTGTCTGATTAGTCTTTACCTGGTGGCCCTGTCTGATTAGTCTTTACCTGGTGGCCCTGTCTGATTAGAGTCTTTACTTGGTGGCCCTGTCTGGTTAGAATCTTTACCTGGTGGCCCTGCCTGGTTAGTCTTTACCTGGTGGCCCTGCCTGGTTAGAGTCTTTACCTGGTGGCCCTGCCTGGTTAGTCTTTACCTTGTGGCCCTGCCTGGTTAGAGTCTTTACCTGGTGGCCCTGCCTGGTTAGAGTCTTTACCTGGTGGGCCTGCCTGGTTAGAATCTTTACCTGGTGGCCCTGTCTGGTTAGAATCTTTACCTGGTGGCCCAACCTGGTTAGATTCTTTACCTGGTGGCCCTGCCTGGTTAGAGTCTTTACCTGGTGGCCCTGCCTGGTTAGTCTTTACCTGGTGGCCCTGTCTGATTAGTCTTTACCTGGTGGCCCTGTCTGATTAGAGTCTTTACTTGGTGGCCCTGTCTGGTTAGAATCTTTACCTGGTGGCCCTGCCTGGTTAGTCTTTACCTGGTGGCCCTGCCTGGTTAGAGTCTTTACCTGGTGGCCCTGTCTGGTTAGAATCTTTACCTGGTGGCCCTGTCTGGTTAGAATCTTTACCTGGTGGCCCTGTCTGATTAGAATCTTTACCTGGTGGCCCTGCCTGGTTAGTCTTTACCTGGTGGCCCTGCCTGGTTAGTCTTTACCTTGTGGCCCTGCCTGGTTAGAGTCTTTACCTGGTGGCCCTGCCTGGTTAGAGTCTTTACCTGGTGGCCCTGCCTGGTTAGTCTTTACTTGGTGGCCCTGTCTGGTTAGAATCTTTACCTGGTGGCCCTGCCTGGTTAGTCTTTACCTGGTGGCCCTGCCTGGTTAGTCTTTACCTTGTGGCCCTGCCTGGTTAGAGTCTTTATCTGGTGGCCCTGTCTGGTTAGAATCTTTACCTGGTGGCCCTGTCTGGTTAGAATCTTTACCTGGTGGCCCTGCCTGATTAGAGTGGCCTGTGTGTAGTGAGCTCAGGGCTTTAAGAGAAAGCGGGGCGTTCGTCTGCGACGGGGTCGGCCCTCCTCCTCTGCATCGCCATGTCAACACACAGGTAGAAACACCACAGACAAACACACACAAAGCAATGGGAAAACAGACACATAAAACAATACATAAAAATGCTTTAAATCATATGTTAATAAACACAACCAATCAAACAGACAAATAATATAATAAAGCAAATAAATAATAAGACTCATGTAATAAGACAGAGACAGGTAGATATGGAGTGATTTGGCATGACATATCTCTGAAATGGTACAGCTTGTGGGTGGATTCCTGCGACTTCAGAGGCAAGGGCATACAACTATCATGTATGGTTCTAGCTAACTCTTATGACCTCAGTCCTTCAAACAAGCTGTAGTGTTTGTGGTCTGTCGGTCTCAGTAAAATTATCTGGGGCGGGAATCAGGGCCAGGGCTGAGGTATAGGACTGGGGCTGGGGCTAAGGCTAGGGACCAGGGTTTACCTTGCTTGTCCACGTCCGTGACTGGTGGGGGTGAGTGGGGCTCAATCTGGGAGCACCCCTCCATCTCCCCAACCTCTCCATCCTGCTCTCCATCTTCCCTGGAAGACAACACAGTAGGAAACTTGTGTAAACAGTCCCAACTGCACATGAACTTGTCCAAAAAGAACATTCATTTCCGTTTCAAGTTTCAAACTCCCAGCATGATATCAGCTAAACATAATACAAATCTCTGGTCTGAAAACATTTAACATTTACATTTAAGTCATTTAGCAGACGCTCTTATCCAGAGCGACTTACAAATTGGTGCATTCACCTTATGACATCCAGTGGAACAGCCACTTTACAATAGTGCATCTAAATATTTTAAGGGGGGGGTGAGAAGGATTACTTTATCCTATCCTAGGTATTCCTTAAAGAGGTGGGGTTTCAGGTGTCTCCGGAAGGTGGTGATTGACTCCGCTGTCCTGGCGTCGTGAGGGAGTTTGTTCCACCATTGGGGAGCCAGAGCAGCGAACAGTTTTGACTGGGCTGAGTGGGAACTGTACTTCCTCAGTGGTAGGGAGGCGAGCAGGCCAGAGGTGGATGAACGCAGTGCCCTTATTTGGGTGTAGGGCCTGATCAGAGCCTGGAGGTACTGAGGTGCCGTTCCCCTCACAGCTCCGTAGGCAAGCACCATGGTCTTGTAGCGGATGCGTGCTTCAACTGGAAGCCAGTGGAGAGAGCGGAGGAGCGGGGTGACGTGAGAGAACTTGGGAAGGTTGAACACTAGACGGGCTGCGGCGTTCTGGATGAGTTGTAGGGGTTTAATGGCACAGGCAGGGAGCCCAGCCAACAGCGAGTTGCAGTAATCCAGACGGGAGATGACAAGTGCCTGGATTAGGACCTGCGCCGCTTCCTGTGTGAGGCAGGGTCGTACTCTTCGGATGTTGTAGAGCATGAACCTACAGGAACGGGCCACCGCCTTGATGTTAGTTGAGAACGACAGGGTGTTGTCCAGGATCACGCCAAGGTTCTTAAGGTAAGGTTCTTGAAAACAATGACAATCCGGAGGTTATATTGTTTACTTGTCTCTACACCTGTTGTTTACATGCGGCTTTCCTGTTCTGATAAAGATGATCCTGTCACATTCCCATCATGGTAAAGATATGTCTGCTGTGTCCACATTTCCTTTTCCTACACCATATTTAAATAATGTATTCTGAGAACAATGTCATGCCAAGGAGAAGATCATAACCAACATGATGGGGGCATGTGCTAATTTAGCCAGCATTTAAATGCAGCTTGAGTGTCAAGTCTAGAAAGCAGGGATACAAACTGGTGAGGGCCCAAAAAGGTGACACTTTTTCTTTTTTTGCACTGAAACATGCACAAAATCCCTACCAGGGGGAAATGCAGGTTTTAACTAAGTAAACAAAGAATATGATCTACATGATCAGTCTCCGTGTGTAAAATAAAAAGTAGTTCATGTGAACCTAACTCACAGTTAATAAAATGTAAAGGAAGCGTTCCAATGATATGTGTTGCCTAGACTTTACTGCAAATGACACTCAAGTCTTAACCTTTTAAGCCTACCCCTGTTTTACTGCCCCTTCTGGAGGAATTGGGTACCCATATAAAACAGGATAAATTTGTCAAAAGTTGCTAATATATGCATATAAAAAATATTATCGAATAGAAAACACTCTAAAGCTTCTAAAACCGTTTAAATTTTGTCTCTATGTAAAGCAGAAGTCTCAGGGCATGCATTCTCCCAAAGTCTCTCTTGTCATGGAAAAAGTTGGCCCAACTTTGACGTCATCGTATACGCAATTCCCAAACAACTACAGCTCTGGGAACAGTCTGTACGTGTTCAGCGCGAAGCCTGCTTTCAATGGGGCTTCTCATTGTGAGAATCGCGCGCTCACGAGACGTTGAGCGTGCCGAAAGGTCTCGGTCACGCGGAAAAAAAAGTGTACGATTATGCGCGCTCTGCTCCGGTGAAGTCTTTTCTTCAGGATCGATTAAAAGACGTGTGTGTTTCGCTTCGTCCTCACAATTGCTGTACACCTTTATAACATGTTAAAGCTTAATTATGAACATAGTTTGACAAGTTTACTCGACATATAATATATATTTTCGACGTTTTGGTCCGCATCCACTTGAATTTTGCCTACATTTCGACCGAAATGTGGCTATTTTGAGAACCGAAAGACGCAGACTTGAAAACTAAACGCTGTTTTGGTAAGTATAATCCCTTCCAGGTCTTTTGATGGAAGAACAGCAAAGGTAAGGGAATATTTATGTGTTAATTTTGGGTTTCTGTCGACTCCAAGATAGAGGAGGCATAATGATACCTTTGGAGCGCCGACTCCTAGTATAGCCTAGTGAACGCAACCTGTAACGTTAAAAATAAATGTAACACAGTGATTGCATTTAGAAGAAGTGTATCTTCCTATACATATGTAAAACATGCATATTTAGTCAAAGTTTATGATGTGTATTCCTTGTTAGCTGACGTTATCTGCCGGAGCTATTTAATTTCTCCTGACATTTTAGTAGCATTTTTTGAACGATGCGTCATTGTAAACAGAGATTTATGGATATATATTGCAGATTATTGAAAAAAAATGAATGTACTGTGTAACATGTTATATTACTGTCATCTGATGAAGATTTCAAAAGGTTAGTGAAATGATTTTTTTTTAAATCCTGCGTTTGTTGATTGCATATTTTTTCCTACTTGGCTATGCTAATGAGCTATGTCTGCGGTGGTGGTTTGACATAAATATGTGCTATGTTTTCACCGTAAAACATTTTAGAAATCTGACTTGTTGCCTGGATTCACAAAGAGTGTAGCTTTAATTCAATACCCTGCATGTGTATTTTAATGAATGTTTGAGTTTTAACTAATACTATTAGCATTTAGTGTAGTGCATTTGCATTTCCAGAGCTCTAGATGGGACGCTTGCGTGCCAGGTAGGAGCAAGAGGTTAAGAAAGAGAAAAAATAGAAAAAGTTAAAAATAATAATATTGCAGTTAGCCATGACAGCCTTTATAATAGAATGCTTGTGACCTCACACATCTAAATATTGCACTTGGGGAAAAAAACATCTTAACCTCTCTGCGCACGGAACCCGGTAGCGGGATGAAATTCGACAACATAAATAGTCATATTAAACATTCATGAAAATACAAGTGTCTCACATGTTTCGAAAGCCTAGACTCTTGCTAATCCAACTGCGTTGTCAGATTTTAAAAATGATTTACTGGGAAAGAATACGATGCGATTATCTGAGGATAGAGCCCCATAAAAAAACAACTATTTCAACCAGCACAGGCGTAACAAAATCACAAACGGCAATAAAATAAATAGTTTACCTTTGACGATCTTCCTCGGTTTGCAATTCCAATGCTCATTGTTACACAATGAGTGGTTTTTTGTTTGATCGGATCCATTTTTATGGCCTAACACGAAACATTTTGTGAACCACCTGTGTTGTGAATTCCGTCTCATTCCATTTTCGACGACACATTCGAGGTAAATACACACACAGAATGTGACTTTTCCAGCCATGTTTGGTTTCATTGCAATCAACTGGTTTGTTTGTAAAACAAACCAAACCTGATGGGTCATTTCACGGGACGTACTGACTGAGAGAAACCGATTTGAAGACAACAAGTAATGACATCATTGTGCACCGATGATTTGCCCGCTGTTTCGTTGATTGACTGTATTTTAACCCAATGACCACTGATCGTCTTCAAATCTAGCTGGGTAGATAGCCAATGAGCTGAGGTAAACGGCTATATGTAATGTTTATGTGTTGGAAGACCGACCTATGTAGTAAACTCCGGCGTAAAGAGGTTCATCCGCCATTGACGATTCATACCGGAAGGTGCAACACGTTGCACACAGCATTGTTTTGGTAAAGCGCATATTCAGCTGTTTATATATCAATCAGTATGGCGACTAAGTCAGGAAACACTAAATCTAAGTCTAGATATACAGATGTACACACAATTTTAGAAGAAATTGATCGGGGACGACTCATTTGGCGATTCCCAAATGGAGGAATATGTTTTGAACGGAAAGGACATCGTTTTGGACTGGTAAGTTCTTCTCATGCTAATGCCGTTGTTTGAAATTAATAATATAAAATATTATTTGTGAAACGAAATAGCCTATTTGAGGCTGTTGAGGGGAGGGCAGGCACACAACAATGGCCAAAGTGAAATGGAGACAGTAGATACAGCTGGTCTGTCATAATATAATAGAGACAGTAGATCTAGCTGAAATGTCATAATATAAATGAGACAGTAGATCTAGCAGGTCTATAATAATATTATAATATCTGTTTATTATACCTCTTGATACAGGGCTCATATGTGAAACTATTCTAACTGAACATTTTCTTTCACAGTGACACTGACTACGAATGGGAGCCCCCAGTGCCAAGGTGTCCATCCGCCAAAGAAGCTTGTTCATCCAGCTCCTGCCACAAGTGGTGTTCATCTGCCCAAATGTATTTCTGCAGGCATGGATGTGCTATGGCACCTGGCATCAGCAGCATAATATTGTGTAGAGGACTGAGGGTCTTCCAAATATTGATATTGTTATTTTGTAAATGTGTATATATTTTTTTTCATGTTTGTTCTCCATTTTTTTTGGGGGGTGTGTGTTAGAATACCATTTTGGTATTTTGTATATAGTTATTCGATTCAAAATGTATAACTTCACCAATTTGGCCACTTGGGTACTTTTGGGCTACTTGTGTGGGACACCTGGGTGACTTCATGATAAATGTCATGTAGCACACTCATTTTGGAAGTTATCATTCTGAAACTGTCCCCATCATCCTATCTGAATGTTTGTTTTATCTTGTTAATTTTAAAGATGATACAACAATAAAAATAAAAAACATGTTTTTTTCATTGTATTATCTAAACCAGATCTATTGTGTCATATTCTCCGACATTCAATTCACATTTACACAAACGTCAGAGTGTTTTCTTTCAAATGGTACCAAGAATATGCATATCCTTGGTTCTGTGCCTGAGCTCCAGGCAGTTAGATTTGGGTATGTCTTCAGGCAGAAATTGAAAAAAGTAGGGCTAGCTCTAAGAGTAAACTAAGTAGAAATAGAATGAAACAAACAGGCATTCTATTTTTGCTCTATTCTAGTGGTCACTATAGTAGACATCGATCAAGTGCATAATGCTACATGTGTGCAAAAATAACGTTCGCTGAGTAAAAAATGTAATAATCCCCCCTCACTCACACACAAGTGTTACTGTCAAGTTCAACACAACTAAAGCAAAATCTTTGGGCAACACTGCACATTATTACATTGTACACTTTCTGCCTGTGGACATCGGTTCTACAATGTGCCAACAGAGCATGATAGATACCCTTTGTTGGCATAATTGATCTTTTACCCAGAGAGTACACCTGGCATACCCCTTTTTATCCACTGTATTGAACAAATGAGAAAGAGGGAAGTGTGGTGTTCCTTTCACCTCTATAGTGGCATCCAGTTTAAGCCAGGCCCAGCTCCACTTAACTGTTTAACAAGCAACACCTCATTTTCCCCTAATTCTCTCATTCTGAAAATGAACCACATAACTGGTTAGGTTACTAACATTAGCTCATCTGATGTAACGTTAGCTGTCTGACTTTTTTAGCCAGCTAATTTTCACACCATAAACTAAATTATTTGACCAGTTCAGTTGGCTAATGTTGCTCAACATTTCTCTGGAAAGCTATAACGGATAATTCAATCCAGCTAGCAAAATACTTAACAATGCTAACAATACTTGTTTCACCACACCTTCTCCCTCACCTCAAACTTTCCAAATGACCGTTTCCGGTTAGAGCTCATGAAGTAGGCTTCTCACCTACCTCTTCGTTATAGTTCAGGGGACCTACCGCTGTAAATGAACAGTCAAACTGCCTTCCACGCCTCTTTCCAGAGCGCACGCTGACGCTGCAACTAGCACATTGGTCGTATGTTCTCTATTCAGTCGCGTCCTGCATTCTGTTGTTATGTGAACGCCTCGGATACAGCCAGTACTGCTCCAAACGCTCATCACTCGTTCGCATACAGCCAGTACTGCTCCAAACGCTCATCACTCGTTCGCATACAGCCAGTACTGCTCCAAACGCTCATCACTCGTTCGCATACAGCCAGTACTGCTCCAAACGCTCATCACTCGTTCGCATACAGCCAGTACTGCTCCAAACGCTCATCACTCGTTCGCTTACAGCCAGTACTGCTCCAAACGCTCATCACTCGTTCGCATACAGCCAGTACTGCTCCAAACGCTCATCACTCGTTCGCATACAGCCAGTACTGCTCCAAACGCTCATCACTCGTTCGCATACAGCCAGTACTGCTCCAAACGCTCATCACTCATTCGCATACAGCCAGTACTGTTCCAAACGCTCATCACTCGTTCGCATACAGCCAGTACTGCTCCAAACGCTCATCACTCGTTCACTTACAGCCAGTACTGCTCCAAACGCTCATCACTCGTTCGCATACAGCCAGTACTGCTCCAAACGCTCATCCCTCGTTCGCATACAGCCAGTACTGCTCCAAACGCTCATCACTCGTTCGCATACAGCCAGTACTGCTCCAAACACTCATCACTCATTCGCATACAGCCAGTAGTCATCCAAAGCCCCCCCCCTTGCCCAAACTTCCCTCGACGGATCTACACCAATCACGTAGGTCACCTATTTTGGATTCAAAACAGAGAATTCTGCTGAAAGGTGACTAGTTTGCATCCCTGAGAAAGGGTCATTGAGATAGACCGTCTCATATCTGCAGTGCTACTTACATGTTCCCTGACTGCAGACTGTACTTCTTGCGACCCAGCTTGGTGGTCTGCTGGGTAAAGTACTCATGGCGGTCCGACTTCTTCCACATGTAGTAATACTCCACACACTCCCCCACCGACCGTGTGCGTACCTGACATGTAAACACACTGTGCTTTACTGTTTGCTGCAGTATGGAGATCAGTGAGTTTCCTGATCAATGCAGACAAGCAGGTTTGAACAGGTGCGCCTGTACAGGTTATGATGAAGCAGCTGTCAACATTTGCATTTAAGGGGTAATGTATGATACCAGTCAATGTCATGACTGAAAAACAGAGAATTCCAGCTTTGTAGCAAATCAGGTTCTCCCCAAACCTGACGATGGAAGTTTCGGTTCTTGCTCACCTTATTGGCCTGAATGAGGTGGAAGTTCTTCCCATGAACGCGATAGCCATGTTCAAAGTTTCGACACTCTTCCTCGCTCCAGGCACACAGCTCCTCTACACAGAAGGCAACAGCAGTTAGGTGGGAATATACCCTAAAAGCAGACTTTAATTATTTGTAACTCATACTACAACTCTATTACAGTAACTCACCATGTCAAGATGATAACTGTAAATCCATTCTCCCCATAAGCGCCACAAAGTTTGAATGCAATGATTTCCATTATCTATATTATAATACCGCAAGACAATGAATCATTTGTCAGCCTACACTGGAGCGGGCACAATTGGCTACATTTTCTCCTACACTCCCAGCTTGGATGTGCACAACTGGAAATGCAGGATCAAAAACATTTTATAGCCTTAGTCAAGATGGCAGACCATGGCCCATATTCAAAAAGGGTTTCAGGGTAGGACTGCTGATACGAATAAGATATAAGACTCTTGTGAGCCCCGAGGTTTAGCCTAAATATTTGATCTAGGCAATTATATAGAATGAGTGTGTTTTCAAGTTGTTGGTAACATGGGTTCATGTTAGGTCTATCAAATAATTGCATTTCCAAGGGAAAGCAGAGGAAGTTCCAAAGAAGTTCCATGATCCCACAAGAAATTTGGGACATATTTTTTAAATGCTCTGAAATTGAAAATACTAGTAGCATCCAGAGACTAAACAGCTGGAGAGCATTAACAACACATTTTTGATTTACAGGGGTGGTTATTGAGTTGAAGGATCTTAATTCAACGCGATACAATTTTGTTTTTGGGGGAACAACCACCACCACCCCACCCACCACCCCTGGTGGTTGGTACCTCAAAGGCAACATTGTATTGAGTTGAATTAATCATTCGCTTCCATTAGTGAGTTATTATTGATATAAGTTTATAGAGTTGTTGTTACTAGTAAGGTATTGCAAGAAGATGCCAAATGCATACTAGACAGCAGTAGAAAATGTGTAGTGAAAGGTCCTACCGCTGAACACTTTCACATTAAAGCGCAGTCTTCTCAGTGCCTCCTCTGCATTGAAGCTGCATTTCACCAGCTCATACAGAGCCTGAGGGAAAGAGACCAAAGGGGAAACAGTTGTGACTGAAATCTGTACCACAATGTGAACTCTGCAGAAGTTACTCAACATTCAAACAAAGTTCATTGGCCAACAAATGTATACTGGACAAAAATATAAACGCAACATGTAAAGTGTTGGTCCCATGTTTCATGAGCTAAAATAAAAGACCACAGAAATGTTTCATACAGACAAAAAGCTTATTTCTCCAAAATGTTGTGCTCAAATTGGTTTACATCCCTGTTAAGTGAGCATTTCTCCTTTGCCAAGATATGCCACACCTGTCAGGTGGATGGATTATCAAGAAGCTGATTAAACAGCATGATCATCAAAAGCCACTCTAAAATGAGCAGGTTGGTCACACAACACATTGCCACAGATGTTTAAGGGAGCGTGCAATTGGCATGCTGACTGCAGGTATGTCCACCAGAGCTGTTGCCAGAGAATGTAATGTTAATTTCTCTACCATAAGCCGCCTTCAATGTTGTTTTAGAGAATTTGTCAGTGCGTCCAACCTGCCTCACAACCACAAAGCACATGTAACCACGCCAGCCCAGGACCTCCACATCCGGCTTTTTCACCTGCGGGATCATTCGAGACCAGCCACCCAGACAGCTGATGAAACTTAGGAGTATTCTGTCTGTAATAAAGGCTTTTGGCAGGGAAGTATTATTCTGATTGGCTGTCAGCGCCCCTGCCCAGTCATGTGAAATCTATAAATGAGGGCCTAATGAATTTATTTCAATTGACTGACTTCCTTATGAACTGTAACTCAGTACAATCATTGAAATTCTTGCATGTTGCGTTCATATTTTTGTTCAGTATAGCTCTAGCCCCACTAAGTCCCACTCTGTTCCTGCTTTAGTCCCCAACCCGCTACAGTACCTGATCATTGTCTTTGATTATTTCCCCAGTGATAAGGGTGTCTTTAGCGCCCTCCTGGCCTCCCCATCTCTGGGCACTCAGTAAGAACTCCTCTACAACATGACCTGACAGCATGTCTGGGGTCCACAGGAGCTGGTCCTCATTCTCATAGACTGGGAGCAGGAGATGGAGAGACACACAGGTATAAGGATGTTTGTGAGACGGAGGTGAATCAAAAAGTGTCAACACACTAATCCAAAATATGCACTGATTCTGAAAGGGGAAATTTGGGGTTACCTCTCTCCTGGTCTGAGTATAGGCTGAGAGTAGGGATTTTGGCTTGGTACATTGAGCCCACCATGATGTCCTGGTAAAAGAACAACCACAGTTTCAGTCACACAGAAAACAGGTTTTTAGATTTACCTAAAGAGTAATTGTAGGGGATTTGAGCGCTGTTCAGTAGTCCCCAGTGTCTCACCTTGCGTCCATCATTGGAGGGAATGGAGGTGTCGTCATCATTGTCTGAGTCTTCTTCTGAGGTGCTGACTAAGGTGCCTTTGTCTCCACTTGCTAGGGAATGGGCTGGAGAATAAAAATGGGAACATTTGTTACACCACTATACAGTGGTGGAAAAAGTACACAAATGTCATACTTCGAGTAAAAGTAAATACACCTTAATAGAAAATGATTCAAGTAAAAGTGAGTCACTCAGTGAAATACTACTTGAGTAAAAGTCTAAAAGTATTTGGTTTAAAACATACTTAAGTACCAAAAGTAAAAGTATAAATCACTTCAAATTCCTTATATTAAGCAAACCAGGTAGCACCATTTTCTTGTGTTTTTAATTTTCTGATAGTCAGGGGCACACTCCAACATAATTTACAAACAAAGCATGTGTGTTTAGTGAGTCAGCCAGATCAGAGGCAGTAGGGATGACCAGGGATGTTCTCTGTTTAGTGAGTCTGCCAGATCAGAGGCAGTAGGGATGACCAGGGATGTTCTCTGTTTAGTGAGTCAGCCAGATCAGAGGCAGTAGGGATGACCAGGGATGTTCTCTGTTTAGTGAGTCAGCCAGATCAGAGGCAGTAGGGATGACCAGGGATGTTCTCTGTTTAGTGAGTCAGCCAGATCAGAGGCAGTAGGGATGCCCAGGGATGTTCTCTTGATAAATGTGTGAATTGAACCATTTTCCTCGCCTGCTAATCATTCAAAATGTGACAAGTACTCTTGGGTGTCAGGAAAAAAAGTACATTATTTTCTTTAGGAATGTAGTGAAGTAAAAGTAAAAGTAGTCAAAAATATAAATAGTAAAGTAACATACAGATACCCCAAATGTCACGCCTTGGTCATTGTATTTTGTGGTTTTGTTATATGTTTGGGTAGGCCAGGGTGTGACATGGGTTATATGTTGTTTTTCGTATTGGGGTTTGTAGTTTTGGGATCGCGGCTGATTAGGGGTGTTGTATAGGCTTGGCTGCCTGAGGCGATTCTCAATCAGAGTCAGGTGATTCTCGTTGTCTCTGATTGGGAACCGTATTTAGGCAGCCTTAGTTTCGCTTTGTATTTCGTGGGTGATCGTTCCTGTCTTTGTGTAGTGTTCACCAGATAGGCTGTAATAAGTTTCACGTTCTGTTTGTTGTTTTTTGTATTTATGAGTTATTTCATGTTACGCTCTTCATTTATTAAAGTCATGAGTAACCAACACGCTGCATTTCGGTCCGACTCTCTTCCTTCAACAGACGAACGCCGTTACACCAAAAACTTAAGTAGTACTTTAAAGTATTTTTACTTGAATACTTTACACCACTGCCAATATGTAGCATTCTCATAATACTACCCAATAACACCTTCCCGGTACAACAAATCAGTCTTGCCATAAAAGAGCATTCGGACCATTTAAAAAATATATTGATGTGATATGACAGGAAGGGGATTCTCCTGAGTGGTGGGCTGGGTGGGTGGAGGTCTGTTAATGGAAAGTGGTAGCTGTGCTGGGAAGGGAGGAAGTGTGTCATACCCATTATATAGTATGATACTGTATAGGACATCAGTGGTTGTACCTCTTAGGTGGCGGCGGAGGAGGTCGGAGGCATGGGAGGTGACAGAGGGAGTGAGGTCATCAGCTGATGACTCCTCTTCATCTTCTCCTGAGAACAGATCCTTAGCTATCTGGTCCTGGAAGAATGGAACAGTCCATTACTGTCTCAATGGAACAGTCCACTACCTTCTCTCAGCATCACACACAGTAAAGTAAATGGCATTTATGATATATGAAAGTGATTCTGTAATTGTCATGTTTTCTGAGTGTTTATCAAGAAGCAATCTTAACTAATTTCTTTACGGACCAAGTCATAATTAACCATGAATCCATGAAAGAATCAATAGACATCATGTCAATGCCAAAACATGTATCATGCAATGCTTTTGAATGCAGGAGTACACAGCTCCACGACAATTACAGTGTACTCTATGCTGGTTTTCCACCTTGCCTTTTAACTATTGATTGACTTCTGCCTGGAAAACCAGGTAGGTGCACCAATAACCAATTAATCAATGAAGTACTAAGAAGAAACAAAAACTGTCTGGACTGTGGAATTCGAGGGTCTCAGCACCCTTGATCTGATGCTTTTCTGGCTGTGTTTTCAGTTATCTGTCTCAGCTATGTCTAGGTATACCCAGGTCTCACCTTGTCCAGTGTCATGTCAGGCAGACTGGCTGACAGCTCATTGGGCTCCCTGTCCTGCTGTAGGAGGGGATCAGACACCTCGTAGCCATACAGCGCCAGCAGCTCCTCCAGGGGCATCTCACTGCCCTATACAGAGAGAAAGGGGGACAGAGAGAGAGAGTCATCGCTCTGGGTCAATGTGGGATTGGGCGATATAATTTGGAATTATGAAATAATTGATCATCTATTACATAGAATAATGTTATTCCCTACAGGTCTGGAGGGGTGCAGTGTGGTCAAGCTTTTGAACCTAGTTGGTTTAGCCACGGAACAATACAGGAACCTTCCCGCTAGCCATGATTGACTGAGGTAATAGCTGGGCTGGACATGCCGAGATATGAGTCCGGATTGGTCTGTCATGTAGCACGCTTCTGTCTATAACATGAGCTGCTCAGCATGTGTAGGTAATCCTTTATAATTCTGCTTTAAAAATAAATAAAAATCACGAAGAACTGCAAAAGCGTTGCTAATTTTCAGGAGGACAGAGTTTTGAAATCAGTGGAATGTATGGTGGAAGCAGAGTATGATAGCTAAGGAGATGGAGAAAATTATGTTGTTTCATTGCAAATATGCAGAGAGTCAAAATGAGAACACACTGTTGTATAAAACACCTGTCTCCGGATTACATCTTCAAACTAAGGGCAACCATGGCATCCGTGACAGAGAGGGAAAATCGTTGAACCATGTAAGAGTCTAGCTAGCTACATTTTAAGATATTCTGCATTTCTAATTTGTCAGAAAGTTATTTTCATTGTTAGGTGAAGCACACTGTTAGCTAGCTAGCTAACGTTACATGTATGATCTGTGTAGTAATATTATTTGTATGTCAGAACAATTTGCATTGCTAGTTATAGCCTAATGTTAGCTAGCTAGCTAACATTGAACCTAGTTGGTTAGTTTTAGCTACCTGCAGATTCATGCAGGGTTGTAATGTTATGAATAGGGATTATGGATAATTGTTTAGCTAGCTAGCTACATGTCTTAACAAAAGACTCCACTATGTAAGTAACCATTTCACTGTACCGTTTACACCTTCTGTATCCTGTGCATGTGACAAATAAACTTTGATTTTATTTAACACTGTGTGTTTACCAGAGACAGTAATGTGAAGAACAACATGACCTGAACCAAAGTCAAATTAGGATATAACGTTAGGCCAACAGGACAGTGTTCTAAAGTTCTAAAATTCTCCGGTAGAATGCCCTGCTTTCATTTTGTCAAACTAACAACCATAAGCTATTTTGTGTAATTAGCTTCCTATTAACTTGTAAATATTGATATTGTTGTGAGTTTGTCTGTAATAATGAATACAAATTGTCTAAATTTAAGACATTGTCAGCTATATGGTATGGTTATTATTTGAACTGGCTCTAGCCAGTTGCTTTTAGTTACCTGCTAGATTGACAAATACTAAATTCATTTTTAAACAGATGGGTTTATTGGTGTTAACTTCTTGGTGACAGGGGGCAGTATTTTCACGTCCGGATGAAATACATGCCCAAATTCAACTGCCTGCTACTCATCCCCAGAAGATAAGATATGCATATTATTAGTAGATTTGGATAGAAAACACTCTGCAGTTTCTACAACTGTTTGAATCTTGTCTGTGAATATGACAGAACTTATTTAGCAGGCGAAACCCCGAGGACCAGCCATTCAGATGTTTTTGTTTTTGAGGTCACTCTCTTTTCAATTGGTTTTCATTGGGAATCCAGATTTCTAAGGGACCTTCTTGCAGTTCCTACCGCGTCCACTGGATGTCAACAGTCTTTAGAAATTGGTTGAGGTTTTTCCTTTGTGTAATGAAGTAGCCCTGTTCAGAACGAGGGTCACTTGTAGTGTACTGCTAGATAGAGGCATGACCAGAAAGCTAGCTACAGTTTGTTATCCTCCTGTATTGAACACAGATCATCCCGTCTTCAATTATATTGATTATTTATGTTAAACAATACCTGAAGTTGTATTACAAAAGTAGTTTGAAATATTTTGGCAAAGTTTACAGGTAACTTTTGAGATATTTTGTAGTCACGTTGTGCAAGTTGGAACCGGTGTTTTTCTGGATCAAACACGCCAAATAAATGGACATTTTGGATATATATCGACGGAGTTAATCGAACAAAAGGACCATTTGTGATGTTTATGGGACATATTGGAGTGCCAACAAAAGAAGCTCGTCAAAGGTAAGGCATGAATTATATTTTTATTTCTGCGTTTTGTGTCGCGCCTGAAGGGGTGAAATATGCTTCTCTCTCTTTGTTTACTGGGGTGCTATCATCAGATAGTAGCATATTTTGCTTTCGCCGAAAAGCCACATCCCACATATCCCTGGGAGGTTAACATACACCAGTTATGCTATTTTGGACCACCAAGCTACTGATGCCATGCAGCCTGTCGTTTTTGTGTTTATACTTTTTCACAAGGACAAGTTTAATGTCGGACGACAATAGAATGTTTATGATGTCCCTGCGACAACTGGATACAGACATGTTAATAGACGTCGTATAAACCAGCCTTTAGTCTTGAAATCTTTGGTTGTTTAGTACACTACCATCGTACTCACTCTGTTTAGCACATGGCCTCACATGTGAATCCTTAAAGAGATGGGTGGGTCTAAGGCTTAAGAGGGTGTGAACAATGCTGAATGGGTGTAGACAATGCAGGGCTCTCCAGTAGGTGTACCAAAACATTCAAGGGCCATTTTCTAAGGAAGAGGGGTTACAAGTTTATCAACTTTCAAAGCAGAATTACTTTCCCATTGTTCCTCAAAACTGTAGTGTATGATATACCATTTCCTAGCTCTGAGTCTGTACTTTTATCTAATGTAAAAAATAAAAAATAAATTCAAATGTTGCTACCGAATCAAGCCGGTTGGTCACATAGGTTATTTTATTTTTATTATATAGGCCTAAATCCTAATCATATTGCAGGACATGTCTCTCCTTTTCTTACATGACTGGTTTATTCCCGCTAAACAACAAATATTAGCCATGCATGCTCAAAAGTAAATAGACTGGTAGCCTATTTAAAATATTTGAAAGTATGTGTAGGCTACATCATTGTTGTGAGAAAGAAGCACAACATAGCCCATTTAATCTCTGAGCCTACACCAAGGAAACTATAACTAAAAATATTGAACAATTTGTATTTTGCATAGAAGTGTGGGCTGTAGCATTTACTTTTAAATTGTTTGAAAGGACAATCAATCTTGTAGAATGCGTGGCCAGTGTTTGGCACTCACTATAGGCGGCATGCGTTTTTAGTTTGAAAAAAAAAATCACTGCAAAAGATTAAAACATTTTGCCCACTTCTCTACAGAAATGTAATAACATTTGCCATTGCGCTTTCTTTTATCATGGCCCAATTCCAACATCTTCAAATCATACAACAAATGAGGGTGCTTTTGTTACCATAGAAGGTGAATGGAGGTTGTTTTCCAGGCGGGTTTGTAAATATAGTTTGGCTCTGATTTATCAATGAAAATATGCATATATGTTGCATGCGACAGTTTGATCAGTTTGTTGTGCATGCAAACCCTAGAATCTCCACGTACATCAGAATTTACAGTAGTAAGAATGTAATACACGGTTGATAAATGAAGCCCCGTATGCCAGAGGAGCTGTACTCACAGTGTGGGGCCGTGCTGCCATCTTCATTGGGCGGCACCTAGGCTCTTATCCAGTTCCACTAGGGCCCTGGACTCCTCCTCCGGCCCCTCATAGCCCTGCCTCAGGATCTCCACTAGGCTGCGTCTGTGATCTCCAGAGCCCATCGAACCAGCTAACATACACACACACACACACAGTTACCATCGTGGAGGATCAAGAGGTGCCTGTTCATCCCATTATAGATCAGCTGACCCTTGGCTTCTTCTGAACCACCCGTTTTCAACTGAAATTGAGAGCTGATGTCTGGTTCTACAGTGGACAGCTGGACACACCCACAGACTGAGGAGCAACAGTACAGGTATAATGCCCATAGATATTATGCTTTCTTGTTGAAGCATGTACAAGTCTTTTTCATCTCTTATTATAATGGTATGTCTTAATGTAGCAAATTGTCAATTGTCAACTCGAAATTACTTTTATTTAGTCAGGATCATTATGAGATGATAATAAGACATAAGACCTGTCATACTTGCTGACGACAAGTCCTCAAATGCATTATAGAGCTATAATAAAGCAATAAGGCCCGAGGGTGTGTGGTGTATTGTCTATATACCACAGCTAAGGGCTGTTCTTATGCACAACACAATGCAGAGTTTGGCCATATACCACAAACCCCTGACGTGACTTATTGCTGTTATAAATTGGTTACCAATGTAATTAGAGCAGTAAAAATAAATGTTGTATACCACGGCTGTCAGCCAAATCTGCATTCAGGCCTCTAACAAACCAGTTTATAATTAAACAATAAGGCATGTGGGGGGTATATGGCCAATATACCACGGCTAAGGGCTGTTCTTATGCACAAAGCATCGCAGAGTGCCTGGACACATATTGGCTATATACCAAATACCCCAGAGGTGCCTTAATGCTATTATAAACTGGTTACCAACGTAATTAGAGCAGTAAAAATACATGCTTGGTCATACCTGTAGTATATGGTCTGATATACCATGGTTGTCAGCCAATCAGCATTCAGGGCTCAACCCAATAATGCATAGGCCCAACTGTCATATTAAGTAAAGTGTTACCAGTCTTTCTACTTGCCTTACAGCCACTCATGAATTAAAGAACGGTCAAAGTTGATCTAACAGTGGAAACTAATGGTATTACAAAAATGTAAGTTTGGCCAAAAAGACAATCCATGAAGATAGGACGAGTTGACCAATGACAGTGGTTCTCAAACATCTCCTGGGGAACCCCCAGCCATTCCACCATGTATTTGATCTATTCCAAAGCTAGCACACCTGATTCAACTTGTCAACTAATCATCAAGGCTTTGAGTTGGTCAATCAGGTGAGCTAGTTCAGGGCTACAACAACTTTCAAGAGTTACTTTTGACCTTAAGTAAATAGAGCAGTGGTCTACTTAAAACTCTTGGTCGGATACTTTCACAAACAATACATTCGTGACAGCCTGGTAGCCCTACGTTTACAGACACTTTGTAAAGCTTGGTCCACTCCACTTTAGGACGCGTTGACCAGGGCGCTTTCCTGTAACTTGGTGCTGAACGTTCCTTCCTCTGACACACGAATGACCCGAGAGAGGAAATAGTTCTAGAGGTTGCGTTTTCACCCGAAAAGACACCAAGAAAGTATCTGAAATAAGTCGGACTTCTCTCAAAGTTTGTAGTCAAAATGCCTTGCTATAACGGAGCACACCTGGACCACTTCTTCAGCACCACCGTCTAGCCGGTCTCCCATTGTTTTCTATAGCGCACGATCTGGCAAATTGGGAATGGCTTTTTAACGCGAAGAACGCGGAGAGGCGAGACGGACAAAATACCCCCATTTTACTTCGTTAGTTATCAACCCATGGCTAGCTAACTCACAACCCTGCGTAACCCGTTGATACGATTGCCAACATCGATATCTGCCGTCTAGGATGACAGAGGCTCTCAAATGCGGAGCTGTTTCAAAATCATTAGTCCTCATGTTCCTCCCCAAGCCTTTTTGCTCACTTACCTCCGCCATTCCGTTTCTGCGCAGGCTGAGGAATGCCCGGATGTTGTAGAGCTATGGCTCCAGTCTAGCCTATGTACAGCCAGCCGCTGAGCCTCAGCAACAGCAGCCCTATTTTATTGCTGCAACATTTCAGCAACCGCGATGACAGTGAACTACATGAAAACATAAAGAAATGAGACAGTACCCCGTCTACTATTCACACAGACGTCTGGTATTGTTACAAGCGTTCATAAACTTGACATCCCTCTTGCTGAAAATAATGAACAAAGCACAATGATTGCAGTTCAGATGTTTGTAAAGTAGTCCTTTGAAATTGATATCACATGTTTGTTCACCTATGACCCTGAATAGCCAATGTAGCCAATCTGATTATCATGGGCTATATTTTCCCAATAATTGATTTGACAGTCATCTAGTTTAGTAAAGAATTATGGTCTACCCATGTGAGTAGGCTCCAGTAGGCTGTACAGACAAGCTATAAGGAACATCATGGTGACTCTAGATAGCAGAAAAAGACAACAGACAACATAAAACTTTGTTTGATTCCCACATACATGTTTCCTAGAGTGTGTGTGACCCAATGTTACATAGTCACTGCCTTGATCTCATTGGATGGGAGATGGATACTGTATGAAGGGAGGGGGCAGAAATGGTCAGAGCTGATAAAGGTATAAGAGGGAATATGAGGGCTTCCCCAGTCCCCAGTGCTTCCATGAGATAGAGAAAGACAAATACATGTATGTGAATATATGACATAGCAATATGACCCTTTTATAAGTCCTAAATGGTGACACTACACAAACTGAGAAAGTGAGAACTGCATTGTGGTGTATATAGAATGACATAGTCAACTAAATAAGATGAGCCAACAGTAACTGGATGACAAGGCTGAAAGTAGACTACTTCAAACAATAATAAATGGAAGGAGGAAGAGCCGATCACAAAGTGTCAACTTACTATGACCAGTCGGGATCTGACAGGAATCAGCAGGTCAAAAATTACCAGGCAAAACCTTTGCTACACGCCAAAATCGAGAGGCAACGTGAAGATAAATATGCTGAGGTCGACAGTGTGTTGTACATGCTCTGTAAAGGGGCAAAACTAAACAAAGAGCAATGGGGGAGAAAGGACGGGATTTCAAAGAGAAATAAAGGTGACCATGAGCATCTATTCTTGATTTGTCTCCTCTTTGTTTTCCTTCAATTCCCTTGTGTGGTCAAAATTCCAGCAGGTATGATACGAATTCAGTTGATAAGGAGGAGACAAGATTTTTCTTCATGTACTGTAATAACTCTTATCATTTCAATTGTAACTTAGTAAATTGTCTTGCACTCTGTGACAGCCACAGATTGTCATTCTTTGAATGCCTCTGGTATAAGGTATCCTGATGTCCTCTATGTAAGTGTGCTGTGATGAATCTGTATTTGTGTGTGTGTGTGTGTATTGTAGAGGGCCACATGCTGTCCTTTGTCACTGTGACAAGTGCTGACATGACATGTTAAAATGGTTAACAAAGGCAAACGCAGTGACTACTGTTTTTTTTATTATTGCAAAATCGGACTTCAAAGTATTTTTCTGTGTAGACAGACAGAAATGTTTCATCAAATCAGAACAAATCAAGCGTTATTTATACAGCACATTTCAGATATGGAATGCAACACAATGTGCTTCACAGGAAAAAAACAAATTAAACATTTACTACTCATCAAACATAAGAGGATAAAAAAAAAGAATAACAATAAAAACTGAATAACTAAGAAGCACCTTAAGGAAAAGCAAAGCTAAAAATGAGTGTCCAGTCAAATCAAAATCCTGCATAATTTCCTAGGAACGCGAAGCGAGGCGGCCATCTCTGTCGGCGCCGGCAGTTTGGACCCCCTTCAGGTTCTCTGGCAGGCGATTACAGAGGCTGGTGGCATAGTAACTAAAGGCTGCCCCTCCATGCCTCTTGGTCCTAGGCTTTGGGATAGTTAAAAGGCCAGTGCCAGAGAACCCGAGGGACCTACTGGGTACATAACTAAAAACATGTCAGACATGTATTGGGGTGCACAATCGTGGATTGATTTAAAAACCAATCTTAAAATGTATTCTAAAACTCACAGGTAGCCAGTACAGAGACCTTAAAACCGGTGTAATGTGTGCTCTCCGTCTGGTCTTCGTCAGTACCTGTGCTGCAGCATTCTGCATGCTTTGCAGTTGACCAATGCCTTTCTTGGGTAGACCAGACAGGAGAGTAATTACAGTAGTCAAGTCTGCTTGTAATAAAAGCATGGATGAGTTTCTCTGTATCAGCCTGAGAGAGAAATGTACTGCACCTTCACAATATTCCTCAGGTGGTAAAAATATATTTTGGTTACATTCCTAATGTGTGATTTGAAATTTAGTTCAGAATCTAAAATAACACCTAGGTTTTTTACCTGGTGTTTTATCTTTATTGCCCGTGAATTAAATTGTGTGGCTCGATTCTTTCTCTGTGCTTTGACTCCAACAATAAGTACCTCTGTCTTGTCTTGATTTAGCTGGAGGAAGTTGTGAGCCATCCAAGTATTTAAATCCCTAATACAATCTTAGAATTTATCCGTGGAGCATTTCTGGTGACGCAGAAATGTAAATTTGTGTATGGTCTAAGTAAACAGTTAAAATAATGCTGTGCTTTCTGATGATGGTGCAAAGGGGTAACATATATAAACCGAACAGTACCGGACCCATGATACTCCATGTTATATTCTAATCAACTGGCTTGTTCTTGTGTCAGGAAACAAAATACCAGATTCATCAGATAATATACCTGGCCATTACAACAGATCAAAGATTTTTGACCACATTCGTAGTTACTGTGTTTTGCCTTTGTAGGGCAATATAGGGCTGCTGATACTATACTGCCCATAGGACAGACGCACGCACACACACACACGGTCCAATTAATCCAGCCAACAACAGAAAGGGTTAATTAATCAGAAGGAGTGAGAGATTTGCATGTTTCTCATTCATTTCTTTGTTCTGTACAGGACACCTACAGATTACCCAGCTCTGCCAAATTGCCATGTATACAAACGTGAGTAAATCACAACAAGTATATGTGGTCCCTCTTCCCTCCCTTCCACTCAGTCTCATTGCCCCTGTAGATGACTTTCATTAGTAATGAGCAGGACACAGGAGGAGATGAAGGAGGAGGAACAGAGACACGGCCAAATGTCTTCTGACTTGATTAATATACATACCTAATTCTGTTATTTTATACGGCCGGCAAATTAAAAGAGCTGGCCACTTCATTCCGCTGCTCCGTGTTTCCATTAGCCAGAGTGTGGGGAATGGGAGGACCAGGTTAGGGATGACGCTGGTGGCAGCCTGGCTGTGTAAATTAGTGGGTGTGTCCCAGGGCTTGATCAGTACAGTATGTAGAGTATTCATCAAGAGGCAGCTCCTCCCTTACACACGCCCTGGATGCTTTTAATTGCTCCTGGTAAAATAACTTTAAGAGGCGTAACAGAGTTGGACATGGAGAAGCTTCCTTTGCCTTGTGTGTGTGTGTGTGTGTGTGTGTGTGTGTGTGTGTGTGTGTGTGTGTGTGTGTGTGTGTGTGTGTGTGTGTGTGTGTGTGTGTGTGTGTGTGTGTGTGTGTGTGTGTGTGTGTGTGTGTGTGTGTGTGTGTGTGTGTGTGTGTGTGTGTGTGTGTGTGAGAGAGAGAGAGACAAGCTGTCAATTTCGTTTTTTGGTGCAGATGCATAACTGTTGGGGGTGTGTTACGTGTGTATGTGTTGACTCAAATTGGGAGGGAAATTGCCCACAGACACCAGCAACAAGTTTAGTGGTCCTGACCTATGGGGACAGATTCATTACGAGAGGGAGGATCCAAGGACAAAGCACTGCCCTAACAATAGAGACCATGCCTGCAGTAGCACAGCAGAGGTGCAACAGCAAAGGAGGCCTATTGTATTAACTCTGAGAGCGGAGTCCCATCTGAAGGACTGTGTGACAGTGTAACTACTGCAGCACTGAATGGTGCTTGCTTGGTAGGACACAGAAGTTTACAGGATATATACGTTCCTGTAGGGATTTACCCAGACAGGTCAAATGGTAGGACACAGAAGTTTACAGGATATATACGTTCCTGTAGGGATTTACCCAGACAGGTCAAATGGTAGGACACAGAAGTTTACAGGATATATACGTTCCTGTAGGGATTTACCCAGACAGGTCAAATGGTAGACAGGTCAAATCAAATGGTAGGACACAGAAGTTTACAGGATATATACGTTCCTGTAGAGATTTACCCAGACAGGTCAAATGGTAGGACACAGAAGTTTACAGGATATATAAGTTCCTGTAGGGATTTACCCAGACATGTCAAATGGTCAGAAAACTCCTGCCCCTGATGAGAGTTTAAAAAATGAGAGTAAAAAAATCAACACTTATATTGACACATATTGATACATTTTAGTTAAGGTGCAAATCCAGGTGGCAAACGAAAGTTAATTAATAGGGGAAAAAATAAAGACCTTGAATTTTCATCAGTGCACAGGCTGGCACTGGTGTCAATGTTATCTGTGGTATGAATGCCCCCATCCTTCCCTCCCCCATCTCAGCCCATCTGTGCCCACCAGCCTCCTCTACTCAGAGCCCAGAACAAATTAGGTCTGATTTTAATAACCCAAGGGAAGGGAACTGTTGCATTGTTTTACTAATAGGGAGGAGGAGTGTTTGTTGAGAGTTAATTTAATAGATTGCTTTGAAGAGTGTGTGTGTGTGTGTGTGTGTGTGTGTGTGTGTGTGTGTGTGTGTGTGTGTGTGTGTGTGTGTGTGTGTGTGTGTGTGTGTGTGTGTGTGTGTGTGTGTGTGTGTGTGTGTGTGTGTGTGTGTGTGTGTGTGTGTGTGTGTGTGTGTGTGTGTGTGTGTTTGCCAACATGTGGTGGTTGTGGGGGCGTTGCACATCTCTATAAAATTGAGAGGGTTGAGTGTTGCTCCAAGACACTTGTGCAGAGCCATGCTTTGTGACGGACCAATGTCAGGAGAGAGCCTGCTGAGTCCAGCTCAGACAGAATTCCACTCAGTGGGGACAGTTGATCTCTTGTCAGAATACACCCTGATGTTACCGGGGGAAACCTTGGAGGACCACAGCAATACCAGCAAATGTGAGTTTGATAAACATGTTGTAATTTACATGTTTATATTGTATCATGTACACATAATTATGTTTTATTAAAATCAGTCTTATGGTAGAGGTTAAAGTTTTGATTGCTATAGTTGGTTTTGAATACATCAAATTCAGTATTTTCCTCATTCGTTATGATACAAATAATGTTACTAGATAAAACCTGTAACCTAAACACACCATTGAGATGAGAACGTTTTTGCTGAGAAATGTAAAGATTAAATGTTTAATGTTCCCTCATTGACTTATTCTTGATTACTGTTGATTATGAAAAATATATATAAGTCTCTTATCATGAACATGCTGTAAGAAAGACAAAAATTTCACAATGTTTATGTTGATGCCATGGAAAGGTAATTTTCAGTACAGTATTCCCTGTAATTCCAGTGGGTCCAGGGTGCAATGAGGAGTCATGTCCACAGGGGGCGGTATGGCCCTGCGCTGGCTGTGGAGAGTCCATCAGAGACCCTGTGGTGCTACGGGTTGGGTCAAACCAGCAGTGGCACACAGGGTGCCTGTGGTGTGACGAGTGCCACTGTCCCCTGGGAGAGAGTGTCAGCTGCTTCCTGAGGGACGGGAGGACCTTGTGTAGGACAGATTATGCACGGTGAGTCAGCAGCTTTGGTGGGACAGTAGAGAAGTTGTAACGATAAAACATGAACATTGTAAGGTCAACTTTGTGTGTATATTATGTTTGTATTTCTTAACTCTTTGAATGTGTTTGTTGATGGTGTGTGTGTGTTTGTGAACAGCTTCCAACCTTTAGTTTTGTCATTTTTAACCATGTGAATGTCTTTGTTATTGATTGTGTGTGTGTGTGTTAGACTATTTGCAGAGAAGTGTGGAGGCTGCGGGGAGGCAGTACTGTCCTCTGACCTGGTTGTGAGGGCAGGAAGACAGAACTATCACCCTGACTGTCTGCACTGCTCGCTCTGTGGTGCATTACTCATGCCTGGGGATAGCTTCACCCTGGGACCAGGAGGACCATGCTGCCAGGCAGAGCACACGATGCCAGAGCAACAGATCCAAAAAGCAGACTCACTAAAGAAAAGAAAAGGTCTGTGAAGTTTATATGCATAATAAAATAGAGATTTTTTTTCCCATTAGAGTTAATGATAATTATGAAACTGTCTCAAAGGTCTGTCTCATCTTTCCCTATAATCGGTAAGTTTAATGTTCCTTAAGTTAAGTTGAATCATTCTCACCTATGTCAGGGTCAGGGAGAAGAGGAGGAGTTTGGGAGAGAAGGTGGTTGGACAGGGGTAGGAGTAGAGGGGTGCGGGTGCGGGTGCGTACCGTCCTCAGTGACACCCAGCTGAAAGCCTTGTGCACCTGCTACTCCCAGACCCCCCGGCCTGACGCAGAGGTCAAGCTCCAGCTGAGTCAGCTGACTGGCCTAAACAAGCGGGTCATCAGGGTGTGGTTCCAGAACAAACGCTGCAAGGACAAGAAGAGCCACGCCAAAAAAGGAGGCAGACCAGTGTCAGACTTGAACTTTACAGTGAGTACTGTGTGTGTGCGGCTGTCTGTCTGTCTGTCTGTGAACACAGTTGATCATCACTCCCTATGTTCCAGGCCCTGCTGTGTACTGCAGCCAGACCGATGGTGGTCCTCTCTCCTGAGCCCCCTGACTTTGCCCTCCAGATTTACGTCTATGAGTCATCATGGCAACCACTTGATGGCCAAATCAAGCTCTCAGCTGACCATGATGAGCTGACCCTCACTCACATTTCCCAGGTAAATCAGAGTGTGTATCAGGTAGTGTAATGTCCCTTTGTGTGACATATCAGAACCTGATTATGACTGCAACAACCTAACCTTAGACCTACACCTTATACTGTAGATTGATTGGCATTAGCTACTCCTTTATCCAGTTTCATTTGTCAGCCCTGACTGTGGTGGCCAACACTCATCATTTCTCTTTCACTTCCCCTCAGAGAACGTGTTTTTCAGAAGAACTGGGTTCTCCACCGCAGCAGGGTGATGAGTACTCCGTCACCATTCGGACTATCTAGACAGCCACCATCCCAACTGAACTGTTACTGTAACTGAGTTATCAAGACCCTGTGTCTAATCTGAAGGGGCTTCAAGCAGCTTTAAATCATGTAATTTGTTATTTAATGTATGCTATAATTATTAAACTAGTTCCCAAACAGGAGAATGTTGTGTTGGGGGAAAAAATGATGACATCATTTGGGTCCCAGTTCTGCATGTTCTGTTTTCTGTATGGGTAACTGGATTAAAGGTCATGGGTCAATGAGACAGAACAAAATGTGCACCACTATACTATGGCCCATGCAGCACACAGTGGTTTTAGACCATGAGGTTTCATCCAGACCGCCAGTCATCACATGAAGCTTTAACTTCTGGCAGACTATGGTGTGATCTGTCAACATGTGATTTAAACACAGTCTGTTTGCATAGTCACAGTCTGGGAGTTTGCGTTTGGGAATTAATTAAATCTCCACAAAACCAAGCCGCCAGATGTCAACTCTATTGGAACATATTTCATTCCAAAATGTGAAACTCGTATTCTGAACTGATTGATATTTTCTGATTGATTGTCCTGGAAATGATTATTCACTCTGTCTACATCCACTTTACAACAACTCCAGTGTGAAACCTATTATTGTAGAAAGCAAATCTGAACAACTTGTTCCTTCTTCCTGTTTGACTTTAAAAAAAGGGCATTTGGGTTTTTAAAATCCTGCTGCAGGCAGATAATGTTAATGGCCATTTCACCCCACAAGGGGGCAACTTTTCCAGGTCTTCAATGGCAAAGGTGCAAGATCGAACAACAAGTTGACACAATAACCCTAAAATCCATCTAGGCTGTGTGAAAATCTTCGAGGGACTCTGTTAGTACAACCTGTCTGTCTGCTTTACATGTCCACATGCCCTCACAATGTCACAGCTCCCACTACCACTGCATGCGTTCTCCCATAATGTCTTTCAGACATTTTATCACTTCCCACTCAAAACAAACAAATACATGTTCACTCATTTTCATCTATAACTTTTTAACTCTTTCATACACTTCTTTGTATATATATTAAGAATAGAGTGCTACCTCATCTCTCTTTGTCACTTTATCCCAAAAGTCACTCTACAGCTGCACCATTGAGAGCATCTTGACCAGCTGCATCACTGCTTGGCAGTGCTTGACTTGGGATGGAAGAAGTACAGGAACTGTCTTTTTCCAAGTCGGTCCATCAGACTATGTTCACCGAAATTCACATAAAACTATAAAGACCTTTGATTGTTCACTGTTACTCTCCATGACATTTAACCACATGTTCATGACTATTACTATAGCCTACATGAAAAAGTAAGCAATATTGACACTGGAAAGCTGCTGTGTCTGATCCCATGTAGAACTAACACCTATTGCCATTTTGCCCTTGATCAAGGCACTTAGCCCCCCACATAGAACTGCACTGTTAGTCACATGTCAACATGTGAGCTCCTGGGTGTGCACGCTTTTTCAACATTACAACCAATTTTTTTTAATTTTTTTTATCCCTCATTCAATAAATCAGGGATAAAATGGATAAGGTAGTTTACTTCAAAGCAAGGTATCTAACTAGACATGTATACAGTTGAAGTCGGAAGTTTACATACACCTGAGCCAAATACATTTAAACTCCGTTTTCCACAATTCCTGATATTTAATCCTGGTAAAAATTCCCTGTCTTAGGTCAGTTAGGATCACCACTTTATTTTAAGAATGTGAAATGTCAGAATAATAGTAGAGAGAACGACTTATTTCAGCTTTTATTTCCTTCATCACATTCTCAGTGGGTCAGAAGTTTACATACACTCAATTAGCATTTGGTAGCAATGCCTTTAAATTGTTTAACTTGGGTCAAACGTTTTGGGTAGCCTTCCACAAGCTTCCCACAATAAGTTGGGTGAATTTTGTCCCATTCCTCCTGACAGAGCGTAACTGAGTCAGGTTTGTAGGCCTCCTTGCTCGCACACGCTTTTTCAGTTCTACCCACAAATTTTATTTTGGATTGAGGACAGGGCTTTGTGATAGCCACTCCAATACCTTGACTTTGTTGTCCTTAAGCCATTTTGCCACAACTTTGGAAGTTCGCTTGGGGTCATTGTCCATTTGGAAGAGCCATTTGTGACCAAGCTTTAACTTCCTGACTGATGTCTTGAGATGTTGCTTCAATATATATATCCACATAATTTTATTTCCTCATGATGCCATCTATTTTGTGAAGTGCACCAGTCCCTCCTGCAGCAAATAACCCCCACAACATGATGCTGCCACCCCCGTGCTTCATGGTTGGGATGGTGTTCTTCGGCTTGCAAGCCTCCCCCTTCTTCCTTTAAACATAACGATGGGCATTATGGTCAAACAGTTCTATTTTTGTTTCATCAGAGCAGAGGACATTTCTCCAAAAAGTACAATCTTGGTCCCCATGTGCAGTTGCAAACCGTAGTCTGTCTTTTTTATGCCGGTTTTGGAATAGTGGCTTTTTCCATGCTGAACGGCCTTTCAGGTTATGTCGATATAGGACTCGTTTTACTGTGGATATAGATACTCTTATTACCTCCAGCATCGTCACAAGGTCCTTTGTTGTTGTTCTGGTATTGATTTGCACTTTTCGCACCAAAGTACGTTCATCTCTAGGAGACAGAACGCTCCTCTTTCTTGAGCGGTATGACGGCTGCGTGGTCCCATGGTGTTTATACATGCGTACTATTGTTTGTACAGATGAACGTGGTACCTTCAGAAATTGCTCCCAAGGATGAACCTGACATGTGGGGGTCTACAATGTTTTTTCTGAGGTCTTGGCTGATTTCACACACACACTATGTACAGTGCCTTCGGGAAAGTTGGCAGAACCCTGGACCCCGTTATCCTGCAACTACGGGAACTTCTATGTACTCAGGGTCCATTTTGGGGATTTTATTTAAAAAATAGGTTTTATTCTTTATAAGTTCACACTACAATCACCCCAGACGTTTAACACCTCTCTATCAAGTATTTTAGCTACTTTTCAGATGCATTTTATACCTAAATTTCACTGTTTTGCCCGTGTCCCAGACCCAGACTTTTGAGTTTCTACTATGTTCTTCTATAAGAAAAAAGTAATAATTACACAATATGTATTGTGAGTATGCCCTTTATATTGTTATTTACAAAAAACATTTGGTCGTGGTGTCATTTCCACCACTGAGTGCAAATTCCTCAATAATAAAGTTTTGTCAAAAGAATGTTAATTTAGTTACCATGGAAACGTATTGTGACGCAAAAGCAGATGGCTGCAGCAGACAGTTATTCCAGTGATGTCCAGAAGTGATGTCCAGAAGATGAAGAAAAATCTAGGTAAATATTGCTTGTGTAGAGAATATTTTTTATTGTCAGTCATTTCCAAAAAGACTATAAATTCTTTCATTTGTGGTAGAATTATAAAAATATAAATATTTAATGTATTTAGTGTAAACTATATGCTAGCTGTAATACTAGCCAAAGTATGCTAAGCAGTCTGTCATTTTTCTCCCAAAACAGTAGAAGCATAATTTCCATCACAGTCATTTCCATCACAAACTTAATTGTGGAGGAAATGACAGAACTTGTTGGAAATCACAAAAATCCATTATATTATTACTTTTAATTACTTTAGTCTTATTTAATCATGCATTACATTTCTTTAATCTAGAAAATGCTTCAAGCTGTGGACAATTTGAAAACTTAAGTAGTATTTTTCTTTGTTCTTAGAAGATGCTACATAAAACAGCACAGAGCTCACAGACATAGAAACAAAATAAAAACTGATCCTTTAAATATGATACCAGGATCATCTGCAAAAAGACAGCTTATACCTCAAAATGCTAAAAGAGGACATTCCATATGACCAATTCCAAAGTCCGCAGAATTTGCGATCAGGAAACAGACTACAGTGTCAAATCTGCAGAATTGGAGAATCGCTTCTGGAATCGGGGCTACAGAGCTCAGGTCCTGAAAGATGCAGGTATAAGGGCAGGAAAACTTGACAGAGAGAACTTGTTGCGAAGGGGAGTGCCTCGTGATATATCAGAGAGAGTGTACTTTGTTACAAAATACAGCACTGAAGCAGAGAACATTAAAATAATAATTACAAATAATTGGGGAATCATCCAAAGTGATACGCTACTACACCAAGTCTTCCCAGAGCCACCAGTCATACGCTTTAAGAGATGTCCGACCCTAAATGACAAATTAGTCCACAGCTATCTTCCTGGTGACTCAAAAAACTTGGCTAGACCACAACCCCAAAGGATCTTTTAAATGCAACCAGTGCAGAAATATTGCACAGAAGAAAAAAATTGTTGACAAAGCTTCTAAAATGGAGTATTACATATTGGAATGTCCACAGTGCAAGGTGTTCTACATTGGATGGACAAAGAGATGCCTCAAGACCGCTTAGCGGAACACAAGTACGCCATACGGGTAGGCAATGAAGAACAATGAAGCACCACAAGTTCTTACACCATGGCAACCCTGCCTCCCTACAAGCTATGGGTATTGATCATGTTCCGGCCTCAATTAGAAAAGGGGACAGCTAAACCAAAGGGAAAGTTCTTGGATTTACAAACTACAGGCCACTAAGTACCCTGGTTTAAATGAAGATTTGGATTTACAAACTACAGGCCACTAAGTACCCTGGTTTAAATGAAGATTTGGATTTACAAACTACAGGCCACTAAGTACCCTGGTTTAAATGAAGATTTGGATTTACAAACTACAGGCCACTAAGTACCCTGGTTTAAATGAAGATTTGGATTTACAAACTACAGGCCACTAAGTACCCTGATTTAAATGAAGATTTGGATTTACAAACTACAGGCCACTAAGTACCCTGGTTTAAATGAAGATTTGGATTTACAAACTACAGGCCACTAAGTACCCTGGTTTAAATGAAGATTTGGATTTATACACTACAGGTCACTAAGTACCCTGGTTTAAATGAAGATTTGGATTTACAAACTACAGGCCACTAAGTACCCTGGTTTAAATTAAAATATGGGTTTCTCACCTTTCCTGTAGGGTCGTGATAGGTCCATTTGCTGTCATCTAGTGGACATTTTGCTCTATTGCTGTCCTCAGCTGTGTTAAGATTGCTGTTGTCCATGTTTGCTATGTTCTAGTGTACTGTGGAATAGAGTGCTTTCCTATTCTTGGCACTTTGCCAAGAATAGAACTACCTTTCTAGGCGTTCTGATGCTTCTAGCTTGGAGTTGACTTTTTTGATAACATATCTACAGTATTTCACATTTTAATGTGTAGAGTATTGCTTACTAGGTGTTGTCCAATCAACTTTGTAACCTCTCCTTCTTCAAATTAGAGCTGATTGGAAAAAAATGTTCAAAAAAGGACATTGTATTATAATTTCTTTGTACTCCCTGACAAAGGCCATGCAGCCGAAACATGTCGGATTTTTAAAACTTTGTTTCCATTGAACATGCTATACAAACAAAGGCATTTTAATTAATTATATGAAGAGTGCCTTGGTCCTCCTTTCTTTTTGATAAACAGGGAGAGATACTGGAAGAAAAAAGAGGAGGGAGAAGTGAAATCTATCTCTGAGCTTACAAAGTGAGAACAAAGAAGCAAGAGATGGAAAGGGAAATGCAACTAACGGAATAGAAGACAGACTTTAAAGAGAACAGTTGCAATGGAGACCATCAGGCAACACATCACCTCAGTCACCAGATGACCTGCAGCCAGAACATGAGACCTACCTATCAGCCAACACATCACCTCAGTCACCAGATGACCTGCAGCCAGAACATGAGACCTACCTATCAGCCAACACATCACCTCAGTCACCAGATGACCTGCAGCCAGAACATGAGACCTACCTATCAGCCAACACATCACCTCAGTCACCAGATGACCTGCAGCCAGAACATGAGACCTACCTATCAGGCAACACATCACCTCAGTCACCAGATGACCTGCAGCCAGAACATGAGACCTACCTATCAGCCAACACATCACCTCAGTCACCAGATGACCTGCAGCCAGACCATGAGACCTACCTATCAAGCAACACATCACCTCAGTCACCAGATGACCTGCAGCCAGAACATGAGACCTACCTATCAGCCAACACATCACCTCAGTCACCAGATGACCTGCAGCCAGAACATGAGACCTACCTATCAGCCAACACATCACCTCAGTCACCAGATGACCTGCAGCCAGAACATGAGGCCTACCTATCAAGCAACACACAACACCTTAGTCACCAGATGACCTGCAGCCAGAACATGAGGCCTACCTATCAAGCAACACACAACACCTTAGTCACCAGATGACCTGCAGCCAGAACATGAGGCCTACCTATCAAGCAACACACAACACCTTAGTCACCAGATGACCTGCAGCCAGAACATGAGGCCTACCTATCAAGCAACACACATCACCTCAGTCACCAGATGACCTGCAGCCAGAACATGAGACCTACCTATCAAGCAACACACAACACCTCAGTCACCAGATGACCTGCAGCCAGAACATGAGACCTACCTATCAGGCAACATCACCTCAGTCACCAGATGACCTGCAGCCAGAACATGAGGCCTACCTATCAAGCAACACACAACACCTTAGTCACCAGATGACCTGCAGCCAGAACATGAGGCCTACCTATCAAGCAACACACAACACCTTAGTCACCAGATGACCTGCAGCCAGAACATGAGGCCTACCTATCAGGCAACACATCACCTCAGTCGCCAGATGACCTGCAGCCAGAACATGAGGCCTACCTATCAAGCAACACACAACACCTCAGTCACCAGATGACCTGCAGCCAGAACATGAGGCCAACATACCTGCCCCTAACTTACCTGCCCCTGATGTATGCCCTGATACCCCTTCCTCATCGTCTGCAACAGGAAGGAGAAGTCGAATACTTGCTGGAAGGAAAAAGGTTGGAAGAGGTCGCTCAAAAGCATATAGAGATCTTAGTATGACAAATGTTAAACTTGATAATGCTTTACGGAAAGCTGAGAAATACAAAAAAAGGTATGATTAACTGACGTTGAAAATGGAGGGAAAAGATTCCCCAAAGACAAAGACAAAACACCAAATGAAGGGAACTCCGAAAAACCCGAGAAGGATTTTGTCATCATTGCAGAGTTAAAGCAAAAGTTTTTTTTTTTAATGTGCAGTGCAAAAGACAAACAAGTGGCTTCAAAAATGCTCAGATGCAACATCCTGAGAAGGATAGGAAAACCTTAAAAAGCATAAAAATAATATTCAATGCAAGTTAATGTACAAATGTATAAGAAATGTGTTATAACTGAATTGTATGATATTTAATTTTCAACAAAAATTGATGTTTAATGACGTGATGTAAATGACATTTGTCTATGTGTCACGCCTTGGTCATTGTATTTTGTGTTTTCATATATATTTGGTCAGGCCAGGGTGTGACATGGGGTTTTGTTGTTGTATTTTGTATTGGGGTTTTTGTATTATTGGGATTGTGAATGATTAGGGGTGTGTCTAGTTAGGCTTGGCTGCCTGAGGCGATTCTCAATCAGAGTCAGGTGATTCTCGTTGTCTCGGATTGGGAACCGTATTTAGGTATCCTGAGTTTCACTTTGTATTTTGTGGGTGATTGTTCCTGTCTCTGTGTAGTGTTCACCAGATAGGCTGTAATTAGATTTCACGTTCCGTTTGTTGTTTTGTATTGTATAGTTATTTCATGTATCAAGTTTTCATTCATTAAAGATCATAAGTAACAAACACGCTGCATTTCGGTCCGACTCTCTTTCTACAAACGAAGAACGCCGTTACACTATGGCTGTCTGAGAAAAATAACAAAAATATATAAATTCCTGAATAGTACGATCGCAGCCATGATCAGATATTATGTCTAGACAAATCAAAAACAATTATAATACTGGTAAAATGGTGTTTCAATTTAAAAAAAATCTAAACTATTGCAGGGCCAAAGTGCCCAAAATTGCAGAATCACCCAAATACCTAAGTATTCAGACCCTTTGCAAAGAGACTCGAAGTTAAGCTCAGGTGCATCCTGTCTCCAATGATCATCCTTGAGATGTTTCTACAATTTGATTGGAGTCCACCTGTGGTAAATGCAATTGATTGGACATGGTTTGATAAGGCACACACCTGTCTATATAAGGTCCCACAGTTGGGAGTGTATGTCAGAGCAAAAACAAAGCCATGAGATCGAAGGAATTGTCCGTAGAGCTCAGACACAGGATTGTGTCGAGGCACAGATCTGGGGAAGGGTACCAAAACATTCTGCAGCATTGAAGGTCTCCATCATTCTTAAATGGAAGAAGTTTGGAACTCCCAAGACTCTTCCTAGAGATGGCCTGCCGGCCAAACTGAGCAATCGAGGGAGAAGGCCCTTGGTCAGGGAGGTGACCAAGAAGTCGATGGTCACTATGACAGAGCTCTAGAGTTCTTCTGTGGAGATGGGAAAACCTTCCAGAAGGACAACCATCTCTGCAGCACTCCACCAATCAGGACTTTTTTTTTAAAACGGGTAGGCCAGTTGAGAACAAATTCTCAATTACAACTGTGACCTGGCCAAGATAAAGCAAAGCAGTGTGACAAAAACAACACAGAGTTACACATGGGATAAACATACATAAAGTCAATAACACAATAGAAAAATCTGTAAACAGTGTGTGCAAATGAAGTGAGGAAGTAAGGCAATAAATAGGCCATAGTGCCGAGGTAATTACAATTTAGCAATTAACACTGGAGTGATAGATGTGTAGATGAGGATGTGCAAGTAGAAATACTGGTGTGCAAAAGAGCAGAAAAAAACAAATATGGGGATGAGGTAGGTAGTTGGTTGGATGGGCTATTTACAGATGGGCTGTGTAGAGCTGCAGCGATTGGTAAGCTTCTCTGACAGCTAATACTTAAAGTTAGTAAGGGAGATATAAGTCTCCAACTTCAGTAATTTTTGCAATTTGTTCCAGTCATTGGCAGCAGAGAACTGAAAGAAAAAGCAGCCAAAGGAGGTGTTGGCTTTGGGGATGACCAGTGAGATATACCTGCTGGAGTGCGTGCTACGGGTGGGTGTTGCTATGGTGACCAGTGAGCTGAGATAAGGGTAAGATAAGAGCCTTTATGGTAGAGTGGCCAGACGGAAGCCACTCCTCAGTAAAAGGCAAATGACAGCCCCCTTGGAGTTTGCCAAAAGGCACCTAAAAACTCTCAGACCATGAGGAACACGATTCTCTGGTCTGATGAAACCAAGATTTAACTATTTGGCCTGAATGCCAAGCGTCACTTCTGGAGGAAACCTGGCACCACAACCTAACAAAATGTGGAAAAGGTAAAGGGGTCTAAATACTTTCTGAAGGCACTGTATGCCCACACACACATAACACTCACACACATGCATACTGACACCAGACACACATTTTCACACTCACCACATCCGCTGCAGCTACTGTCTATTATCTATCCTGTTTCCTAGTCACTTTACCCCTAGCTATATGTATATAGCTACCACAATTACCTCGTACCCCTGCACATCGACACGGTACTTGTACTCCCTGTATATAGCCATGTTATTTTGACTCATTATTGTTATTCGTTACTTACTATGTATTTATTCCTTATGTCACTATTTGTTGTATCTCTAACCGTAAGTAAGCATTTCATTGTTAGTCTACACCTGTTGTTTACGAAACGTGACAAATAAAATGTAATGAGATTTCTCATCACACGTCCCCCCATCTTCCTATTTTTCTCCTTTTCTCCATTCTCTCTCCCCGTCTTAGGTCCCCCCATCTTCCTATTGTTCTCCTCCTCTACCCCATTCTCTCTCCCCGTCTTAGGTCCCCATCTTCCTATTGTTCTCCTCCTCTACCCCATTCTCTCTCCCCGTCTTAAGTCCCCATCTTCCTATTGTTCTCCTCCTCTACCCCATTCTCTCTCCCCGTCTTAGGTTCCCATCTTCCTATTGTTCTCCTCCTCTACCCCATTCTCTCTCCCCGTCTTAGGTTCCCCATCTTCCTATTGTTCTCCTCCTCTACCCCATTCTCTCTCCCCGTCTTAGGTCCCCATCTTCCTATTGTTCTCCTCCTCTACCCCATTCTCTCTCCCCATCTTAGGTCCCCATCTTCCTATTGTTCTCCTCCTCTACCCCATTCTCTCTCCCCCTCTTAGGTCCCCCATCTTCCTATTGTTCTCCTCCTCTACCCCATTCTCTCTCCCCCTCTTAGGTCCCCCATCTTCCTATTGTTCTCCTCCTCTACCCCATTCTCTCTCCCCCTCTTAGGTCCCCCCATCTTCCTATTGTTCTCCTCCTCTACCCCATTCTCTCTCCCCGTCTTAGGTCCCCATCTTCCTATTGTTCTCCTCCTCTACCCCATTCTCTCTCCCCCTCTTAGGTCCCCCCCATCTTCCTATTTTTCTCCTCCTCTACCCCATTCCCTCTCCCCCTCTTAGGTCCCCCCATCCCTTGTTCTCCCCACATCAAGCCTCTCTCGCTCTGACTGTGTTAGTATAAACAGGATGTTAATGCCTCTGTGGGCCGCAGTCAGAAGAGCACAACACTGATGATCTGATAGTAGCATAGAGGAGTAGAGAGCTCAGCTCCCACTGTTCCCTTCCTCTCCCATTCCCAGTGCAGATTAATTGGGATTTAAAGGTTTCATTCCGCTGGCCACTAAAGCAACACACAGCCTGAGATAGCACAGGAGGTCACCCAGCCAACCGCACGCTCACCCTTCCTTTGGCCCGGCCTCTGTTGCCGTGACGATCAAGCCCCCCCCGAACATTATTGCTCAGCCCATGCTTATTACAAACAGCGTCACAGCAGGTCAGGGACTCTAAGATACACATAGGCTACGTAGAAACACTCGCACAAATATCAGGGCTATCACCAGTAACAATCACTTCTAGGACTGAGACATCCTTTGTGTAACTGGGAAAGAGATTTGACAGATCACCATCATTCTGTTGACGAGGAGACAAAGGGGTTAAACCTTTAGACATCTTAAAACTCAGTCATACCCATTCTTTGGTAACCACATGTCATACGGTAGATCAGCTGCTTGTGGATTTCGAGTCACTGTGCCACAGCAATGTCACCATGAAATGCAGTAGACTTAAATAGTCAACAACCTGAGGAGGCATCATTAATGATTCATGGTGGCGATAAAATGAAGTGGTTATGGGATCATTGAGGACCAATGATGAGGACCAATGATGATATTAGGGTGGTGCTACTTGGCAGTACTTAGTGTATCAGTGTCATATTAATAAGCTGTAGCTATTAGAACGACCACTTGCGGAAACATTGGAGGGCATTTCCTGTGAGACGCAATCGGCTCAAATAAAACCACTGGGGGGGAAAGACGTGTACGGCTCTGCCCTGTTTTGGCCGTTCCCTCTCTCCTTCCCTGTCCTTTCTGTGAGGGAGGTCCACGCCTCCCTCTTCAATATTTATTTTACATCCACTCTTGTTTTTTCTACCCCCAAAACCCTCCACACGCCGTGGGTTGGTTTGGATTGAAAGTAATCAATTGAAATGTGTAACACTTTTCACATTCCTGCTATGAAAACAGGCTAAATGAGTTTGATGCGATAAAAGGATCACCTGAATTCCATTTTTATCATATCAAAAAAGCTCAAACACGCCAGTGAATGTATCCACTTCCACTCTGAGTGACACAACGGATTCTGTGTTGGCTCAATGTCTATGTTGCTCTTTCAAGCAAGCACACCGACCCGAGTGTGAATTAGAGAGTAGGTAGTGTCATTAAGTCAGTGACGCACAGACACACACAGGGCTTTCAGAAACTTTTAGAGGAATTGTGTATACACATGTGGCATAGATACTGGACACAATCACACCCCTGTTCGGATCAGCCTAATCGAACATGACCTGCTGTCTGTCCAGGTTGGTATGAGCAGTTAGAAATGTCACTTCTCAATGGTTTTCTCTTTAAGAGTTCTCACTGCTCAGCAGCTTCTTCTAGCGGCTCTTAAACGTGTTTGCCATTATTAACTACATGACAACTTGACAACATAATCAAACTGGTTAAGACATATAGGTGTAAATGTTCTCAAACGGGGTTTGCTTGTCAAGTAAGTCAAGTCAGGTCATGGCATCATTACATGATTGTCAGATCTTGTAAGCTGTAAACCAATCAACCACAACAATGTTTTTCTCTTTCTGTTAAAGCAATCACCTTGTCCTTTTCAAATCACTGTTGATACCTCAGTTCAAGAACAGACACGGTCAAGAACAGACACAAAATCCAAGCAAACTAACTCATTGAACCAATCATACTTTGTCAGATACATCACTGCTGGTATCAAATAATGTACTGTTATGTGAAATGATGTTTGTGATATAAGCCGTTGATTCATTTTAGAATCCAAAATAAAGTAATCCATATGGTAGGTAGTGATGTTATAAGACCTTTATTATTTTTGGTAGTCGTCACTCTTCAAGTGCACCCTTTCCTTTAAGCATCTATGACTATTTTTTTAAGTGAAACATTCAAAGGCAAAAACAACGCAAAGTAAGTATTATGATGGCCGTCTTGTAAGACACAGTCCACTGAGAGCAGCTCACACACACACACACACACACACACACACACACACACACACACACACACACACACACACACACACACACACACACACACACACACACACACACACACACACACACACACACACACAGTCCACTGAGAGCAGCTCACTCACACACACACACACACACACACACACACACACACACACACACACACACACACACACACACACACACACACACACACACACACACACACACACACACACACACACACACACACAGTCCACTGAGAGCAGCTCACTCACACACACACACACACACACACACACACAGTCACTGAGAGCACTCACACACACACACACACACACACACACACACACACACACACACACACACACACACACACACACACACACACACACACACCACTGACACACACTCACACACACACACACACACACACACACACACACACACACACACACACACACACAGTCCACACACACACTCACACACACACACACACACACACAGTCCACTGAGAGCAGCTCACTCACACACACACACACACACACACACACACACACACACACACACACACACACACACACACACACACACACACACACACACACACACACACACACACACACAGTCCACTGAGAGCAGCTCACTCACACACACACACACACACACACACACACACACACACACACACACACACACACACACACACACACACACACACACACACACACACACACACACACACACACACACACACACACAGTCCACTGAGAGCAGCTCACTCACACACACACACACACACACACACACACACACACACACACACACACACACACACACACACACACACACACACACACACACACACACACACACACACACAGTCCACTGAGAGCAGCAGCACACACACACACACACACACACACACACACACACACACACACACACACACACACACACACACACACACACACACACACACACACACACACACACAGTCCACTGAGAGCAGCTCACACACACACACACACACACACACACACACACACACACACACACACACACACACACACACACACACACACACACACACACACACACACACACACACACACACACACACACACACACACACACACAGTCCACTGACAGCTCACACACACACACACACACACACCACTGACAGCACACACACACACACACACACACACACACACACACACACACACACACACACACACACACACACACACACACAGTCCACTGAGAGCAGTCACACACACACACACACACACACACACACACACACACACACACACACACACACACACACACACACACACACACACAGTCCACTGACACACACACACACACAGTCCACAGTCCACTGACAGCACACACACACACACACACACACACACACACACACACACACACACACACACACACACACACACACACACACACACACACACACACACACACACACACACAGTCCACTGACACACACACACACACACACACACACACACACACACACACACACACACACACACACACACACACACACACACACACACACAGTCCACTGAGAGCAGCTCACACACACACACACACACACACACACACACACACACACACACACACACACACACACACACACACACACACACACACACACACACACACACACACACACACACACACACACACACACACACACAGTCCACTGAGAGCAGCTCACACACACACACACACACACACACACACACACACACACACACACACACACACACACACACACACACACACACACACACACACACACACACACACACACACACACACACACACACACACACACAGTCCACTGAGAGCAGCTCACACACACACACACACACACACACACACACACACACACACACACACACACACACACACACACACACACACACACACACACACACACACACACACAGTCCACTGAGAGCAGCTCACACACACACACACACACACACACACACACACACACACACACACACACACACACACACACACACACACACACACACACACACACACACACACAGTCCACACAGTCACTGACACAGCTCCACACACACTCACACACACACACACACACACACACACACACACACACACACACACACACACACACACACACACACACACACACACACACACACACACACACACAGTCCACTGAGAGCAGCACACACACACACACACACACACACACACACACACACACACACACACACACACACACACACACACACACACACACACACACACACACACACACACACACACACACACACACACACACACACACACCACTGAGAGCAGCACACACACAGTCCACTGAGAGCAGCACACACACACACACACACACACACACACACACACACACACACACACACACACACACACACACACACACACACACACACACACACACACACACACACACACACACACACAGTCCACTGAGAGCAGCTCACACACACACACACACACACACACACACACACACACACACACACACACACACACACACACACACACACACACACACACACACACACACACACACACACACACACACACACACACACACACACACACAGTCCACTGAGAGCAGCACACACACACACACACACACACACACACACACACACACACACACACACACACACACACACACACACACACACACACACACACACACACACACACACACACACACACACACACACACACCACTGAGAGCAGCTCACACACACACACCACTGAGACAGCACACACACACACACACACACACACACACACACACACACACACACACACACACACACACACACACACACACACACACACACACACACACACACACACACACACACACACACACACACAGTCCACTGAGAGCAGCTCACACACACACACACACACACACACACACACACACACACACACACACACACACACACACACACACACACACACACACACACACACACACACACACACACACACACACACACACACACACACACACAGTCCACTGAGTCCACTGAGACACACACACACACACACACACACACACACACACACACACACACACACACACACACACACACACACACACACACACACACACACACACACACACACACACACACACACACACACACACACACACACACACACACACACACACACACACACACACAGTCCACTGAGAGCAGGTCACTCACATCACTTCTTCATCTTTTGGATCTCATCCATGGAAAACAATTCTTTAGGCCTGATGCAATATGGAAACTATTAGGTTCAATGACCCATTTAGAAACACACATTTGATTTAATGTGAGGCTATTCAGTGATGATGAAGTCTTTCCTGATGGCCACATCACCCGTGTGGTTGATGAGAAAAGGCCCAAGTTATGATGTGTGCGGGCAAATACTACTGGAGAGTGTTCTAGTGTGACAAGTTGAGATTTCAGAAATACTATATGACCATTCCTCAAAGTGATTTATGATGCATATCTCCCATGCCAGTACTCACAATCCATATCAACACCATCAAAACATTATTACTAAGTTATTCATCATTTTGTGTTGTGTTAGTATGAGCACATCCGCTGTGCATAGTGCAAGTATGATGTACTGTAAGTATTATTCCAACTGTGAGAAGGGCAGTAGGGACAGTTCACTTAGCTCTCCTCAACAGCACGGGTGTGGCTGTGTATGGTGCTAAGTCTGAAATGTTATGTAGGGAACAGTGAAAGCTGCTCTAGTCCAGTATAATAGGAAAGGATGAGTTCATGAAGATAATGCCTGTGTTTACACAGAGGGCATCCAGCAGGCCGGTCCAGCTCTGAAACATCATTGTTCCCTCCACTGTCTGCGGCCAGACTCGTTTATTTTCACACCAAATTCCGCCTGCAGTCCTCCTCTCTCCTGTCCCCGTCCACCCCCATGAATAAACAGAGCAGCACCGTGCTCACTGCAGCTCGTTTTCATCAAGCACTGTGGTATGATGCCCTCTGTACCCCCAGAGTACTGACACATGTGCACAGGCCACATTTATAGACACCAACAGATGCTTGGCTGTAGGGCACTGTAATTTCAACAATAACCATTGCCTGTCATGCTGCCCTACTCTCATAAACACAGATGGGCCACACCGGGCCAACACCGGGCCGCAGACAGGCACACCTGGAGGTACATGTGCCACCAAGATGCCCCGGGGCCTTTATCCATGCCATCAACTCCTACATGGGCCCACAGGAAGGCAAGGAACCAGTGAAATGGGTCATATAAAACACAGCCTGGTTACACAGTATAGTTACAAGCCTTGACATTTACAATAAGGTTTTATGAATCGCTGTAGGTTACTGTAGAATGGCTGTTGTTGTATTTTCAAACCATTTAGGAAATTGGCTCCATATACAGTCTCATATGTTGAACATCTGACCCTGGCTATCTCAACACCTGGTTGAGACGCTTACTTCTCACATTTTTGCACACATCAAATCAGGTTAGCGAACAGTTAACTAGGACTAAGACCCCTAGACTTAGCTAGTGCAACAATATTATCAGGATAGTTATTGGTTTCTTAACACAAGCAACACTGCCTGATCAAATCTAATATGTTACGAAGGATGGCAATGTTGTGATTGTCATCAAAAGGACAGCTAGGGTCTGGAAGAATGGCAGCTGAGTCAGTAGCTAACATCATTAGACTGCTGTCTGGGATATGTTAAGTTTTCAATTACAACACTTAAAACATTCTCTCCAATGCAATTAAATCATGTGTCAATCACCATAAATCTATTTATAGATAACCAAACTGATAGGTTACGACATGGATCATTAAAGCTGATTTTACTTCTCACAGCCAGTTCCTTTCTCACAAATCTCTGGAATTCCCAAGCCAATAAAATTCAAAACAACATATCTTGCTGGGAAAAAGTGTACATTTCTTATCTTATGGGAACCGCAGAGGGAAGATGTGAACCCCCCCCCCCCCCCCCCATCAAACGTCTCTCCTGTGTAGTAGGGAAATGAGTCTTACACTCACCTGCCTAAATTGGGTCACATTGCTGTAGACGGTGTGGTTTAGTTTGGGGCTATCAGATGTCAGAGTAGTGCAGGGTAATTAGATGTGAAGTGTGTTTTTAGCCTAGTGTTCTGGAGGCTTGTTTCTGGTGCCAGAGAGCTTTGGGGAGCCCTGCTCCTAGCCTCTTTTAGAATCCAAGAGTGAAATACTTGTCTCTAACATGTAGGCTCAGCATTCCTGAACAGTCCCATTACAAGTCAAAATGTTGAACAAACATTTCAACTTACTTTACCTGTTGTCCGCCTGTTTTGTCCCCATGTCAAAGGTCATCTAATCCAAAATATCTACAGGGAAGTGTTATCAACCTGACCTTCAGGACACTGGTCTATATATCGGTTTAACGATGTGCGCTGAGAGTCGGGAAGCAAGTTCACGGAGTGAGTGTTTTAATAAATAAACACAACATGATACAAAATAAGAAACACGAACAACGCACAGACATGACATAGGAACATACATAATAACACCTGGGGAAGGAACCAAAGGGAGTGACATATATAGGGAAGTCATAGAGTCCAGGTGAGTGTCATAATGCACTGATGCGCATAACGATGGTGCCAGGGGTGCGCCATAACGAGCAGCCTGGTGACCTAGAGACCGGAGAGGGAGCACATGTGACAATCGGTTTGTATTTCCTTTTTTTAAATGTTCAATGCTGATGCAATTTGCAGGTGACAAACACTTGCACAATATGGCTGAGCCTAACCGAACCCCAGACCGATTGACAAACACTTACAGCTGATTGCGAGGAAACGTGTGCTTCGGTCAACTATGATCGGTTACATTCGGCTATTGTTTACATATTGTGCATTATGTGCAATGTGTCGAGATTGAAAATACAAGTGGCAAAACCTACCGGCGCGGCAAGAATGTTGGGTAACAACACTTTCCTGTGGATCTCCACCTCCTAACTCCAAAAGTACCAACAGCACGGACAACCAGTAAATGAATTGTAAACATTTTATTCAACATTCTGGCTTGTAAAGACTGAAAATCCATGGAGTCTGTTTAGGCAACCTTGCTCCATACCCAGTCTGTCTTATTCGTGTTGCTGGATCAGCAGAGCCACTGCCTGCTACCTCTGCAGATCTCCAGAGCTCTTTGTTTGGTGAATCACTCACTGTGACTCCCAGTCAGAGAAGCTAACTTCAGCAGCCAGAGGCCAGGGGTCCGCTCTATTCACACAGTCACACACAGCAGGGTCACGTTCTGGGAGACCCCTGCCGCAATCACAAACACACACACTCTATGTACAAATATACACAGCCAAGCATAGACACCCTCCACACCACCTAACCTCTCTCTCCCTCACAACTCCTTCTTTAAATACAGACTCAAACCAAATCAAAGGCTCATTCAACAAACAACTCCCCAAAAGCATTGCTTGCTTGTCCAACCCAACCAGCATTGCTTTACCAAACCAAACAAACAAAGCAGCTGCATTGATGTGCAGTGAGGAAGTTGTACGAGTTTGCGACGCATTCCCTGAAACCAACCACTGCACAGTAATAAGTAAGGAGTGCAATTGGGCTTGGCCTAGATTGGGCTTGAGTCTAGATGGTGGGCAAGCCCTTTCTCAGGCTCCGCGTGCAATCCCTAGGAGGCCCAGCTGGTCAGGCCCAGGGTGAAGGGGCCCTCTGGTCCCGTTCTCCTCCTTATGGAAAAGAGGAGTCTGGAGAGACACACACTGGAACATTAGAGCATTCCATAGCCTCATGGGACTATCATGCTCTGACCTCAGCCTATGCGGCAGCAGACTACATGTTGTACAGACAGCCAAAATACCCCCCCCCTCCCCGAGAGACGCAGTTGAACTACTTTTCTGTCCATAATTGACTCACTGAAGTCACATTTAGGTTATAGTTCTGTCCACAGACTGGAGTCAACCGAGTTACAGTACCCGCAGACATACTGCACACCATACACACGCAAGAGTCTGGCTTATACAAATGGAAACCCAGACGCAAGCTGCCCAGTAACACGAGCCTACCAGACCAGCAAAATGTATTTTATGCTCACTTCGAGGCAAGCAACTGAAGCATGCACGAGAGCACCAGCTGTTCTGGATGACTGTGTGATAACGCACAAGACCTTGCTCCATTAACATCGACGGGGCTGTGGTGGAGTGGGTCAAGAGTTTCAAGTTCCTTGGTGTCCACATCACCAACAAACTATCATGGTCCAAACTCAACAAGACAATCATGTAGAGGGCATGACAACACCTTTTCCCACTCGGGACACTGAAAATATTTGGCATGGGTCCCCAGATCCTCAAAAGGTTCTACAGCTGCACCATCAAGAGCATCCTGACCGGTTGCATCACCGTCTGGTATGGCAACTGCTCGGCATCTGACTGTAAGGCGCTACAGAGGGTAGTGCGAACAGCCCAGTACATCAAGCTTTCTGCCACCCAGGACCTATATACTAGGCAGTGTCAGAGGAAAGCCCCCAAAATTGTCAGAGACTCCAGTCATAGACTGTTTTCTCTGCTACCGCACGGTAAGCGGTCCCGGAGCGCCAAGTCTAGGACCAAAATGCTCCTAAACAGCTTCTACCCCCAAGCCATAAGACTGCTGAACTGCTTATCTATGCATAGGAACATCCCCCCTGCCTACATGTACAAATTACTTCAACTAACCTGTACCCCCGCACACTGAATCCGTACCGGTACCCACTGTATACAGCCTCCTTATTGTTACTTTATTGTGTCACTTTTGGTAAATATTTTCTTAACTGTTTCTTGAAATGCACTGTTGATTATGGGCTTGTAAAGTAAGCAATTAACGGTAAGGTCTACACTTGTTGTATTCGGCGCATGTGACAAGTGTGACAAATAAAGATTTGATTTGATATACAAGCATTCCCAGGCATCAGCGTAGCAGTGCTGAGAGAATCGGGCAGAATCAAAGGGCTGGCTTGTTTACATGACTGAGGTCCAAGTTATTTTTAAGTTATTTGGTAAGGCAAAGGCCAGAACTTTATTTAGTGTTTAAGGCCATGATCACAAGGAAAATAAATGAAGGCCACAAAAAATGTATGTTCTAACCGACAACAGATGACATGTGAAAGAAGATAAAGATGGGTGAAAGACGGGACAGTGATAATAAAAAAGCGTATTTTGATGTATTGTGGCACCATGTTCACAAGCACTTTAATGTCAATTTTTGAGTAATAGGACATTTTCTTATTATGTTTGGTTTGCTATTAAAACCTCCCTGCTGGGTCATTAAAGTTAAAGCTTCAGTTTCCACTGGTTTCTTACCACATTAAACTCAACATAGTAAACTCTCATCAGTACATTATCTTCTGCTTTTAAAAATAGTTATTTTTCTTCATTCTTCCGTCTATTGTGCAACGTTTATGAGCTAGTTGGAACTAGGAAACTCTGGGATTTTCGACTTGCCAACTGGTTGAACGCAGCACATGTAGAACTACAACCAGTTAGACAGTCGGAAAGGTCAGAGTTTCCAAGTTCTGACTAGCACATGAACAAGGCATTGTCACTGTAAGATCATCAACCAATCAATGTCTTTGCTCACCTTGATTGTGCTTTTGATCTGCTGTCTGAATGTTTTGCTCGGTATGGAAATCTACACAGCTCAGTTGAGTAAACTTTCATCCATCTTGTCATCTGTTTCTCTCATCAGATTTCCTGTTAACTGACTACTTCTTTTCAGGAACAGGAAGTGACCTCGACAACCCACTTTCTCTAAGAAAATCTCAGTGACATTCTGTACCCATACAAAAAAAGCGCATACGGGCTTACAGTTAGAATCTAGGGATGGTAAGCTGATCCTAGATTTGTGCCACTGCCTACTGCTAAGTGCCTACAGGAAACTTCAACCTGCAGTCACGTACACATACCTCTCCATTATGTACCTTTGATGTCACTATTTTCAACCAACCAATATAAATAGCTATCTCAGGAGTGAAGCAGGGCTGCTCCTCAGACTGTCTGCCATCTGGACCCTGTAGGGGCCACATACTGTCCAGATAACAGTTAGGTATAAAGGTCCAGATAGACTATCAGCTCTCAGAGCTCTAATCAAGACCACCTATAGAGGGATATCAGACTGACTGAAATGTGATGGCCTCACAGTGATCTAAAATAATACTTATCTGATAAAATCCTATCTGTTGTGCTAATGTTGTGTTTGTCAGAGTTCCAGGATATCCTGTACAAGTCTGATGAAATCCAAACTCAAAGGGTAAACATTGAGAACGTGAGGGTTGGTTGAGAAGCATGTTTCATTCTTGTGTAACTGTTTCAGTGAGGAGCGGAGGAGGAAAGGAGAGAGGGTAGTTTGGGGGGAGGGGGTCTGGGGCAGAAAGGTGAAGGCACAAGAGGGCCTCCCTTTCCACCATAGAACCACCCCCCCAGTTCCCACTAAACTTTAAATTCCAAACAAGCTAACTCACTGCCAAACTGTGCGTCAGACAGCCTTAACTCACAGTGCCACACACGTACACAACAAAAGCATAAACGTACACACACACACACACAAGCACACGATTGTAAACCTAGACTCTTGAAAACTCTAAATGTTCTCTCTTGACCCATAGCTGTATTTCCTCTCCCCACGGCGCCATACTATATATCCAGGAAATCACTATGCTTGCAACAACAAGATGTTGTGTGTTTTAATATGGTTATAAATTAGCTGTCAGAGTGTCTGCACATCTTGTCGGTCAGGGTAAAGTCAACAGTGCTGGGTGCCATTCATTAATCTGCAGGGCCTGGGCTGACATGTGAGAGGGCCAGACTGCCTGTAACACTTCACACTCACTGACACAGCCAAATCTCACAGTCCCCTCCACCCCTCTAACCTCTCTTACCCAATCCTTTGCTCTCACAGCCTCAAACACATGCTCGCAGTCTCTATCCTCTCTTCTCTCCATCCCCCTCTCCTCCTATTCAGTTGTCTGCGCTCAGTCCCATCCGTCCTCTCCTCCTCAATTCCCCTTGCTCAGTCTCTATCTCTACCTCCATTCTCAGCCTCTCTGTTCAAACTGCTCTTGACCTGTTGCAGAGGCCCGATAATTTTTTGGAGTGGTTTGTTAGCCAAGTATAGCCTCACAACGTATTGTAGGTCTAACTACTGTGCGTATGTCACAGTTTGTGTTGTAATAACTACCTTCTTGGACCTGAGTACTTTTGATGGACTTCATTTGATTAATGTTTACCCTAGGCCTTATAGTAAACGTTTATGACATTAATTATGCAACCTTCTATCGATCAGGAACACTTTTGCAATGATAAATAGTAGAAAATGATTACTGCTTTTGAGAGATTTCTGTAATTCGGAGAACAAGAATTCATTTCTACCAATTCCTCTTTGACAAACTGATAATGCATCATCTCTATGGATGGTTACAATACATATCTGTTGTGCCATTGCTGTGTGTAATGAATGATGAGATGACTAGATGACAAATGATACCGTTTTGATCGTTTAGAGAGTCTTTACTGAGAGAGTCTCTCTATCGAGTCTTGGATTTGTTTTTGGGAGGCAGTGTTGTTTTCCAAAGGTGAATACTGTACAGCTGCACCATCGACAGGTGCACCATTGCTTGGCATCCGACTGCAAGGCGCTACAGATGGTAGTGTGTAGGGCACAGTACATCACTGGGGCCGAGCTCACTGCCATCCAGGACATCTATACCAGGCAGTGTCAGAGGAAGGCCCTACAAGTTGTCAAAGACTCCAGACACCCAAGTCATAGACGGCATGGCATGCGGTAACGATGCAGCTAGTCTGGAACCAACAGGACGCTGAACAGCTTCTACCCCCCAAGCCATAAGACTGCTAAATAGTTAGTCCTGGTAGCTATTGATGAACTATTTGCATGGATCCTTTTTGAACTGTTTTGACTCATCAAAAAAGCTGCTGCTACTGTTTTATCTATCCTGTCGCCTAGTCACTTTATCCCTCGGATTACCTCGACTAGGTACTGGTACTCTGTGGATATAGCATTTGGCCGCTCATGACTCTCTTATAGTTATCATTACTCATTATATTCCTTGTTATTATTTTTCTATTATTTCTTTTTTTCTCTCTGCATTGTTTGGAAGTGCCTGTAAGTAAGCATTTCACTGTTAGTCGTCTACACCTGTTGTTTACAAAGCATGTGACAATAAAATTGTATTTTGAGAAATGTAGCAAGCCACTGAGAAAATGGCATGCAATGGCAACCTAATTCTCCACTTAGCATTTTCCTGCCAGTGTACCATCTAACGGTCGTAATAATAGATTGGGCCACTTTTCCCTGGGGAATACTATACTAGGAATGTGCTGCCCCGACTATCAACACAATATGGGAGAGAGCCCACTGCGAAGTGGAGAGGGGGATGGGGACGAGGGGGACGGGGGTGGGGCTGAGGTGACAGGGTCAGACACAGCACTCAGAATGTCTGCCTCAAGTTCCAAAATGTTCAGCTGTAGTTTTTCTGTGTCCCCTGTCCCTCCTGTTTTGGTCATTCTGTTCAAGCCAGCCAGTTCATGTCACAATGTGTTAGGCCAGGGAGAACCTTCACATCCTGTAATTTAGAGAGTGTGAGTGACCATATGATCCTGTGTGAGAGAATGTGTGTGACCGTGTCACCTCATCTGCTGTGGACAGGCAGGGCAGTGGGAGAGGGGTAATCTATCCCACACACAGGAAGGGCCAAGAGAAAAAGGAATTCTTCATTCTGAACATGAACAACTATGTCTGATCAAAGCATGGATATGAAGGTTTATAAACTGTTGTTTCTTGACCTGTCAGCTGGGAGAATATCTCAGAAGGCAAATAAACAAACCATCCGAGCATGAACATTATTTTGTTGGTTTTATATCGCCTTGCGTTAGTTTCATCTGAGCTAATCTTTTTTCTCCCTTTGTTTGGCAATGTGTGTATGTGAGCCATTTCAAAGTGGATTCGATGGTTGTGGTATGGGCGTACATTTGATTTGAGGAATGACTCACAAGGTGCAAATACCTGTTGCAAAAAGTAGAGACAGAGAGAGGAAATAATTTGAATAGCAACAAATACAGTGCATTTCGGAAATTATTCAGACACTGACTTTTTCCACATTTTGTAAAGTTACAGCCTTATTCTAAAATGGCTTAAATAGTTTTTTCCCTCATCATTCTACACACAATACCCCATGATGACAAAGCAAAAACTGGATAAATAAATACATAAAAGGAAATACCACATTTATATAAGTAATTCAGACCCTTTACTCAGTACTTTGTTGAAACGGCAGCGATTACAGCCTCAAGTCTTATTGGGTATGACGCTACAAGCTTAGCACACCTGTATTTGGGAGCTTCTCCCGTTCTTCTCTGCAGATCTTCTCAAGCTCTTTCAGGTTGGATGGGGAGTGTCGCTGTACAGCTATCTTCAGGTCTCTCCAGAGATGTTTGATTGAGTTCAAGTCCAGGCTCTGGCTGTGCCACTCAAGGACATTCAGAGACTTGTCCCTAAGCCACTGCATTGTCTTGGCTGTGTGCTTAGGGTCATTGTCCTGTTGGAAGGTGAACCTTCGACCTAGTCTGAAGTCCTGAGCGCTCTGTACTTTGCTCCGTTCATCTTTCCCTCGATCCTGACTAGTCTCCCATTCCCTGCCTCTGAAAAACATCCCACAGCATGATGCTGCCACCACCATGCTCACCGTAGGGATAGTGCCATGTTTCCTCCAGACATGACACTTGGCATTCAGGCCAATAAACTCAATCTTAGTTTAATCTGAATAGAGAATCTTGCGTCTCATGGTCTGAGAGTCTTCAGGTGCCTTTTGGAAATCTCCAAGCTGGTTGTCATGTGGCTTCTGTCTGGCCACTCTACCATAAAGGCCTGATTGGTGGAGTGCTGCAGAGATGATTGTCCTTCTGGAAGGTTCTCCCCTCTCCACAGAGGAACTCTGGAGCTCTGTTAGAGTGACCATCGGCATCTTGGTCACCTCCCTGACCAAGGCCCTTCTGCCCAGGTTGCTCGGTTTGGCCAGGAGGCCAGCTCTAGGAAGAGTCTTGGGGGTTTCAAACTTCTTCCATTTAAGAATGATGTAGTCCACTGTGTTCTTGTGGACCTTCAATGCTACAGGCATTTTTTGGTACCCTTCCCCAGATCTGTGCCTCGCCACAATCCTGTCTTGGAGGTCCACGGACAATTCCTTCAACCTCATGGCTTGGTTTTTGCTCTGACATGCACTGTCAACAGTGGGGCCTTATATAGACAGTTGTTTTCCTTTCCAAATCATACCAATCAATTGAATTTACCACAGGTGGAATCCAATCAAGTTGTAGAAACATCTCAAGGATGATCAATGGAAACAGGATGCACCTGAGCTCAATTTCGAGTCTCATAGCAAAGGGTCTGAATACTTAGCTTATGTAAATAAGCTATTCCTAAAAAACATTCTAGGGTATTGTGTGTAGATTGATGATCAATTTTTTTGGAACCAAAAAAAGTGCAAAAACAAACGACTTAATTTCAACCCAAAAAATCTGTGATGACGTTGAATCAACATGGAAAACTAATTGGATTTGCAAAAAGTCATCAACATAAGGTCATTTAATATTTTTTTTCACCCAACCTTTAACCTAAATCCAATTACATGGTGAAATTCACTTTGAATTCACGTTCGTTTACAACGCAACCAAATGTAAATTAAAACTAGACGTTGAAATGACGTCTGACATAGAAAACTACACACAGAGACTACTGGAGTCTAAAAGTAATTAATAATCAAATCTCTCCACTCTACAGTAAGTGATACCGTGCTCTATTTAGCTAGTCAAACTTCAGCATCCCGTTCGACATTTGGCCGCTCATGACTCTCTTACTAATTGTTTGAGAATGGGTTTGGGAATACGGGATGAACCCGCCCTATTCCAGGTTGGGGAGAAATTAGTTGAACGTTTCAGAGAAGTCACAGAAGTACCACTAAAAAGTTTGACGTATGGAGTTGTGGGCTTTATCGGAATGAAACTCTAGCGGGAATTAGTCTACAATAAGCTTTATTTAGATTGTCCGGAATAAAATATGGAATCGATGCCACGACGCAATGAATATTTGGTTATTGAAGCACCACTTTTTTAATGACCATATCTGTCAAAAAGCTACATAAAATATCCATATGCTACAAGTGATCTGCGATGGAGTTGTAAACTGTCTGACAGGTAAGATTGATTGATCTTTATCATTTGAACTAAATTCACCTTTTAATAACAATGATGAAAATTCTGTTTCATTCTAGTGATATGTGTGGCACAGTGAACTTAAATGTTTCAAACGTTACAATAAGGATTTAAAAGTGCCTCGAAGTAATTATGGAACATGTAAATTACCATCCATGACATCGTCTATTAAAATGGGAAGACTGGGAGAAACACATTCTATCAAATATCGAGAATAGTATGTATCGACATGTTCTTAAATAACTTATTTGAATACAAATATAAATATTATTACATAAAAAACTAATCTTAAATGGAATTTATGATTTTATCATTATTAATTTAAACATTACCATAGAATATACATTTTAGGCTCTTAAAAGTTTTCAAACTAACTGAGGTGTGACACAAAATTATTGTATCCGTGTATTATTATAATTATTTGACTATCTTCCCATGAGTTTAATCAACATATTTAATATTTCAATCAGAATAAAGTTCTTACTTAATTAGCAATACTCATTTTAACACATTTTATCCAACAGCTTCCAATAAAGAGTGTGATAACAACAGTGCCAGATGTCAGTAGATCCTCTGTCTGCAGTCTGCTGTGTTGTGGCGCCCTCTGCTGGGTGAAGGGGGAAGGCCAGGGCCAGGCAGGATGGAGAATGTGTTTGAGGAGGGGATGAACCCTGTGATCGTGGCCCACTACAACCACTCTGGGAAGTGGGGTCGGCCGAGGAGCAGTGGGGTCTGTAAGACTGCTGTCCTCCTCCTCATCTGTATTCTAATCGTGCTGGAGAACGTTACAGTGCTGCTGGCGTTATGGAGGAACAAACGCTTCCACAGCCGCATGTACTTCCTCATCGGTAACCTGGCCCTATCTGACATGCTAGCCGGGGTGGCCTATGTGGTCAACATTTTCACCTCTGGCGGCAAGACCTTTTTTCTAACACCGGTCCAGTGGCTGGCAAGAGAGGGCAGTATGTTCGTGGCCCTCAGCGCCTCCACCTTCAGCCTGCTGGCCATTGGCATCGAGAGACACATGACCATGGTGCGGCTGCGTCCGTGCGAGGCAGCAGGACGGGGGAGGTTACTGGGCCTGCTGGGGGCATGCTGGGCCGTGTCGGTGCTGCTCAGCGCCCTGCCCTCCCTTGGCTGGAACTGCCTGGAACACCTGGCCTCCTGCTCCACCGTGCTGCCCCTCTATGACAAGAGCTACGTGGCCTTCTGCATCAGCGTCTTCAGCGCCCTGCTGGTGGCCATCATCATCCTCTACATCCGCATCTACCGCCTGGTGACGTCCAGCGGGCGGAGGGTGAGCAGCAGGCCCTCGGAGCACTCACTGGCCCTGCTGAGGACGGTGGTAATAGTTCTGGGGGTGTTTGTGATGTGCTGGGCCCCACTGTTCCTGCTGCTGCTGCTGGATGTGGGCTGCAGCCCTGAGCGCTGTCCAGTGCTCTACCATGTAGACTGGTTCATCGCCTTGGCTGTGCTCAATTCAGCCGTCAACCCCCTCATCTACACATTGTCCAGCATGGAGATGAGAGCAGCCTTCTTCAGGCTGCTGTGCTGCTGTCAGCCTCACCTGGAGGCCACAGCCTCCATGGCAGGCAACCCCCACCTGGGGACAGTCATCCCCACGGCCGAGAACAGCAGGTCCAGTGTGGGTGGAGGAGGGAGTAGGATAACGGGGGCTGCCAAGTCTCTGACCCGGGGGAAGATGACCACGCCCCTGAACTCTAATAACCAGGGCCGGCCGACCTGGTGTCAGCGGTGCTGGTCAAGGCTGGTGCACTGCCGTCCCTCAGCAAATTCTGACTTGACAGCTAATTCACTGTAGACTGGTCCTAGATCTGTATGTGCTCTAGTAGTCTAGCCAACTCCTCTGACTATCGTTATCATGCGATGTCTGTCATAGTTGGCTAAAGCACATGCAGATCTTGGACCAGGCTAGATTCACACTGCATGGGTAACTGGCAATGCTGTGAGTGGGCATGGTACAGGCATGGACACTGGGGCTATTTCAGTATGCATTGGTGAAAGTATTGACTGAAGAGACCTTGGGTAGACACTCAGATGAGGTTTGTACTGATGAACTTGCTGTAAAGCAGGGGTTCCCACGTTTTTTTGGCCCCTGACCCCTTTTTAAACTTTTTTATTGGGTCTATGACACTCTATTACAAATCAGCCTGACAGTATTTCAATCTGAAGTGCCTGAAGTGGCTCTGTCACTCAGAAATGTATTCCAGCTTCTGCCTGCCGGCTGTAACACTTGGTGTAGGCTATCTGCCCCTCCCCTTTGTAGCATAGGTTACTGTAGCCCACTGACGATGTTACAAGAGTCATTCAGATATTAGAGAGATATGTTTATTGGAGAAGAATGGATTGACTTTTTAAAATGTTAGTTAAGGATACTATAGTTATCACATTTCACAATGGACATTTATTAACTACAAAAAGGTAAGATGTGTTTTTAATTATTGTGCTGCTCTGCACACACAAGCTAGCTAGCTAATGCTTGCAATGCTCCAACGTTAATAAACCAACTCGGAAGTTGAAAGACATTTGAAGTTCCTCCATAGAACCCGCTCCTCCGTATAGGTATACTTCTGGGGGCCTAATTCAGATAATGCATGTCATAACAAGATGCCCAGTGCTTCAAAGGAAGCTTCCTCCATTCTCTGTCACCCTCAAAATTGATGTTGCATCTTGTGTCCTACACTGTGTGTGTTTGTCTTTCATTGAGATTAAACCATGCTGTTAAAATGTGCTCTTAACAACTTTCCTATACAGCTAAAATTGCTTACGCGTTCCACAGCAAGCTGCTTTATTTTCACTGATTTGTTGAAGTAATTTAATGTCGAGCTAAATGTCAAATATATATACACTACAAAATATGTGGACATCCCTTCAAATTGTTGGATTTGGCTATTTCGGCTACACCCTTGCTGACCAGTGTAGAAAATCGAGCACACAGCTAAGCAATCTCTGTAGACAGACATTTTCAGTAGAATGGCCCATACTGAAGAGCTAAGTGACTTTCAATATGGCAACGTCATAAGATTCCATCTTTACAACAAGTCAGTTTGTCAAATCTGGGTTTGGCAGATGCAAGGATAACGCTAGTGCCAACTGTAAAGATTGGTGGAGGAATAATGGAATAATGGTCTGGGGCTGTTTTTCATGGTTTTGGCTTGGCTCCTTGGATCTAGTGAAGGGAAATCTTAACGCTACACCATACAATGACATTCTAGATGATTCTGTGCTTCCAACTTTGTGGCAACAGTTTGGGGAAGGCCCTTTCCTGTTTCAGTATGACAATGCCCTTGCGGCTGTATGGAAGCAAGTCCCGTAACAATGTCCCAACATCTAGTGGAAAGCCTTCCCAAAAGAGTAGAGGCTGTTATAGTAGCAAAGGGGGGAGCAACTCCATATTAATGCAAATGATTTTGGAATGAGATGTTTGGCGAGCAGGTGTTCACATACTTTTGGCCGTGTAGTGTATATTTCAGAGGTTTAAAAAAGAACCGAAAGGAACTACATAAACTGGTACTTTTTGGGGTTTGAAACTGTCCAGAACTTTATTTTTCTGGTCGAAACATTGGAACAGAACGGGGGAAATAAAATCAGCTTCGGGTCAGAACTAAATGATTGGAAAATAATTTTGGTTCCTAACCCGTGGTTTGAAGTGACTGGAATAAATCAGAAAGGTATTGGAAAGTTCAGAAGATCATCAGGCAATAATGTTGATGATGTATGATCTGTGTAGAAAATAACATCATTGTTGAGGATGTTCTTTTCTCCCCCAATCTAATTTAGTGCCTGGCCTTGTCCACTCGGTTCTAACTGCTTATGGGTATAGTACAGGGAAACAGTACAGTACGTACCTTTGTATTCCTGTGAGTCTTATCTTTCATATTTTATAGGAAGAAAACAGACACCGCTCTGTTTATTACAACCGCATCCAGCGGCTACTGGAGGTTACTGATATAACCCCGGTTCTATGAACCAAGCGCGAATGCTTCATTAATAAGACTGCAAAGCGAAGGGATGCTAAGGATCTACCTTTACCATAGCTCATCTAAAGCCACTATTTTGCAAAGACATTCAAATGACTCACATTGAACCTTTGGGCATGCCTTGTATATTAATGTACTTAATATTTCATAACTACGGAACACAATGAAAAATGTTCCCACAAGACATGTAATAGAGCATAATATAGCTTTATCAACTATCTATAGTGTGGGAAAAGTGGATTAATTGTAATAAACTGTTCGTATGTGTGCAATAGAGGATGGGTAGTTTGCAAATGAAAGTAGGATCACTGTGTATTGCACATACAGTGTATATATATATTTTCCAATTCACCTGCCTTTCTCTTTCTAGGACAGTTCAGTATATTTATTTTCAATGAAGACTAGGCCTTCCTGGTATGATGAACTGTGTACTAATCCATTGTGTTTACGCCTTAAATGGTACAGTGAGTCAAATACTGATTTTGTAATGATTTGAAGTTTGCTGTCAGAGTAAAGAACATGTTTCAATGTTGGTTCTGGTACCTATAATATAATAATAATAATATATGCCATTTAGCAGACGCTTTTATCCAAAGCGACTTACAGTCATGTGTGCATACATTCTACGTACCTCTCAGCAACATAGATACAAGTCACTCACGCTTCCACTAACCACTAGAGAGTTGTATTACAATTACCTTTACATCTTGTGTGGTGTCTAAATAACAATTGAATAAAAACTATAAGCTTTGGTAGCTTGTCATGATTTTGTAGGTTAGACATTTACTGTTAGACATCGTTTATTGGTTGAAATATAACCAGATCACAACCAGACGTCTTTTTGACATCATGAAAAATGGCTTATTTTGGTAGATATCTGGATGCTACTAGATTAATACACACCAATCTATATAAACATGTGCATAGTGTTTGTGGGCCATGCACCCATTGCATATAAGACACTAGAGCCACTATAATTATTAAAATTGGAGTAATGTTCTTTTTCAGCAGGGTTTGCAATTTTCTAGCACAGTTGGCAAACAGCTGGCAGTTAGGGTCTCATGAAATACTGTATTTAGCTCAGCCAGTGAGCTAGATAATTTTGGTTAATCAAAATCACAATTTCCAACCAATGCTTGTTATTTGATATAAATAAACAAGTATGTTTTCAATGTGGCAGAGAAGGTCCAGATACATTTAGGTCATCCATTTCTGTTCAGTCAAAATACATTTTCAGTCAAAATTCACAAACCACAAACGTTTCAACTTGAGAATTCATCCGGTGTTTGAGACATTGGGATCATAAGCCTATCAAAACAAAAACATAAATAGATTTTATACTTGGCGAATGTACTTTCCTCTCTGACAAGCCTTTGTGTAGCCATTTTGTAAGGCGGAAGAACTGACTGTCCGTATCAATGTCCTTCTGCTATTCAAAGATAGTCTTTGTGCTAGTAAAGCAGTTTGCATAGGTTCTACCTAGTGGGCAAAAGCTGGTTGAAAAGATGTCAGAATGAAGTATGGTTGAGAAAGGACAAGGTTTTTTTTAAAATATATTTTTACTGACCAGAATATTACATAATTTTTCTCAGCACCATACGACAAGTCGGTCATTATTGTGACCACTATATTATGAGTACATTATGTAGCCTACTTGTCATAGTTAAGACCTCATCATAACCTGGTAATGACCACATGACGACATCTTATTACCAACACTCTTAGAAAAAAGGGTTCCAAAAGGGTTCTTCAGCATCCCCATAGATGAACTCTTTTTGGTTCCAGGTGTTGGGTTCTGAGAATATGAAACATACTTATTCATGTCACTGAGGGAGAAAGGGGAATGTATAACTTTTACATTATGTCAGAATATGTTATTATTAGCCATCAGGGATCCTACTGTATGGGAGGGATCCTCTGGGAGGAGAAGAGACAGTCTGGTACTAGCCACCATGACAGCTGTGAGTTGGGGAGTAGTGAGCACTTTGGGTCAGAGGTCAGGTCAGATGAACTGAGGAAGAACAGATATCACTAAGGTTCTGTCTAGCAACAGAGATGCATTGGCTGCTCAGATGTGTAGGAGGAGACTCAGCAGGAGAAAGGGTTAAATGTCAGTGCTTGTAATAATAATAATAATAATATATGCCATTTAGTGTGAATATGTTTTTGTCTGTTCAGCTGTTCGATCCTTTGGGATGAATAAACTTGGTTTAAGCTTTCATAGTGTTCATCGAGTTCTTACTCTGATACTTAGAACATGCATACACAGGGGGAAGCCTTTTGGTTCCACGTAGAACCCTTTTCTTTCCATGTCGAACCCTCTGTGGAAATTGTCCTATATAAAACTCAAAATAGTTCTACCTGAAACCAAAAGGGTTCTACCAGGAACTAAACAGGGTTCCTCAAAGGGTTCTACGGTTCTCCGATGGGCACATCCGAATAAACCTTTTAGGTTCTAGATGGCACCTTTAAAAGGTATTGCAGAGGATAAAGTTGTATATTGAAAACATTTTACATTTACATTTGTATTGTTTCCATTGTCACCAACATATTGTTACATTTTAAAATAGATCAAGCAATGGCATACAGTAATTGTTTTATAAATGTCAGCATAGAGATACTGGGAGTATATAAAGGCCCAATGTTTTTGTGGAGACTTTGTGGACTCAGCTGGCTAAAAGTATTTCCATGGTACTAGTTGAAGAATTTTGTGGCAGTTATAGCTTAAGGATGTTTTTAAAAAAAGAGTAACTTGCTCATATACATACTTTGCGTCCTTCTCCAACACGGCTCAGGGGCATATTTCAGGACTTTCCAGAGGGCCCGCAACACATCAACCTCGTGATTTTTTATGGCTTTTCATGACACTTACTGTAAGTATAAAATTAAAATAAATAACGATTGGCATAATATGAGCATGCAGGACACAACATAACAGTAACACACAGTAAAATATCTAACAGTCAATCTACTAAAATTGGTAGCAAAGGTATGTTTGCTCCTCTGTCTCTTCATAGTGATGTCAGACAGGAATGAATTGGTCATCAATATGAAACATTTTAAGAAAGAGGATATCACAATTAGAATAAATGATTTGCTTAATACCATTAAATGTTGTAATATTCAAACTAGAGGTCGACCGATTAGGATTTTTCAAAGCCGATACCGATTATTGGAGGTCCCAAAAAGCCGATACCGATTAATCTTTTTTTTGTAATAATGACAATTACAACAATACTGAATTAACACTTAATTTAACTTAATATAATACATCAATAAAATCAATTTAGCCTCAAGTAGATAATGAAACATGTTCCATTTAAAAAAAAAATTTTTAAACAAAAATGTTGGAGAAGAAAGTAAAAGTTCAATATGTGCTATGTAAGAAAGCTAACGTTTCAGTTCCTTACTCAGAACATGAGAACATATGAAAGCTGGTGGTTCCTTTTAACATGAGTCTTCAATATTCCCAGGTAAGAAGTGTTAGGTTATAGTTATTAAAGGACTATTTCCCTCTATACCATTTGTAGTTCATTAACCTTTGACTATTGGATGTATAGCTTCTGTCCCTCCCCTCGCTCCTCCCTGGGCTCGAACCAGCAACACAACGACAACAGCCACCACATCGAAGCAGCATTACCCATGCAGAGCAAGGGGAACAACCACCCCAAGGCTCAGAGCGAGTGAAGTTTGAAAAGCTATTAGCCCGCGCTAACTAGCCAGCCATTTCACTTCGGTTACACCAGCCTCATCTCGGGAGTTGACAGGTTTGAAGTCATAAACAGAGCAATGATTGACGCACAACGAAGAGCTGCTGGCAAAACGCACGAAAGTGCTGTTTGAATGAATGTTTACGCGCCTGCTTCTGCCTATCACTCAGTCAGATACTTAGATACTTGTATGCTTGTATGCTCAGTCAGATTATATGCAACACAGGACACGCTAGATAATATCTAGTAATATCATCAACCAAGTGGAGTTAACTAGTGATTATGATTGATTGTTTTTATAAGATACATTTAATGCTAGCTAGCAACTTACCTTGGCTTATTGCATTTGCGTAACAGGCAGTCTCCTTGTGGAGTGCAACGAAAGAGAGGCAGGTCGTTATTGCGTTGGACTAGTTAACTGTAAGGTTGCAAGATTGGATCCCCTGAGCCGACAAGGTGAAAATCTGAACAAGGCAGTTTCTGCCCCTGAACAAGGCAGTTAACCCACCGTTCCTAGGCCGTAATTGAAAATAAGAATGTGTTCTTAACTGACTTGCCTAGTTAAATAAAGATTAAATAAAGGTGTAAAAAAATATATTTAAAAAATCGGCACCCAAAAATACAGACTTCCTTCCGATTGTTATGAAAACTTGAAATCGGCCCTAATGAATCAGCCATTCCGATTAATCGGTCGAAATCTAATTCAAACAACTTTTTATAAACACACCACTCCATAATCCTGAGGACATTGCCCCAGACAGAGGTTACCCAATTGAAGACAGCTTGGCAGTTAAATGCAAAAATATTAATGTGTAAACATGCAATAAAGAGAGACAATACATTTTGATATTGTTCAAAAGTTGTCTGTCATATCATTCCTGCAAAAAACAGTGTTAGACATGGGTGTAATTGTCAAATCTCTTCCTCTTCTCTGCAACTGCATGTGTGTTCGAGTTAGCGACAGAGCGAATGAGTAAGAGAGAAATGGGAGAAACTTTACATGACTCACGGGGGAGGTATTTATTTCTCAATTGAGGAGGAAACAGTGGACGTGGATAATCTAGGGGAGTAATTTGCAGCATAGGCAACATAATTTAAATGCGGTGGAGGTGCAATAAATTCCTGAACATTTTGAGGAAATGAGGCCATACCCTGCCAAAAGATGCTAGGACATGCCTCCAGACACCCCAAACAGTGGAAACCATAAATAAATGTGGAGGAAAATACAGTACATTTATTATGGAATAGAGCAGGGCATTCAGAATGCACTGAGTACAAACCATTTAGACGTCACTACTATTAAGAGGCTTTCATTGAACATTTATGGCATCCCCCTCTTCAAGTCAACTAGAACAGTTTTTACCTATTCTTTGCATTCTTCCTCAATCAGAATCTTTCATTATGGCGCTCTTCTGTGGGAACACAAAACCCAATTCAGTGCAGGACTATCTACAGGATTTTACATTTGAGCTCAATAGCATCATCCATAACGGAATTGAGAGAAATGGGAAAACAATAACCATCAACGATATACACTACACGACCAAAAGTATGTGGAAAACTGCTCGTCCAACATGTCATTCCAAAGTCATGGGCATTAATATTAAGTTGGCCCCCCTTTTGCTGCTATAACAGCCTCCACTCTTTTGGGAAGGCTTTCCACTAGATGTTGGAACATTGCTGCGGGGACTGGCTTCCAATCAGCCACTAGCATTAGTGAGGTCGGGCACTGATGTTCTGCCATTAGGCCCGGCTCGCAGTTGGCGTTCCAATTAATCCCGAAGGTGTTTGATGGGGGTGAGGTCAGGGCTCTGTGCAGGCCAGTCAAGTTCTTCCACACCGATCTTGACAAACCATTTTGTATGGACCTCGCTTTGTGCACAGTGGCATTGTCATGCTAAAACAGGACAGGGCCTTCCCCAAACTGTTGCCACAAAGTTGGAACCACAGAATCATCTAGAATGTCATTGTATTCTGCAGCGTTAAGATTTCCCTTCACTGGAACTAAGGGGCCTAGCACGAACCATGAAAAACAGTCTGAGACCATTATTTTTCCTCCGACATGCATTGAGGCATCGTTCTCCTGGCATCCGCCAAACCCAGATTTGTCCGTCGGACTGCCAGATGGTGAAGCATCACTCCAGAGAACGTTTCCACTGCTCCAGAGTCCAATGACGGTGAGTTTTACCCCACTCCAGCCAATGCTTGACATTGTGCATGGTGATGTTTTTGGTTGTGTGCGGCTGCTCGACCATGGAAACACAATTCATGAAGCTACCGATGAACAGTTCTTGTGCTGACATTGCTTCCAGAGGCAAGTTTGGAATTTGGTAGTGAGTGATGCAACCGAGGACAGTTGATTTTTATGTGCCTTGTGGTTCAGCACTCGGCGGTTCCATTCTGTGAGCTTGTGTGGCCTGCCACTCTGCAGCTAAGCCATTGTTGCTCCTATACATTTCCACTTCGCAATAACAGCACTTACAGTTGACGGGGTCAGCTCTAGCAGGGTAGAAATTGGATGAACTGTCTGATGGTGCTACATTTAAAGTCACTGAGCTCTTCAGTAAGGCCATTCTACTGACAATGTTTGTCAATGGAGATTGAAAAACTGTGCGCTCGATTTTATACACCGGTCGGCAACAGGTGTGGCTGAAATAGCTGAATCCACTAATTTGAAGGGATGTCCACATACTTTTGTATATATAGTGTATGTTTAATTTGTGATGCCCCTGCACAAGCATTCATCAAGTGCATTGTGGGACATACAGGCTACAACTCGTGTGAACAGTGGGGGAATGGAGAGAGAATAGAGTGACTTTTAACTGTAAGGACATATCATCCGTTCGCTCAGACTTGGATTTTGCAGAGTCTCCATCCTGATCATCAACGTGGTATTTGCCCACTCTTGACTCATGGGGTTCTCCACTGGATTACATGCATTTGGTGTTTGTGGCATTTGGAGTTGTTAGGGGGGTGCTGTGGTTTTTGAGAAAGGGACCAAGGGAGTGAAAGAAGTCCTTCACACAATTATCACGTGTCAGAACAACTTGCTTATCTCTCAGGAAATCTGCCCCAGGAGTTCTCTCGTCAGCACAGATCTCCTTTTGAAGTAGAGAGGTGGAAGGCAACAACTGAAACAGTTCCTGCTCTGCACTGGCCCTGTTGTTTTAAAGGATGTGCTTCCAAGTGTGACTTATGAACATTTCCTGTCCATTGGCATAGCAATTCTGCTAGATGAGTATGATGCAAGATGTGGGTTATGCCAGTGAGCCTGTTGAGCACAGTGAAGGTGTCTACGGTCAGAGCTTTGTGGTTGTACAATGTCCACAACTTACTCTATCTGGCAGATTAATTACGGTTGTGACTTGAATGCCTTGTCAGCTTTTCCATTTGAGAACTACAGTTGAAGTCGGAAGTTTACATACACCTTAGCCAAATACATTTAAACTCAGTTTTTCACAATTCCTGACATTTAATCCTAGTAAAAATTCTCTTTCTTAGGTCAGTTAGGATCACCACTGTATTTTAAGAATGTTAAATGTCAGAATAATAGCAGAGAGAATTATTTATTTTAACTTTTATTTCTTTCATTACATTCCCAGTGGCTCAGAAGTTTACATACACTCAATTAGTATTTGGTAGCATTGCCTTTAAATTGTTTTACTTGTGTCAAATGTTTCAGGTAGTCTTCCACAAGCTTCCCACAATAAGTTGGGTGAATTTTGGCCCATTCCCCCTGACAGAGCTGGTGTAACTGAGACAGGTGTGTAGGCCTCCTTGCTCGCACATGCCTTTTCAGTTCTGCCCACACATTTTCTATAGGATTGAGGTCAGGGCTTTGTGTTGGCCACTCCAATACCTTGACTTTGTTGTCCTTATGCCATTTTGCCACAACTTTGGAAGTATGCTTGGGGTCAGTGTCAATTTGGTAGACCCATTTGCGACCAAGCTTTAACTTCCTGACTGATGTCTTGAGATGTTGCTTCAATATATCCACATAATTTTCCATCCTCATGATGCCATCTATTTTGTGAAGTGCACCAGTCCCTCCTGCAGCAAAGCACCCCCACAACATGATGCTGCCACCCCCGTGCTTCATGGTTGGGGTGGTGTTTTCGGCTTGCAAGCCTCCCCCTTTTTACTGTGGATGTAGATACTTTTGTACCCGTTTCCTCCAGCATCTTCACAAGGTCCTTTGCTGTTGTTCTGTAATAATTGATATGCACTTTTCAAACCAAAGTATGTACATCTCTAGGAGACAGATCGCGACTCCTTCCTGAGCGATATGACGGCTGCGTGGTTTCATGGTGTTTATACTTGTGTACTATTGTTTGTACAGATGAACGTGGTACCTTCAGGCGTTTGGGAATTGCTCCCAAGGATGAACCAGACTTGTGGAGGTCTACAATTTTTTTCTGAGGTCTTGGCTGATTTCTTTTGATTTTCCCATGATGTCAAGCAAAGAGGCACTGAGTTTGATGATAGGCCTTGAAATACATCCACAGGTACACCTCCAATTGGCTCAAATTAATTCAATTAGCCTATCAGAAGCTTCTAAAGCCATGACATAATTTTCTGGAATCTTCCAAGCTGTTTAAAGACACAGTAAACTTCTGACCCACTGGAATTGTGATACAGTGAATTATTGTCACGTCCTGACGTTAGTTCCTTTTTTATGTCTCTACTTTAGTTTGGTCAGGGCGTGAGTTGGGGTGGTCATTCTATGTTTTGTTCTATGTTTTGTATTTCTGGTTTTGGCCTGGTATGGTTCCCAATCAGAGGCAGCTGTCAATCGTTGTCTCTGATTGAGAACCATACTTAGGCAGCCTGTTTTCCCACTATGATTTGTGGGTAGTTGTTTTCTGTCTTTGTTTTAGTTACCAGACGGAACTGTTTCAGTTGTTCTTTTTGTTACTTTGTATTTTTAGTGCTCAGTGCTATTGAATAAAATGACGAACACTTACCACGCTGCATATTGGTCCGATCCTTCATACTCCTCCTCAGAAGAGGAGGAAAACCGTTACAATTATAAGTTAAATAATCTTCCTGTAAACAATTTTGGGAAAAATTACTTGTGTCATGCACAAAGTAGATGTCCTAACTGACTTGCCAAAACTGTAGTTTGTTAACAAGAAATTTGTGGAGTGGTTGAAAAACGAGTTTTAATGACTCCAACCTAAGTGTATGTAAACTTCCGACTTCAACTGTACCTCGACAAGGTAAAGAAGCTTGTGAGAAACTCCAACAACCCTGTTGCTCAGATACGTATCTACGAGGTTGTGTGAGGTTGACAAAACAAACAGAGGATAATCTGCTGCTCCAATACAGGAGAAAGGGTTCCATCTGGCTGTAAACAAAATAAATGGCACATTCATGTTGAGGAACCAAATTGTTGCCATTGTGGCGGAGAACACACTATATGGGACACTGTTGTGAGTGCTTTTTTTGCTCACCCTGCAAATCTACTTTGCTTGACATTTATTTTTGAGAAGCACTAAAAAGGGTAGAAAATAAGTTGTACGTGTAGATCAACTTCAGTGGAAATACAGTTCATTAACATACCACGCAAGACAGGAACAGTTTTGAACCCTTTCCTTCATTAAGAATATCACTAAGGAACTTTTCATTCTTAACCTCACCAATAAGGTATAGATAGAGGCCTATTTGACTTTTGGAAATGCAAACATTTTCTAACGTGTGAATCTGTTCCATACGTTTGTGGTACAGAGTGGTGTGGAAGGAGTTTGGACGTGAGAAGGATGGAAAGTAGGAATATGGAAAATTACTGAGAGTAGAAGCTTCATATTCTGTTCCATGTTTCTGAAGAGAGAGGTGAAAGGCAATTATTAGTCTCTGATAAGGCAGGCCGGATGCGGAACTATGGAGGAGTGAGGAATGCGTCTTGAGGTCAAATCAACAGATGAAGTGAGAAGGAACCTCTGGGAGGTTGGCCCTAGAGGCCCACCACAATGTCTCTCCTACTGCAGTACTATCTGACACATACCCTTCCACGCCCACGAAGGTTTTAGTAACGGGCAGGGCTGTGACTACACCAGTGAGAGGAACCAATTCAATTGCTACCTAGCAACAGAGAGGTATTGGTTGTCTAGATGTGTAAGGAGTTGACCATGCCTATTAGAAGGTTATAAATATATGTGCTTGAGTAATCAAGCAGCTGTATGACACCGTGGGTGAATAAACTTGGTTTGACCTTTTTCTAGTTTTTACTCAGTTTGTTCAGAACCGTATGTATTAGACACGTTAAGATGTACAGTAATTTGTAACACCTCATCAAGCAAGTAGCTTCGGGGGCTTTTGTCATGCACCCTTTTTATGCTCCCTTTCAAAATGAATATACTGAATATTTTTTATTTTAAATATGTAGATATTGGTAGACCTAGTCCTCAGAAACAGAGGAATACAAAACAAAATAGTTAGTATTTTCTAAATAAAACCCATGATCAGAATGATCATCTATTTCTAAACACTCAGTTTCCAAAGCCCCCTGACAAACTTGTCGTGGAGGAAACTGTAATGCCTTTTGATGAGCTCTTCACGACTGTCTTGTTGTGTTTGGACCATGATAGTTTGTTGGTGATGTGGGCACCACGGAACTTCAAACTCTCGACCCGCTCCATTACAGCCCCATCAATGTTAATGGGGGCCTGTTCGGCCCCCTTTTTCCTGTAGTCCATAATCAGCTCCTTTGTCTTGCTCACACTGAGGGACTACCAGGTCTCCTCCCTATATGATCACGCCTACCACTGTTGTGTCATCAGCAAACTTAATGATGGTGTTGGTAAGAAGGCACAACAGCGCCTCTTCAACCTCAGGAGGCTGAAGAAAGTTGGCTTGTCACCCAAAACCCTGACAAACATTTACAGATGCACAATCGAGAGCATCCTGGCGGGCTGTATCACAGCTTGGTACGGCAATTGCACCGCCCTCAACCGCAAGGCTCTCTAGAGGGTGGTGCAGTCTGCACAACGCATCACCGGGGGCAAACTACCTGCCCTCCATGACACCTACAGCACCCGATGTCACAAGAAAGCCAAAAAGATAATCCAATCCAAGACCATCCGAGCCTGTTCACAGCCAGCATCCCAGAGTAGCCTCTTTACTGTTGACGTTGAGACTGGTGTTTTGCGGGTACTATTTAATAAAGCTGCCAGCTGAGGACTTGTTAGGCATCTGTTTCTCAAAGATTTCGTGGTCTGTGGATCTGTTGGGGCAGTATGCGGATTGGAGTGGGTCTAGGATTTCCAGGATGATGACCATACGGACAGGATGTGAGCCATGACCAGCCTTTGGAAGCACTTCATGGCTAACGACGTGAGTGATATTTGTAAGTCGCTCTGGATAAGAGCGTCTGCTAAATGACTTAAATGTAAATGTAAATGATATGGTCTGTAGTCATTTAGGTAGGTTACCTTCGCTTTATTGGGCACAGGGACTATGTTGGTCTGCTTGAAACATGGAGGTATTACAGACTCGTCAGGGAGAGGTTGAAAATGTCAGTGAAGACACTTGCAAGTTGGTCCATGCATGCTTTGAGTACACGTCCTGGTAATCAGTCTAGTCCCGCATCCTTGTGAATGTTGACCTGTTTAAACTGTTTGGGCTAGGGGGCAGCATTTTCACTTTTGGATGAAAAGCATGCCCGTAGTAAACTGCCTCCTACTCAGTACCAGATGCTAATATATGCATATTATTATTAATATTGGATAGTAAACACTCTGAAGTTTCTAAAACTGTTTGAATGATGTCTGTGAGTATATGGCAGGCAAAAACCTGAGAAAAAATCCAAAGTGAGAAATCTGAGGTTTGTGGTTTTTAAACTCAGCCCCTATTATAGATACCATGGGATATTGGTTATGTTGCACTTCCTAAGGCTTCCACTAGATGTCGACCGTCTTTAGAACATTCTTTGATGCTTCTACTATGAAGGGGGGCTGAATGAGAGGGGAATGAGTCAGAGGTCTGCCAGCAGTCACAAGCTCAGTCACGCACATTCACATGAGAGGTAGCTCTCGTTCCATTGCTTTTCTACAGACAATGAAATTCTCCGGTTGGAACATTATTGAACATTTATGATAAAAACATCCTAAAGATTGATTCTATACATAGTTTGATATGTCTCTATGACTAGTAATATACATTTTTTAAATTTTCGTCTTACTTTTCCACTGGAAGGTGCACACGCATTTCGATTTGTTTACCAAACGCCCTAACAAAAGGAGGTATATGGACATAAATGATGAACTTTATCGAACAAATCAAACATTTATTGTGAAACTGGGATTCCTGGGAGTGCATTCTGATGAAGATCATCAAATCACTGCATGTTTTAGAACTACTGAACATAACACGCCAATGTATAATGAGATTTTTGGATATAAATATGCACATTATTGAACAAAACATACATGTATTGTGTCCTATGAGTGTCATCTGATGAAGATCAACAGTTAGTGATCAATTTTATCTCTATTTGTGCTTTTTGTGACTCCTTTCTTTGGCTGGAAAAATGGCTGGGTTTACATAATCATTTGTGGAGCTTTCGCTGTTAAGCATTTTTTAAATCAGACACTGTGGCTGGATTAATGAGAATTTTATCTTTAAAATGGTGCCTAATACTTGTATGTTTTGAGAAATTAGATGTATGAGATTTCTGTTGATTTGTATTTGGCGTCCTGCCATTTCATTGGCTGTTAGCGAGCAGAACCCTGTTCCCAGACAGGTTAAAGATCTTGCTCACAATGGCTGTGGAGAGCGTGATTACACAGTCGTCCGGAACAGCTGGTGCTCTCATGCATGCTTCAGTGTCGCTTTCCTCGAAGTTAGCATAAAATATATTTAGATCATCTGGTAGGCTTGCGTCACTGGGCAATAGTCCATAATAGTTTGCAAGCCCTGCCACATCCGACGATTCAATCTTAGTCCTGTATTGATGCTTTGCCTGTTTGATGGTTAGTCTGAGGGCATAGCGGGATTTCTTATAGGCATCCGGATTAGTGTCCCATTCCTTGAAAGCGGCAGTTCTAGCCTTTAGCTCGGTGCGGATGTTGCCTGTAATCCATGGCTTCTGGTTGGGATATGTCTGTACAGTCACTGTGGGGACGATGTCGTCGATGCACTAATTGATGAAGCCGGTGACTGAGGTGGTATACTCCTCAATGCCATTGGATGAATCCCTACAGCTTATCATGCGGTACTCTACCTCAGGCAAGCAATACCTCGAGACCTCTTTAATATTAGACATCGCGCACCAGCTATTATTGACAAATAGACACACACCCAGCCCCTCATCTTACCAGACGTAGCTGCTCTATCCTGCCGATGCATGGAAAACCCAGCCAAGTCTATATTATCCGTGTCATCGTTCAGCCATGACTCGGTGAAACATAAGATATTACAGTTTTGAATGTCCTGTTAGGGATAGTCTTGATTGTAGATCATCCAGTTTATTTCCAATGATTGCACGTTGGCCAATAGGACGGATGGTAGCGGCGGTTTCCCCACTCTCGACAAATTCTCACAAGGCATTTAACATAGACAATGACCCATTTTTTGTAGATTTTGACTGTTAGAGGTATTTTATTGTACGTTACTCTTCTGTCGTGTCCTGCAAGCCCACATTATGCCAATCGTTCATTTATTTTCTTCTCTTTTTATGCTTACAGCAAGTGTCATGAAAGCCACAAAACTCAGGTTGGTGTGTTGCGGGCTCCCAGGAAAGATCTCAAATGCCCCTGACTGCCATGGTGGAGGACGACACAAAGTATGTACAGTGCATTCGGAATGTATTCAGACACCTTGACTTTTTCCATATTTTGTTACATTACACCCTTATTCTAAAATGGATTAAATCAATCTACACAAAATACCCCATTATGCCAAAGCAAAAACATGTTTTTAGACATTTTTGCAAATGTCAAATAAACACACAAAAACTGAAATCAGATTTACATAAGTATTCAGATCCTTTACTCAGTACTTTTCTGAAGGACCTTTGGCAGCGATTACGGCCTTGAGTCATTTTGGTTATGACGCTACAAGCTTGGAACACCTGTATTTGTTGAGTTTCTCCCATTCTTCTCTGCAGATCCTCTCAAGCTCTGTCAGGTTGAATGGAGAGCATTGCTGCACAACTATTTTCAGGTCTCTCCAGAGATGTTTGATCGGGTTCAAGACCAGGCTCTGGCTGAGCAACTCAAAAACATTCAGAAACATGTCCCAAAGCCACTCCTGCGTTGTCTTGGCTGTCTGCTTAAGGTCGTTGTGCTGTTGGAAGGTGAACCTTTGCCCCAGTCTGAGGTCCTGAGCATTCCAGAGCAGGTTTTCATTAAGGATCTCTCTGTACTTTGCTCCGTTCATCTTTCCCTCTATCCTGACAGCTGAAAAACATTCCCACAGCAAGATGCTACCACCACCTTTCTTCACCGTAGGGATGGTGCCAGGTTTCCTCCAGATGTGACGCTTGGCATTCAGGCCAAGGAGTTCAATCTTGGTTTCATCAGACCAGAGAATCTTGATTCTCATGGTCTGAGAGGCCTTTTGGCAAACTACAAGCAGGTTGTCATGTGCACTTTTACTGAGGAGTGGCTTCCGTCTGGCTACTCTACCATAAAGGCCTGATTGGTGGAGTGCTGCAGAGATGGTTGTCCTTCTGGAAGGTTCTCTCATCCCCACAGAGGAACTCTGGAGCTTTGTCAGAATGACCATCGGGTTCTTGGTCACCTCCCTGACCAAGGCCCTTCTCCCCCGATTGCTCAGTTTGACCGTGCAGCAAGATCTAGGAAGAGTCTTGGTGGTTCCAAACGTCTTCCATTTAAGAATGATGGGGGCCACTGTGTACTTGGGAACCTTCAATGCTGCAGAAATGTTTTGGCTAAGCCTCCCGAGTGGCGCAGTGGTCTAGATAGCTGTGTCACTAGAGATTCTGGGTTCAGGCTCTGTCGCAGCCGGGCGACGACCAGTAGATACATGGGGCAACGCACAATTGGCCCAGCGTCGTCCGGATTAGGTGAGGGTTTGGCCGGCAGCGATGTCCTTGTCCCATCATGCACTAGTGACTCCTGTAGCGGGCTGGACGGAGTGCACGCTGACACGGTCGCCAGGTGTACGGTGATTCCTCCGACACATTGGTGCGGCTGGCTTCCCGGGTTAAATGTCAAGAAGCAGTGCGGCTTGGTTGGGTTGTGTTTTGGAGGACGCATGGCTCTCGACCTTCGCCTCTCCCGAGTTCATAGGGT